>NC_061810.1:40345519-40649448 GCF_021462225.1 Girardinichthys multiradiatus
AAATTTGTCAGACTTGTCTGACTCTGACCCAGAGATTGTTATTAAAAAATCCTCAGAGTTTGATCTTGCTGAGACACTAGTAAGTACAATTTAACAAACAGTAAAACAGTACCATGTTCCAAACTGCTGGATACATACATTACAGAACAGCTGTGTTTGAATCTCAATTAGGTGCATTTGCACTGGATGTTATTTGCATCAGAGTAAAGCAGGGTAGATAGAAAATGCAAGCTACACCTTCTAGAATTATGCACTACTTTGTGTTGGTTTATCACATAAAATCCCAATAAAACACATTAAAAGTTGCAGGAAAAAAAACAGTATTTAAGGGTTGTGAAACGTTTGCAATGCACCGTAATGTGCGTCAAGCTCCTCAGACAATTATATAAAAAAATAAGACCTTATTACATCAAACCAAAGATTATGGTCAAATAATTATTTATTATCTCTGAGTGTGCTTTTGTTTGCCATTTTGCTAATAGTGCTGTGGAGTTGCAGAGCTTGTGCAGATGATTAAGGTCTCAGACAGCACAGGTTCTCAGCGCTGCACCAAACCTAGAGCTGGTTCTTCATATGAGTAAAATGGGATTCTGAGTCTCTAAAGTAAAACTGAATTTAATAAGAAGTAAGGATCGCATGAATAAACTTAACAGTGTGAGGACAAGCAGGGAGCCTAATAGAAACATCCGCACGTAATAGTGATGTAAGATTATTTATCACCCCTATCATTGCTCCCTCCAGACACTGATGCTGCCCCACTCGCTTCATGCGGACCACAGTAGACAGGTTGTCGGCAACAAGGTGGGGGTTGCAGCTGCGGCTGCTGTCCCACTCGGCGCTGCGGAGCCTGTCACAGCTCATGATCTGGGCTCGACTGGGAAGATAAAAAAAAAAAAAAAAAAAAAAAGGGCAGTCCTGTAACACCTGAGAGGACTCAGCTGCACCACTGCACCCAGGAGAGACGCAGCGCATCGCAGGGCTGCAATGAAGCCCCGTCTGCTGGGCGGTGGCAGGACAACCAGGAGACTTTTATCGGCGTGCCTGATCTCGGCTTGCCAAGCCCTACACAGCTGCGGGGGAGTCAAGTGCGTGGATGGCCATCAGTGCTGCCCACAGCCCGTCCCCGGTAACGGCAGCTCCGGCTCCGTGGAAAGCTGCTGCAAGCTCCCCATCCACGTCTTCTTTGACAACGTCGGCTGGTTTACGCGGAAGCTGTCTGGCATCCTGATCCTGCTGCTGCTCTTCGCCATGGGCTACTTCATCCAGAGGATCATCTGCCCTCGGCCCCGCCACCGGGTCCAGAACCAGGAGCACGGCGAGGAGCCCTCCCTCTTCCACAGACCCACATCGGCGTCCCAAGATTTCCTCCTGGAGCCCTACCCGGAGTGCACTCTCGGGGACTTCGCCTCTCCGAACCTGCCGGCCTATGACGAGGTCAAATACCTTCCCACGTATGAGGAGAGCATGCAGGAGATGCACAGAGACCGGTCCGACGATAACCTGTTGTCCGGGAGCGAGAGGGGAGAAACGGAACCGGCTGGGTCCGGAGAGCAGAGGCGGGATCAGCTGGGAGCGAGCCCCACAAGGACAGCTCGGAACTCAGTCTGAGGCTGGAGCAGGAACCGGGCAATGAACTGCCTAATAGTATTACTAATTTATCATCATCATCATCAGGGGTAGGCGGTGAAGGGGTCTTGTAGAGACACAAACTCAAGTGCAATTATAATCCTGATTGTAACGAAGAAAGAAGGAGGCTGGGGATGTAAACGTGTTTGGGAAGATAATACGTGTCTGCTCGCCTTTTGTATGCAAATAGCGCTTCACTAAAGGGGATTAGAGAGTGAGCAGAAGGCGCTTTAAACTGATGCTCATTGTGTTGAGGGACAGCTAATTTGGCTGCAAGACAATCACGTTAAGTTTTAGTGGCACCATGAAAACACATTTCTTCTGGAAAGTGGTACTTATTAATTTTTTTTTTTTACATTCTGAATATGTAGTTTGCTTTAGTTTATTTTTTATTTTATTGCATCCAAATATAAAACAATTTCTTCTCAGAAACTTGAATCTGGACTGACATAAGGGATTTCAACTGTGATCCTTCCTTTATAGAGCCAGTCAGGTTATGCCTTATCAGCATGAAAGCAATATTCTATTCACATTCGCATGGTAGCTCATAGATAAGCGTTTTATTGGTAATCTGAACCATGTTTCATGTGTTTGTTGACAGCTAAGCCACAACAGCATTAGTAAAAACCTCAGATCCAGTAGCATTTGTCACCTGGAGTTGCATGAATTCATGGAAAACAATGGCAGATGTTACAGCATGCATGCTGATATGGTGCATGTTGGCAAAACATACATGAAATGAAAAGTGTTGCAAGTAGATCAGAAGTTATAAGAGCATTTCAATGATTTAGAGTATCATGGAGAAGTTAATTTCTGTCAGTAATTCAAACCAACAAGTCACTATTATGTATGGAATAGATTTATTACATGCAAAGTAATATATATTAGGTAATTGTTTTTATTATTATGGCTTAAAATAATGAAAACTCAAAGTTCTGCTTCTGATAAAATAAAAAGCGGGTTTTAATTGAGATGTCACACTGTGGCCAATTAAATCTGAGAGAAGACTGCAGACTTGACTGTGTCACGCTGACAGTCATTGACAGTCTCCCTAAGGAAGGTAAGCCCCTAGAGGTTATTGTTAAAGAAGTCGTCTGTTGACAGTGTTGTGGAATTTCAACAGATTACTGTATCCAGCCTTATCAGTAGAAAGTTAAGGAAAAATGGTGGTAGAAAAAGATGCATGCACAATGGGGATAACCACAGCCTTCAGAGGATTTTGAGGTAAAGGTGTGGAGAGCAGCTGGAGACACAGACATATCCAGGACTGGAGCAACAACTGTGGCACTCTTTGCATTACCTAAGCCAGTCCTCAACCAGAGACAACATCAGACGCACCAAACCTGGGCTAAAGAGAAAAGGATATTGGAGTGTTGCTCAGTGGTTGAAAGTCATCTTTTAAGATAAAAAAAAGTATTGTACATTTTATTTGGAAATCAAGGTCCCAGAGTCTGGAGGAAGAGTGGAGAGGAACCGAATTCAGTGTGAAGTATCCACAGCCAGTGATGATTTTGGGCGGCATATCAGTTGGTGGTGTTGATCCATTGTGTTTTCTCAAGTCCAAAGTCAGAGCAGCCATCTACCAGGGGTTTTTAGAGCACTTTATGCTTCCTTTAAGCTTTATGGAGATGCTGGTTAAATTTCCAGCAGGAATTGGCACCTTCCCACACAACCAAAGGTACCAAAAGCTGGTTGAATCACTGTGGTGATTCTGTGTTTGATTGACCAGCAAACTGGCCTGACCTGAACCCCATAGAGAATCTATGAAGTATTGCAAAGAGAAAGATGAGGCACCAGACCCGACAATGCAGATGGCGTGAAGGCCGCTATCAAAACAACCTGCCCTTCCATTACACCTCAGCAAAACCACACGCTGACGGCCTCCATGCCATGCCGCATGGATGCAGTAATTTTTGCTAAAGGAGGCCCAGCCAAGTATTGAGTGCACATACTGTACATTACACGGACGTTGTTTCCAGTAAGCCAAGATTTCTGTATTAACATGAAAGAAAATTATTGGTATTAAACAATGATACAATTTTGCAATAGCTGTTTTGTTATCAGTTGTAAACAATAATCATTTAAATTAAAACTAATTACTCATTGAAATATATCATATGAATCTAGAAAATATACGAGTTCCCCTTTTGAATTTAATCACTGAAATAAAATAGAAAAAAATTTCACATGGTATTCTAATTTATTGTGATGCACATTTACATTGCTCAGGAAACACTAAGGACAAAGAAAATAACTGAAAACATGGGAGGAGGCAGAAAAGGGACAACATTTTTCTGCAAATTTGACTGAAGATGCAAGCAGAGAAAATCTTCATATACTTAAAACTAGCCAGATGACTCTGAACAAGTAATTAAACTCACGTTAAATATAGTTTGTCACCTTTATAACAGCATGTTAGGGTTAGTTTTCCTCTGTTTAGTCATTTTGGTTTTCAATCAAGATGGTGACATCACATAAGTCAATTAATCATAGTCCTTCAAATATCTCAATTTGTCTTTTTCTTGTTTTTAAATTTTTATTTGCATGTTTTTTGTGTTTCAGGGATATTTGTTGACCATAAAACACATGGAAGCATTTTTCAAAGAGGAGCAAGGAAAGGTGAAATGAACAAAAATTATAATCAAATCTCTTCCGCTCTTCCACTTTGAGTCAAGTTGTTACAAAATGTAAATGGTCTGGGTCCCTGCAAGATGATTTACAAGTCCCACCAATTTTTCCTGCAGAACATTTGCATCACCAGCTTCTTTAACTACCTGGTAGTTATTTGCACACCTCAGTTAAAATGTAAAAACAAAAAAGACAAAAAACCCCCATTTTTAAGCTTATTTTAATGTGACAGATGTACCTTTCTGTTATTTATTGAAGATAATAAAAAAATTAAAAAAGCTCTAGCAACCTAGTTATACGTGTGTGCCCACCCCTAAATGAATACTTTGTTTTTTGATTAATATTTTTGATTAATTAATTTTTTTACATTTTGTTGACTTTTTTTGATTCATTTTAAGCTTTCAGTTTTCTTTGGTTGAAATATCAGCAATCCCCCAGGTGACTTTGTAATATGTGCCCACTCCACCACGCAAAAGCTCCCCTGAGCACATGTCTTGTCCACAGCCCTCTTCAGGCAACCCCAGAAATTTTCTATTAGGTTTGGTTCTGAACTTTGGGTCTCTAAAACTTTCATTTTCACTCTTAATAAAAAGCGTCTCCAGATCGTGATGCTACTGCCAGCGTGTTTCACTGTGGTTATGGTGTTTTGTTGTTGATCTGCATGGTTGCTTTTTGTGTCTGACATAGTGTTTTATTTTTTTTCGAGCCAGGCTTGAATGTTTTCTTTGGAAAGAAAATGCTTCTGTTGTCAACCTTACTTCTTAGTCCAGAGATACAAAGAACTCAGGAGAATGTTGTCACATTTAGAGCACAGCCAGTACTTCTCAGAAATTCCTGCAGCTCATTGAGTGTTGCTGTCAGCCTCCAGGCACAGTTCCTGATCAGTTTTTGTCTTTTCGTAATGTCACTATTGTTCCATATTTTATCCAATTATTAATGACTGTTTTTTACTGTGCCAGCATATGCTGTATTAATATAACGTGGATTGTTTTTGGTATCCTTCTCCTGACTGATATGTTTGTACAGTTAGATAACATTGATCCTTTGTAACCTCTGCAAACTGTGGCTTTTGCAAAAGCCTTCAAATGATCAAATGTCAGAAAATCCTAGGGCAGCTGAACTTAATGTCTGGTTAATCAGACTCACTATAATTAATTTTATTTAGCACCCCAAAAGCCTAAATGTTGAAACTGCATCAAAATATGATGAAACAGAGTATTTGTTAAAGGGTCTGCACGCCTATTCAACCAGCTATTGCAGCTTTGTTTATTAATTTCTCTCTAACAGATTTGTTTGTTTTTCTGTTGAAGTATCCAGCATAGATATCACATTAAAGATGGAAAAAAAAACTGCAAAAGCTTTATTATGGTGTAATTTTTAAATTGCAATTTCACAGGGGTGTGTAAACGTTTGACATGCACTGTGTAATGAGCCCAACCCTACCAGGACAACCCAAATCATGACCATTTTAGGGAAGAAAAATCCCTTTGGGTCCAGACTGCATGTCTCTGCACTGGAAAATCAGGTCAGTATTTGAGATGACGCAGGTTGGAAATATATACTTATTTTGCAGGTGGTGAAATTGCATGGCGACTAATCAGATTTAGAAATCCAAAAAAGGATGATAAGCATATTTGTCCTAGTTAAAGTTCTGAAGATGATCATTGTCACTGTTGTCACTGTTTCAGCTGTGACCATCCATCGCGGCTTTGAGAGACTCTGTCTCAGAGAGTTAAATTACTTGCAAATCTAATGCTTTAGAAGCATTTATTGGTAAAAATAAATAAATAAATAAAAAATACCCCACTGCAAAGTGTATGTATATCTAAATGAAGGAACAAATGTCAATCAGGTGCCAGTTATTTAATACAGGCTGGGCTCATATGTTATTGAGATCAACTAAAAGAGGAACCGGACCATCTGAATCGTTTCCTGAGTTTCTTTTAACAAAGAAGGAATATACTCTAAAATGTTTTCACTTCTAATGGGGCGAGAAATGCATGTTAGAAGTTTATTTTATTCCAAATTGTACAGTGCTGGTGAAGGTATTTCAAACACTCATGAATATCATATTGATTTGGGACTTGAAGAGACACTTTTTCAATGCTTGTGTTGGGGGGGCATGAAAATGCAACAAAAAACTTCAAGGACTTTTAAAAGATACATTTTTACATAAATTTTGAATTTTCTCTAATCCACACAAAGCCAGAATTCTACATAGAGGCTGAAATATTTCCAACACACTCACTAATATTTGGTTAAAATGCTCAAGGTCTGTTTTTTTGCCATTGGTGCTCGATCTCTCATCATTGTCCTGGTGAAACACACAGCTCTGTTCAAGTACCACCAACAACAAAACAGGCTCTCAGCATGATGTTGCCACTACCATGCTCGACAGTGGGTCCATTGTTCTTTGGTGGTTGCACCTTAATGATTCCTTAGTTGTTCCAGCACAGCCTTACCAGTTGTCTTTCCTCTGAGGTGACAGTTTGGGTCAGACATGTATTACTTGAAAAGATTTAGAAGTTCCAGCAGGAAAATGATCCAAAAAATAACATCAGCTTGAATGAAAAGATAAAACAGACTAACCATTTAGCTTCTGGAATGGACCCTAACCTCAACCATACTAGAAAGTTATAAACTAGGCCTAAAAACCAGGATTGTGCCAGAAAATTAGCTGATTTAGATACGTTCTGCAGTATTTCTGACTAGAATGGTCCAATACTCTGCCAGGATTACATTATGAGTTTGTTAACACCTACAAAAAATTAGTGATTTCTCTGCAATGTGCTAAAGGACATTTATCTAACTGTAAATATTGGTGTATGTATATATTTGAGTCTGTAGGTATACTTTCAAAACTCCGTGGATGAAAGAAACTCCACAGTAAATTCAAACATGTTGACTGAATTCTTTTGTTTAAACTTCATTAAAGTTTGTCATTATAATCATCGTAAATAAATAAGAGATTCATGTCCATGACGAGTTTACATAAACTTCTCCCTGGCCTTGTAGATGCATTTGTAAAGTACATTTCATTTATATTTTTAGACGCATCTTTCTGAAAGTCTAGGAAAGCAAATGTGCAGCTCCTCTGACTCGGTGGACACTAATAGCTGGAGTGGTTGCTGTTTGCTTCTGTAATCCAACACTGCCCGACTGTGATGGCTGAGCTGATAGGAATCACTGATGGGCGGGAGGACGGTGACCTTAAAAGCATTAAAACCCAGCAGTTAAAACCAACTGATGGGGTACAAAAGGTGCAATATGTGGCTGCATGTATAAATGCAACTCGAAGCATAACTCTCTAGATCAAAGTGCATCAGCTCCGATTTCTAGGATGTTATGATAAAAATGCTTTATCTTTCCCAGAAAGAACAACAATAACATGGTTATTTTTTCTTTTCTTCGAAGGCAGCTATTATCAATCAAAACAATCTATCATACTTGCGCACAAATAAACAGAGAAATAAATAAACAGATCCGAGGGAAAGATGTAGTAGACAAATGCTCACACCAAATGATTTTTTTTTAGTCTGTGCCCATAATCCAGTCACTCTATTGCTTACTGGACAAAAGAACAGAAAAGGTCAAATCAATGGAGCTTATACTCCTCATAAATTTTACATGAGAACCCAGCTGCATCTCTTAGCTATCTGCTTAGTATGTGAGCACTTTCCAGCCTCTGAAAATCAGACTCTACGCTTTATCATTTTTTTTACCTGGAATTGTGTGGTATAGTTTTAAAACGATCAAATCTCCTTCATTTATTGTTCTTTAAAAAAAAAAAAACAGAGGATCTTGTTTGATTTTGAATTCTTGATTTCAAGACATGGCCTAAGGTTCAGATCATAGGGAAGAAATTAGCTTTAAATAATAAATCAACATTATATATATACTTCTTGTAACAAATATTGGGAGTCTATAGAAAAAAAGAGAATAATGAATTTTTGAATTTTGCCTTCATTTAGAAAGTATCTGAATGTTACTACATGAAAAAACATGAGTCTTCAGTGATAAATCTTAATATATCTTTAACAGCTTGATATGTTTAATATTTAATATTGATAATGGTTGCTCGGTAAGTGTTTTATCCACATCAATAGTTTTAAAACCTTAGCAGAAGGAAGTAGAGATTTATGAGTGACTGAGATAAGGCACACAGCTGGAAGTGTCTCAGATTTCTGACAGGGAAAAAACAACAGACAACAGGAGAGAAAGGATTTTATACATTCTATAATTATGGCTACTCACAGGTAAATCTTTAAAATTATTATTATTTTTACTGTTAATGTGCAAGACATCAGATATAGCCAAGATGCTGAAACTGGAGAGCACTGAGGCTGATCTTCATCACAGGCCACCAGGAGAGGTGGTCAGACTATCATGGTCTGCTGATATACTGTAGTGATTTTAACTTCATATAATACATTATTACTTCTGTTTAACTTATTTAATAATAGAAGGAAGTTAAATCAAAATTTATCAACCTAAAGCTCTGGCCTGTGACTGCTGTGGTTTAAAACTGACGTTACCTAAACTCGAGCAACTTTTTTCAGTTCATACCAAACTTCATAATGATTGATTAATGACCCAAAAATCCCAGTTTTCATGAGAAAACCTCTTTAATTATCAAGGTTCCTACACATTTTAATGTCAAAATTCCATTTTTACTTTCTCAGACTCAAATTTCAAGATATTTCCTGGAGATTTTAGAACATTCTTGACATTTGATGATGACCTTTTCATTTATATAAATTTTATTCATCTTTTTTTAAAGGAAAGATGCATGGTGCCAGGTTGTAGCAGAAATGCTAATTTCCACCTGTAATCCCTGGACAGGCTGATGCAGAACAAATATAATTTAACAGGGATTGTGAATGGATTATGAACCAGCATATTTAACTGATTACATGTCATTAGATACGATTAATTTGAGAACAAAATTTGAACCATTATCAGCTCGAATGGTGATCGTTGTAAAATTTAAACCACTTTGACTTATAAGGACCTGGAAAATAAAGATTGGAGTATCTTAAACTAAATGCAGATTCTTTAAAGCACAGTTGGCAATCATTGGTGTCTTTACTCCATTTTATAAAAAAAATATCCAGTTTTAGTGCCTTGTTTGGCTTCCTAACCAGACCCAGTACAAGAGCCACAAGTCTAGTTCAACCTCAATTTGAACTTTAGTCAAAAAAAGCGGTGAAATAGCCCTTTTTTGATTTTGAATTAGTGTGTTATCCTCTGGTAAATCAAACAATGAAATACCAATGAGTAAAATGTTAAAATCAAATTGTGATGTGGCCAATCAGAGACAAAGCACATTATTTAAATCTGAATCCGCTTAAAATTCAATTCACTATTTTTTTTTATTTATAGATGCATTATTAGATTTGTGTCCTTTAGAAAATGGAAAAAATAACCAAATATGTGTGGAAAACCCAACATTTTTCCATACTCAGTCCGGAAAAATGATCAAAGCAAATTCCATAGTTTCTTAGATTTTCCAAGACTGTGTTGGAACCATTAAATAATATGCTTTCCCATAAAATAACAATTATATTTTTTTTATCCTAAATATACAATAAGCCAGCTTCAGGAGCAAAATTCTCTCAAAGTTTGTCTGGGAAGGCTGAAATTTCTTTCAAAGGACCACATGGAGTCCAGTACCATGGGATTTGTGGATTTATCAAAGCATAATGAAAACTGAGTTCTCAAAAAAACAAACAAGAAAATTTGGTACAAAATTGAAATTATTGTACAAATTTTAGGTATAACTAAAAGTGAATGAAGAGCTAGTATAAAACAATGTGGGATCACTTGATCAAGATGATTTACTAAAGTAGAAACCTATATCCAATCTGCCGTTTTTATCTCAAATACTTGAGAAAACAATTGCATATCAAATGTGTGAGCATTTACACAGCAATGACCTGTTTGAAGAGTTTCAGTCAGGTTTCAGAGTTCATCATAGCACTGAAACAGCTCTGCTGAAAGTCACTAATGATATTCTTATGGTCTCAGATAATGGACTTGTGTCTGTACTTGTCCTGTTAGATCTCATTGCTGCATTTGATACAGTCGACCATAACATTCTCTTAGAAAGGCTGGAATATGATGTAGGGATCAGGGGAACAACGCTAGGCTGGTTTAAATCTTATTTGTCTGACAGATTCCAGTTTGTTCATGTAAATGATAAATCATATTCAAACTCCAGGGTTAATTGTGGAGTACCACAGGGTTCAGTACTAGGACCAATTCTCTTCACTATATACAGTACAGACCAAACGTTTGGACACACCTTCTCATTCAAAGAGTTTTCTTTATTTTCATGACTATGAATATTGTAGCTTCACACTGAAGGCATCAAAACTATGAATTAACACATGTGGAATTATATACTGAACAAAAAAGTGTGAAACAACTGAAAATATGTCTTATATTCTAGGTTCTTCTAAGTAGCCACCTTTTGCTTTGATTACTGCTCTCCACACTCTTGGCATTCTGTTGATGAGCTTCAAGAGGTAGTCACCTAAAATGGTTTCCAACAGTCTTGAAGGAGTTCCCAGAGATGCTTAGCACTTGTTGGCCCTTTTGCCTTCACTCTGCGGTCCAGCTCACCCCAAACCATCTCGATTGGGTTCAGGTCTGGTGATTGGAGGCCAGGTCATCTGGCGCAGCACCCCATCACTCTCCTTCTTGGTCAAATAGTCGTTACACAGCCTGGAGGTGTGTTTGGGGTCATTGTCCTGTTGAAAAATAAGTGTTGGTCCAACTAAACACAAACCGGATGGAATAGCATGCCGCTGCAAGATGCTGTGGTAGCCATGCTGGTTCAGTATGATTTCAATTTTGAATAAATCCCCAACAGTGTCACCAGCAAAGCACCCCCACACCATCACACCTCCTCCTCCATGCTTCACGGTGGGAACCAGGCATGTAGAGTCCATCAATATTCATAGTCATGAAAACAAAGAAAACTCTTTGAATGAGAAGGTGTGTCCAAACTTTTGGTCTGTACTGTACCTATGCTTCCAATAGGTAAAATTATCAGGCAGCATAGGATAAATTTTCACTGGTACGCTGATGATACTCAGCTTTACTTATCCATAAATCCTGATGAGCCCAACCAGTTAGACAGACTACAGGCATGTCTTGAAGACATAAAAACTTTGATGACTTTAATTTTTCTGCTTCTAAATTCAGACAAGACAGAGGTTCTCGTCTTTGGACCGGAGTCTTTTAAAAAAGAAACTGCTTAGTCAATCACTTAACCTGGATGGCATTAAATTGACCTCCAGTAATAAAGTAAAAAGCCTTGGTGTTACTTTTGACCAGAACATGTCATTTAAATCCCATATTAAACAGGTTTCTAGGATTTCAATTCAATTCAATTCAGTTTTATTTATATAGCGCCAATTCACAACAGTCAGGTACATACATTCCAATTAATTCCTTCTTTCATCTCCGGAACATTGCCAAAATTAGAAATATCCTATCTAGGAGTGACGCTGAAAAACTAGTCCATGCATTTGTTACTTCAAGGCTGGACTATTGTAATTCTTTACTATCAGGATCTCCACAAAATGCAGTTAAAAGCCTTCAGCTGATTCAAAATGCTGCACCAAGAGTTCTGATGAAAATTAAAAAGAGAGATCATATTTCTCCTATTTTAGCTTCCCTTCATTGGCTCCCTGTTAAATCCAGAATAAAATTTAAAATTCTCCTCCTCACATATAAAGCCCTTAATGATCTAGCTCCATCATACATCAGAGATCTGATTGTTCCATATGTTCCTAACAGGGCACTTCGTTCTCAGACTGCAGGTTTACTGGTGGTTCCTAGAGTCTTGAAAAGTAGAATGGGAGGCAGATCCTTTAGTTATCAGGCTCCTCTTCTGTGGAACCAGCTCCCAGCTTTAGTCCGTGAGGCAGACACCCTGTCTACTTTTAAGGCTAGGCTTAAAATTTTCCTTTTTTGATAAAGCTTATAGTTAGAGTGGCTTAGGCTATCCTGAGCTATCTCTGTAGTTATGCTGCTATAGGCCTAGACTGCTGGAGGATATAAAGACCACTTTCACTCTCTCTGCTACATTCTCATACTACTCTCCAATTTTGCATTATTTGCTGTTATTTCAGCTTTTAACTTTATGTTCTCTCTCTGCTTTTTTCTCTTTCTAGAAGCTACATCTGAAATGGCTGTGTTTAGCTGTGACACCTTCCTGGAGGGGGACATCAGTCAACTACAAAACTACAAAATGCTCACCTTACACAGATGATACATTTGGCCCTGTCTTTTAGTGTTTAACCCTGTCTCTCCTAGATATAGCTACTGGCTGATCTTCTTCTGTGACTAACTGTATGTGCTCTCTTTCAGACTCTAGACTTGAAAAAACTGGCTCAGAGTTCATCTGCTTAGCTGTCTTTCTCTCCTAGATGAAGCCACTAAAGGAGCTACTACCATTAATGTTTCACTTTTCTTTCCTATAAAAAGTACTCCTGGATCAGTGCTGCTGTGTTCTTTTTTGTGTCTCTGCTCTGTTCTCTCAAACCCCCAGTCGGTCGTGGCAGATGGCCGCTCACACTGAGCCTGGTTCTGCTGGAGGTTTCTTCCTGTTAAAAGGGAGTTTTTCCTCTCCGCTGTTGCTACATGCATGCTCAGTATGAGGGATTGCTGCAAAGTCAACGCCAGTGACTGTCCACTGTCTCTACATGCTCTTCCAGGAGGAGTGAATGCTACAAGTCACTGATTCGATGCAATCTGCTGGGTTTCCTTAGATACAAAAACGTTTTAACCAATTTGATAATAAACTAAATCTGACTGCACTGTTCGATAGTTAGGATTAATTGGAATGTATGTACCCGACTTAAAATCTGTATGATTTGATTGAATAGAGGTTGTAAAATGCCTTGAGACGACATGTGTTGTGAATTGACGCTATATAAATAAAACTTAATTGAATTGAATCGACTTTTTAGGATCAAGTTTGAACATTTAAAACTAAATTATTTAAAAAACCTTTTAAGGCTCATCAGAAACACTCAAAATAGAGAATGAATACATTTATGATAAATAAGTCAACATTTTTCCATTAACTTTATTAAATTATATCCCATGTAGTGTTTCCAAAAAACCTTTAATGTATAATTGGTAAAAAAAATATTTATGTTTAACATACAATAACAGTTTAGAACATGAAAGTATTCATCTGTGCATGTCTAAACATATCAGCTTAAATGAACAAATGAGTAAAGATTAAATCTGACATCCATCACTAAGCCATTTTTCTTCATGAACTCTGGACAATGTTAGTTGTGTCAGGTCTGTCTACTGTCTGTCGCTGCCAATTTAAACATGAAGAGTATCTGTGCAATGGTAACTTGTTCCAGTCAGCCCTGAAAACAAATTGGACACATACCAGTAGTGATGAAAGCCCATCAATGGTAAAAATATGTCAGAAGTACAATGACATCTATGATTATTGGTACTCCTGGTAACAAATTCATCTTTTACCACAAAGGCATAGTCCTACAGTTTACATTTCAGAGAAATCCATCCTTTTATTTGAGTGAAATCCATCCTTTTATTTGGGGGGAAAATCTGAGGATAAAGGATCATTGTTAACACATTCAGCTTATTGGCATCCATAATGATTCCTGTAGTATAAATGTTATTGAAGCCTTTTTTAACCTTTAAAGTTAAGTACTCATAATTAATCCAAGACTTACTGTCTTCGTGGGATATAAAAATATGATGTGAAACACAGGTCCATTTCTTATGGCCACTCTTCAAAACAGGAAAGAGAAGAGAACTTGCTATTCCAGTAAGGGAGGTGTGTATCAACCATTATAAGTCAGGAAATTGCTAAAAGAACATAGATACTTGCCTGAACCTGCCTGTATCTATAGACAGAGCCATAATTCAAGACTTTAAAGCGACTTCAACATTGACAAACTAGGTTGAATGAGAATCTATGTTTAAGGTTTGGTGTAAAACCGCTCAATGGCTGTTAAAGAACTGCAGCAAGCAGTGACACCTTGAGGTCACCAAGTTATAATGACAACCATTAGACACTATTTACATGCCAACTGGTTGTACAAAAGAAATATCAGGAAACAGTCTTTTATGTCCTAACAACACAAACATAAACATGGGGAATTCATTCAACTCTGCTGGGACTTTTCTTGAGCCCTGTAAATTGGTCTGATAAGACTATGCTTCAGCTTGTTGGCTGCAATCGCTCCAGGGTTAATATGTGGGGTAGCACACTGCTAAACACGGTGGGGGATCTATGATGCTTTGGTCCTTTGTTTCCCCAGAAGGATACTGTAACCTTTTTGGTGCCAATGTCATCATAAACTCTTTGAAATATTGGATTTTAAATAAAATAAAACTATGCCTGTGGGATAAGTTGAAGAGGGGAGAGCATAAGAGGGGACCCAGGTCTCTGAATGATTTAAAGAGATTGTGTATAGAAGAAAGTGTTGTCCTCTTGGCAAAAGGGGGATGGCAAAAAGTATTAGTAGCAACACACTTGTCAGTTTAAGGTCATACTATTACTATTTCACAGCACATCTTTACCCACGGTGGCAAGAAATTAAGAAGGTTGCCGTAGGTGAAACTGCAAATATCTTCAGGATGCAGACCTATTGGCTTGATGTGAACCAGACAACTTTGTGCTCTATTCACTAATAGTCTTGTGGCTTGTTACAATGCAGACAAAGCCTGGTATGAACATTCAATGTCCCTCATGAAGCAGATCCAAATAATGTCTCCACATACAAAAATCCAGAGGTGCACAGCATGTAAGAAAATGGCAAAGAAGGAAGTGGCCATGTTTGTTGTTTATAGTCTGTCATGTAACATGTATATAACATGTTACATGACAGACAGGTGTGGCGCCAGAGTCAGCATCAGCATCATGCTGTCCATTGCATGTGTTCTCAGATGGAAGCTGTACCTCAGGTAAAGATTTTGTGTCACTCTGAGGTGGAGCAAAAAAAAAAAACAAAACCTAAAAGTCTTGAACATTAATGACGCGACGCCACGCTGCTCCTTACTGCGGTACTTGCAGCTTTCTCTCGCTCCTTGGACAACTCCATTTCAATCTTTGCCTGGATTTTTTCCCAGTCCACTTCGACCTTAAGGGGAGAAAGGAAAATTAGATCAACAAGATAAACTAATTAGTATAGAAAACAGCACATTTAGTAAAGACATGTTCATGTAAAATAAAAGGAAACATTCTTCACATTTTTAAGACTTATTTTGCAGCCCTAGTGGCCTTTATTTTGTTATTTTTCAGGAAGAGGGGGAAGACATGCAGCAGAGGTCTTCAGGATCAGAACTTGAACCAGGGACAGCTGGCTTTTGGTTTTTAGACATTTTGGGGCGAATGTTAAGGGGTTAACAGCCTTAAAAACAAAGTGATGAATAAATTGGACAAAAAATTACCTTGAGATGTGGCAGAACAAACATTAATTAAAGGACCTTATCTAAATATAAAGCAAAGTAAAAAGCCCTTTATTTCTCAGACATTCTGATTTTTATCTGATGTATAATGGAGCATAAAATAAAGTCTGGAAACTCATTTTCTGTTTTAAAATTCCAAACCTTATCAGACTAAGACCAGTCTACACCAATGCATATTTGGGGAAAAGGACATTTTCTGTTGCATTGTGCCTCTTATCCATAAACAAATGCAGTTTTGACTTCAAAGTAGCATCATTTCATTTACGGTCAGTGTAAAACACTCTGGTTGTTTTGGACATTCATATTTACAACATCCACTTTTCTGTTTTAAAGACAGACAAACATGGCATTGCAAACGTTTTTCATTGTCCTTTCTTTGTACATATTTAACCAGATTTGGAAACAATTAAAAAGAAAATATGTCCATTTTTAGATTGCATAGGAAACCCGCATTAAGGATTACATTGGCTGCTTAGAAGTTGTATTATGTATTAATGGTAAGTGTAAAGCCTCTTTAGGCTAAACCATGGGTGTCCAGCTCCAGTCCTCATGGGCCGAAGTCCGGTCAGTTGAACATGCGTCTCACCCCCAACACAGTTGATTCAAATGGTCCAACTAATCTCTGCAGCATGTCATAAAGTTTAGCAGAGGCCTGCTTATGAATCATCATTTGATTCGGGAGTGTTGAACCAGGGAAAGAACCTAAAAATGCAGGATACCAGCCCATGAGGACTGACTTTGGACAACACTTTGGACACCACAAGTAAAGTGTGTGACTTGAGCAAATAAGAATTTATTATTAGGTGTTTTAAGTCTTTATAAAATTTGGTTTGGATGTAATTGTGATTACAACAAACTCATATATAGTAGGTGGTTTTCTTTTAACTGATTAGTGAACTGAGGGCACTAAAGATTGTCCAAACAATGCAAAAACGTTATTTACTCAAAGGAAATAATTAGTCTAACACTCTGTTAAAAACTCAAACCTGCTACTAAAGGCAGTACCACAGAGAAGATGTCGAAACATACCCCTTCAGAGTACTGCAGGAATCTCTTGTTGGTCTCCTTCCTGCCAAATCTCTGCAGGAACTTCTCCCTATAGGCCAGCACAGTATCCACATGGGTCTTGTGTTTGACTGCCAGCTCCAGAGCCCTGGACCCAAAGCGACACACAGAATGCAGAAACAAGCTTAACACTATCTGTGTAAAAACAAACTCCAGATCTCAAATGAAAATGTGTATTATTTTCAAAGGAAATACAAACTATTTTACATCAAGGGACAAATATCACATTTTAGAGTCTTTTAGGAGGTATGCTGGACCTTCAGACTATTGCTTTGCATAGTACATGTACAATTTTCTTGATTAACAAAAAACTTAAGGGTTATGTGTCCAATAGATGTGTAACTGGCAACAGAAAAAAGAAATATACAGATAAGCCCAAAATGATTCACACCCCTGGCAGATTCTAAAGAAAAAAGGCACATACTTTGTATAGCCAAAACTCCATTGCCTTGATGACATTAAAGCCTGGATGGCACTTAACTTAAAATTCAATGAAAAAAAGACTGAGGTGATGGTTTTTGGTAACCCCACTGAGACCCCGACGTTTTTTAGACTCCTTGGCCCAGTAAAATCAGTGGAAAATGGACTGAACTTATATAGAGCCTTTCAGCCATACCAACCACTCAAAGAGCTTCACACTACAGCCACATTTACCCAATCACACTCACAAACGAGCCCGCATTCATACATCGATACTCAGATCGGAGGCCACTTGAGGTTAAGTGTCTTGCCCGGGGGCACAGCGACATGTGGCAGGAGGGAGCTGGAATCGAACCCACAACTTTCAGATTGCAAAATCTCACAGTAAGATTAAGGAAGTTTTTAAATCAAGCAATTTCCAGTTGAGGCAGCCGGCTAAAATAAAGGAATTATATCCGAGCAGCACTTGGAGACAGTAATCCATGACATTGGTTACCACTCAGCTGGATTACAGTAATGCACTATACCTACACACTCTCTCAGGTCAGCTCCTCTTCACTGTACCTCGGACTAGGCGTAAACTTAAAGGAGATTGTAGTTTTTCGCTAGCAGCTCCCAAACTGTGGAATGATCTGCCTCTGGAAATTACACAGGCGTCTTCTGTGGCTGCTTATACATCCCTTCTAAAGACCCATATTTTTACCCTGACCTTTTTCACCCTGACCCATGCTGGTTGTTTTAAAGTGCTTTTACATTACGTTGGATTGGATTTAGCATTGAAGAGTTATTTACATTTTACCAACATGTTTCTTCTGACTGGATGTAATATAAATGTGCTGAAGTGACCCAGCCAGACCGCCAAGTTGAATTTGATAGAGAATCTTAGGTAAAGAGCTAAAGGTCAGGGTGAAGGTCAGGTGGCCTTCCAACCTGAAAGATATTAAGCCCATGACCAGAGTAATATTAGCAAAATACCGGTGGAAACATGCACAAAGCTGATTGGGAGTTATAAGGGGGGGCACCTATAATGAAAATAAATATTTTTATATTGATTCCTGACAAGTGACAAATAATTTTTGACATGCCATTTCAAATGTAAATGAAAAAAAAAATTTATTTTTCAAAACTCATTTACATTGTTTTGTTATCTATTGAGAGATCCCTGTTTAAGTTTGAATCAGAAATAAATTTCTAGGTTGAATAAGAAATACATTTTAATTTTAAGAATGGCAGGAGTATGAATATTCTGGAGCAAGCTCTTTTATTCTGGAATAAGCTTATCTAGAAATGAAATGTGGATGAGCTCTGGCTAAGAGGACAGATTTCTTGGAAATACTTTTTGTCTGAGAATTATGGAAAAACTGGAATCTTGGATTTTAGAGACAGAAACAACCCAAACTTGAAGGAAAAAGAAACAACACAGTTCATGCCACAGCTACATCAGTTAGCTCAGACCATTGTTTGTGAGCATAAACTATATCAGGTAAAAAAGTGCAAAATGTCTGCTGATGTCACAGTTCATTAACCTCCTTTCTCCAAATGAACCTCTTGCATCTTCAGCGTGATAATTAGCTTCAGGTGCAGCTGCTATTTTTAGTGTGCATTTGAGCCAGATGAAAAAGAGTGTATGACAGCAGCCGCCATCTGACTCCTTTTGATAACTACATTACAGTAGTGCAGTTGAACCTTCAATGGTAAAACCTGGACTGCTAATGTGGAGTAAAGTGAGACTTGCACGATCACAACATGGCTCCCCGATTTATATGGAGTTTTGAATTACAGTTGTCACATTTTCTATTGTAATTAATTACAATCAGACTGGCCTTGCAGAATAACTTTTAAATCTCTCTATAGAAAGCCAGTTTGCAATGTCTCCAAGCTACTTTTCTCAGAAAACATTTCTCCTAACGTCCTCCTCTTCAGGCTGGATCAATTGTCGTTATAAATCTTCACTATATGAACTCAAATTTGAATTGGAGACATTGCTAGCATTACTTTTGTCGTGGGTGCTCATAGTGTTATAAAGTGATGCCAGAGTTTGCTGTTCCTAACATGACGCCTCTCTTTGGCAACCTTCAGCACATGAAGACAAATTGACAGTTTTAACAAATATTTCAAAAATACATTTTTACAAAAGTTACCTACAGCAGCTTTAACAATTGCATTGAGAATTAAGAATCCTACCTGTTCCAGTTGAAAAGGTCAATGTTCACTTGTATGGCTTGGTAGATAAGACCAACTTGAAGGAGAGTTGTTTCAGCTTCTTGGACATGACCACTGAACATCAGCATGTGGGCCAGTGATGAGTCCTTAGATGGCTGCTCTTTAATGAAGTTGATGTACTGGACTCTTGGTAACTTAACCAAGGAAGAGGGGACATTCAAAGAGACAAAACAGAGATGTACTGTAAATACTGACTTAAGTTCTTTGCTATTGTCATTTCAGGTGGGAATTGTCTCTGTGTTAAATGTGCACCCCTGATCAAAATCTTAGACCAGGAAAAGTTACAGGCAATTGAATTTAACGCTGATGGATCATACCCAGTTTCTAAGTTGAGCTTCACAATGCAAGAGGTAGAAACAGGAGCAAGAGACAAAAATAGACTAACTACTTTACTGAAAATGACATTTAGACTCAAGCAGGCTGTTCATCCACTGATCAGAAGTTCACTAAAACATCTCCACATGTGGTTTAATACCCTTGCACAACCCAAAGCTCCACCTTCCCATAGAAGGAAAAGGAGCCAGATCATGATGGAGCTTCAACCACTGATGCGTATGTATCGACGAATGGGTCTCCTTGTCATACCATCAACGTTGGAAGACATCAGGAATGTCATACTTCTTTCACATCTGTCACGAAGTGACATTTTTGGACTCTGTTTGTGGCTCTGTGTTTGTTTACCTTTTGCTTAGATTTTTCTATTTTGGTTTTTGTATCATGTTTTTTGTTTCTCCCTCTTCCGCCTCCTAGTGTTTACTTCTTAAATTATTTTATGGTTGTTTTCTTATTACTTTGTATGGTTTATTATTATTATTATTATTATTGTAATTATTATAGTTCTTGGTCTACCCTGGATGCTCTAGTTTTATTTTTCTTCAGTATCTTTGTGGTTAATTGTGTTTTATTTGTTCCTTTGCACTCTTCTTGTTTACTAGTTTATTTTCTGTTTCCTTTCCAGTTAATTAAATCAGTGTGGTTAGGTTTCTTTACTTTTGTATTCAGGTTTTCTTTATGGGTTCTTTGTTTGTTCTCAGCTTGTTATTGTTGTTCCTATGTTCCTTCTAGTTTCTCTGTTTACTTTAGTTCATGATTATTCTAGTTTTCTTATTCCCCATTTGATTATTTATCTTTGTCTATAGGTTTGCTTGGTCTGTGTTTCTGTTTATTGTTTATTAGTTACTTTGCCCATCCTCAGCCTTTGTAT
Source organism: Girardinichthys multiradiatus (assembly GCF_021462225.1). NCBI lineage: Eukaryota > Metazoa > Chordata > Actinopteri > Cyprinodontiformes > Goodeidae > Girardinichthys > Girardinichthys multiradiatus. The sequence goes on from NC_061810.1 coordinate 40,366,158, forward strand.
TTGTTTCACCTGTTCCTTCTGCTTCTCTGCCTCCTTGTCACACCTGTTCCCTGTTCCGTTGATTATCAACCTTTGTTATTTCACAGTATATACGTTGGTTTTGTGTCTTTGTTCAGTGCTGGTTCCTTATGTTCGTCACACCTTGTTCTCGTCCATGATTATGCTTTGTTTTTTGCCACGTCTTGCCTTGGGAAACCTGCAGTGATTTTTGCTACGTTTTTGACCTTGTAAAATAAATCTTTGAATTACAAAGATGATCCTGCCGAGCTCTTGTCTGCACTTTGGTCCGATCCAAAACCACAACGTGACAACATCAGAGAATGAAACTTTCTTCCATCTTTAAATGTCCCATGTTAGGTTCTTCCTTACAAAGTCTAAAGGGCTAAGTGACATGGCCTTTGAAGACATTTTTGTTCTTTAAGCCCTTCTCTCACATATGCTGTTTTATGGTTATTGGGTTGCAGTCAGCATCAATAAGGGCCTTATTAAGGTGTGAGGCCTGTCTTCTCAGACACCACAATAGATCCTCTGGCTCAGAGCAGGTGAACTGGTAGACCCAAAAAAGGGTGTACCACTTGACTCCTCAGGGTCCATTAAGGAGTTCAAAATGACTGCCTTACTGTATCCTACCCTGGCAGTTGAGGTGCACTGCTAAAGGCCTTGCTTTTATACCTGAACAATACTGCTACATTCAGATGGAAAGCGTTATTCCTTTGTCATCAGGGGAGTAATGATGGGAGAAATGCCTGATGGAAAACAGCATGAAGGATAGTTTTCATTTTAAGGGCTGTGCTTTTAAACCTTCGATCTGCTGATGACAGCCTGCAGTTTGCTCCTGTTTTATTTATTTTGCATTTATAAGCTTTACTTGCATGTTGGTTACGATCCACCGGCAAGAAACTTGAAAACTTGTAGTTTCTTTCCCGGGTTTAAGACTTTGATCAGGAGTATATTTGCTGTGCCAGAAAAAGAAAAACAAATTAAACCAAACTGATCTTTGACTGAGGTTCTTACCTCTCTAATGGCAGCATAGGCCATTTCTGCTGTGTTCAAGTCTCTATTTGCCATTGCCATACCAGCAAGGCATGCCCACAAAGGCTGGTCCTACAAGTGTAAGAGGAACGACATACCATCTTTTAATGACAGTAAAGGTTTCATGGTTAATTTTCATTTCATGACCAAACAAAATATTCTTTAAACTTTACTTCTTTTTTTAGGAAGCCCCTTAAGAAAAAATATATTTTTCGAGGGAGACTTGGCTAAGACCCACACTGCTGTACACTATACAAAGGACAATAACTAAAACAGTTACATGCATCATGAAGCACTTGTATGTAGGTACAAAACAAAATAAAAACTGACAAAAACAGAGCTTACAATTAAGACATTATTTAAAAAAATATTAATGGTTTAATAATTGCAATCACACTCCTTAGTTGAACAGTTTGTAAGCAAGAGTTTTAAATTTGTTCAGGGAAATAAAGTTTTGAAGTTGTAGTGAATTTTGCATATTATTCCACGGCTAAAATGCAGCCTTGGAAAAAGTTTTTTCAATAAAAGGACAATGGATACGGATAAAACCATCTCATTCTAGACATAAAACCTAAGGAGAGATAAAGATTTCTGCATTGTAGTTAACTATATAGTTTTGGAGAACAAAAGGAAAACAATGATCAAAATAGCAACTTAAATTTAAAATAAAGTTCAAATAAAAAAAAAAAACAGGGGTCGGTCCATCAAAATTCAACGTGAACCATCCGAAAACATTAAAGCTGAGGTCAATAAATGGCTACTTCCTTCCTCTAGTTTGATAATGAATGGAAAGCTGAAGCAAATGCAAATTCTTAACTAATAAAAACTGAAAAACAGGCGTAGTCTACATTTTAAAAGAAGAAATTATTTATTCAGGCTTTGAAAAGGTGTTTTTGTTAGAAGACAGCACTGTCTTGACCACGGATATACATGTTTTTTATTTTATATTTTTTCATTGAATGTAGTCAAATATGTTTTAGTGTAACATCCAAAACAAAAGATGATAAAGATCAGCAATCTACCATAGACACTTGTGAATGTAACCATAAACTTCACCAGTGTATTTTGCTCAGTTGCATTAATTAAAAGTACAGTTTCACCATTAGTTGATCAACAGATGAGCAAACTGGATTTCAGAGCTGCCACCCTGTAATTCCTCCTTCGGTGTCCGTTACTATGACAAACAGGTGTAATTGGAAACCACTCCAGCAAACAAATAACACTGACAGGCGCTGGTTGTCATCATTTATTAGGTACACCTTGCTAGTACCGGGTTGGACCCCCTTTTGGGTTGGACCCTTCAGAACTGCCTTGATCCTTCGTGGCATAGATTCAACAAGGTACTGGAAACATTCCTCAGAGAGTTTGGTCCATATTGACATGATAGCATCACACAGATGCTGCAGATGTGTCGGCTGCACATCCATGATGCGAATCTCCCGTTCCACCACATCCCAAGGGTGCTCTATTGGATTGAGATCTGGTGACTGGAGGGTGTGTCCCAGTGACCATCCCTTTATGACTTTATGTGGTCATAAAGGGATGGACATGGTCAGCAACAACACTCAGGTAATCTGTGGCGTTGACATGATGCTCAATTCGTACTAAGGGGCCCAAAGTGTGCCAAGAAAATATCCCCCACACCATTACACCACCACCACCAGCCTGAACCTTTGATACAAGGCAGGAAGGATCCATGCTTTCATGTTGTTGATGCCACATTCTGACCCTACCATCCGAATGTCGCAACAGAAATCGAGACTCATCAGACCAGGCAACGTTTTTCCAATCTTCTATTGTCCAATTTTGGTGAGCCTGTGCAAATTGTAGCCTCAGTTTCCTGTTCTTAGCTGACAGGAGTGGCACCTGGTGTGGTCTTCTGCTGCTGTAGCCCATCCGCCTCAAGGTTTGACATGTTGTGTGTTCAGAGATGATGTTCTACATGCCTTGGTTGTAACGAGTGGTTATTTGAGTTTCTGTTGCCCTTCTATCAGCTCGAACCAGTCTGGCCATTCTCCTCTGACCTCTGCCATCAACAAGGCATTTGTGCCCACAAAACTGCTGCTCACTGGATATTTTCTCTTTTTCAGACCTTTCTCTGTAAACCCTAGAGATGGTGGTGTGTAAATCTCAGTAGATCAGCAGTTTCTGAAATACTCAGACCAGCAACCACAACAATGCCACGTTCAAAGTCACTTAAATCACCTTTCTTCCCCACTCTGAATTTGCGTTAACGAGCAGTTGGACAGGTGTACCTAATAAAGTGGCTGGTGAGTGTATGTCATGTTTGTGTGCATTAGCTCCTATATGACAGGCGTTTACTGACAACAACAACTGGGATTCTGGGAAAAGCCACACTGCCACCAAACCCTTACCAGAACAGGAGGAGGAGGGGTCAAAGGAAAATCTCTTACAACTTTTCAGTCTCTCTCCATCTCCTCTGTTACACCCTTCTCTTGCTTATACTTGTCCCTTTTTATGGTTGTGGTTACTGCATCATCTACAAAGCAGAGTACAGTTTTAGATCCCCATCCTAGTGCCTGAGAGTATACGTCTGGAGAGTCTTTACATTCATACAGCAAAGTGTGTCTTTATGACTGAGGGCTTTTAGGGGGGTTTAATCCGGTAAATGCTGTCACCAGGCTAATTGCAGGCTAATTCAATCCTGCTGTTCTCAACTCGTAAACCTGTCCACTACCTTCAATCGCAAACTTTGTCAAGCTCTCCTACACATACCTGGCCTTTTAAAAGTATTTACACCATTTACTTTTTTAACATTTAATGAAAAGTTACAAACAAACACTTTAATGTGATAGACCAACACAAAATAGTGCATAATTGAGTAGTGGGAGGAAAAACTAGCATCCTTTTCAGTCTTTTTTATAAACACATTTTTAAAAAGTGTGGTGTGCATTTGTATTAACCCTCCCAAGTCAAAACTTTGTAGAACCACTTCTTTTTTATGTTTTTTTTTTTTTTTTTTTGCGGCACAAGTAGCCTTTATTTTCTTGCATTTTTCCGACAGTAAGCTGACAAGCAAGGGGTGGAGAGAGGGGAAAGACATACAACAAAGGTCCCCTGGGCCAGGAGTGCAACCTGCGACGGCTGCGTCAAGGATTGAAGCCTCTGAATACGGGTCGCACATTTTAAACCCTGCGCCACCACCGCGCTCCGTAGACCACTTTTTGCCGCAATTACAGCTGCAAGTCCTTAAAATATGTCTCTATTAGCTTTGCACATCTAGAGTCTGAAATTTCTGACCTTCCATTTTTGGAAAATAGCCCAAGTTCAGTCAGATTGAACTCATGACACAAAATCCTTTACCCTTTCCCTGCTCATCAGTTTAGAGGAAAGACCATGTCTGTGCATTTCCTTTTCCATTTTCCATTTTCAGATCACACTGACAATTGGTTGCACCTGAATTTCTTTTAGGCGTATCAGAGTAAATAGGGCTAAATCCAATATAAATCACACTTTCGAGATTTTTATTTGTTAAACAAATTAGCCACCTTACAAAAGAATAATGTTTGAGTATTTGCTCAGACAATATGCAAACATGATACCACAGAATAAATAATTAAGCTGTCACAAAAATGTCTTTATTTATACAATAAGCAAACATTATTTGAGAAGTGTTAATATCTTACTTTGGCAAAGCGGCAGAGACGGAGTGCATCCTCCCAGCGTGCCGAGGCGCTGTACTCATGGAGGAGAGCAGGATAAATCGGGACAGTGGTGTACACCAACGAACCATCTCCTTGGCGCAGGGTAACCTTGGCACCAACATAGCTCAGGATGTGCGGTGCACAGCTAAACTCGCTTTGCAGGGACATAAACACAGGTAAAATTTAAAAAAACAACAATTAGATCATATTCTCATATTTTTACACATTTGGCTCAGACAGTCTATGTTGGCAAAATACTGAGAATGGGAATGGATAAAGGTGTTGATATGTGAAACACAAAGGGCTCTACAACATATAGGGGACTATTAGTTCTGACTCCATAAAAACTATGACAGCAGTATCCAAATGCTGCACTTGTTGCTTTAAAATGCCAGAGACCATACAGTGAGAGGTGTTAGAAGAACTGTCATTTATTTAAAGTTGGTGGACTATCCCCACATCACAATTTGCACAAACAGGACAATGGGCACAAATGAGGCCAGAAACATCTTTATTCTTTATGTCTCATTATTTTTGGATTTATATCTATGTTTCTATCTTCATCTATCTGTCATTATCATATTTCTATCTCTATATTTATCTGTTTCTCTCCATCTTTCTATCTTTATCTATAATGAGATTCTGACTTTTCATATCACTGTTATGCAGTCATGGAGATTCTGTGTGTGATTTGTATTATCAGTTCGTATTAGCTGCTTCAAAACGTTCACTGGGTGTCATATTAAAGGGGAAACTGTTCTAAACATGAATGTTTGTTATTTGTTAACCAAGAGTTAAAATCACTACTCATCTTTTTTTCCCATATCTTTTTTAACAGAGAGCTCTGTAGGTGTTGCACCAGCCTGAGATCAGCCCAAAACATCAATATCGCTGGCAAGTTTAGATTGGGAGCAATATTTTAATTTGACCAGTTTCTCCTGAGTGAAAGTAAAATGCAAATTATGGACCATCCTACCCAGAGTCTGGACATGAAAGAGAGAGAATCTGAGAGCTAAAGATTAAGGTGATGGCAGGGAGGCCTTCAAAACTCTAAAGACTTTGTGCTCTTTGCAAATGATGAATTGTCAGACATACCATAAACATTCAACAGGCTTGTCTGCAATTATATGAAATGTTTCATTGCCATAATGCCAATAAAAGCTTTTCCATTTACTACTGTAAAGGGTGTGAATAAATGTGGACAGGCCATTTTTTGGTAAATATATAAAATAATTAAAACAAATCGATGGAAATTGTGGAACTATGAGAGAAAATAGTCTTCAGATGCTAGACTGTCTAGGTGTGTTTTTATGTGGAACTATCTCCAAAACTCTACAATAAAATAATGAAATATTTATTCTGGACATTATAGGTATAGTATAGAATTTTGCGTCCCCTCTCAGGAGGTGGAAGAATACAATCTTAAAAACAAGACAAAAGTATTTTCACACGTCACTTAGTGCCTCAATAAATTTAGAAATATGACCTAAAATGCATCACGCAAGTAAGTATATTTGTATACTTAACTAAATATTCTTAGATTACAAAGTTCAAGTGTTTATTTGATTATGTTCTCGTGTTTTCCTTAAATTCCATTGTTTTGTCTTGTAATTTCTGCAGTTTGCTGCAATATTTTGATTTGCTGGTTGTGATTGGCTGTTTTCCATTTAACTGAATGCAGTAGTTGCAAGAAATACTCTGAATGGATGAAAAAGACTTGTGTGCGATTGGCTGGTGGTGGTGTGGTTCATTTACATACACTTTGTAAAGCTGCAAACACAAAGACAATCTCACTGCATGCTCTGGTTGGTGGCACAAACATTAATAATTAACTTGACTGTCTGGGGGGCTTGTTAAAGGGACGGGGGGGCCTCCAATACAATGACACCATGTTATTGTTAAAGTTAATCTTTTTCGACTTTAATCTATAAAACATATTTCAATTCAATTCAGTTTTATTTATATAGCGCCAATTCACAACACATGTCGTCTCAAGGCACTTCACAAAGGTTTTGGAATGGTGCGGGGTTGTTGGGGAGGTTAGAATAAACTACTGAGTGTTAGAGTTTGGCCATTTTACAATGGACTATGTGTAGGGGTACTAAGTCTAGTAATAAACTGATAAAGTTTGTCCATGTAGAGCCCACTGGTGGCCATTGTTATACTAAAAACCACAAGGATTGGGGGTACCTCTCTCTGTCAGACTGATTATAACCATTGGAAATAGAAGGGGTCACACAGGTAGCAGAAATGGAGGGTGCGTTTGCACCTCAACCATAACTGTGCCGGTTTAGGCTAAACCCGACTCCCCCTTACTTAAACATTAAATTCACATTTAAGCAAACAGGTTGCATTTATATAAAAATCTGTGCTCTTACAGTGTCTTACAAAAGTTTGTTTGAGGACTTTAGTGAATAAATAGAATCATGAAGATCAAGGAGCACCCCAGAAGGGTCAGAGATAAAGTTGGAGAATGTTTACACAGTGTTAAGTTATAAAACAATATTAAAACAAAACTTAAAGATGTCACAGAGCACTTTCAGGTCATCCAAAACCTAACAGAGAATGGAAGAGCTACAAAATGACCTAAAGATGGGCTTCCAGCTAAACTGACAGGCCGGGCAAGGAGAGCAATAATCAGAGAAGCAGCTGAGAAGCCCATGGTAACTCTGGAGGAGATGCAGAGTTCCACTGCCCAGGTGGGAGAATCTGTTGACTGGACAATTAAAAGTCATGCACTGCACAAATCTAGCTTTTATGTAAGAGTGCCAAGAAGAAAGTCTTTGTTGAAAAAACTGGTGTAACCAATTCCATTTGTAGTTTGTCATAAACAATGTAGTAGACCAAGCAAACATGTGGAAGAATGTACTGAGAACCTTTTGGCCTACATGTAAAACATTATGTTTGGAGTTAAACGAACACTGGACTACTATGAAAAAAACGATCCATATGGTGAAGGGTGGTGGCAGCATTATGCTGTGTTGTAAGTTTGTTTTTTTAAGAGACAGGGAAACTGGCCACAGTTAAAAGGACGATGAATGTAGCCAATTTCAGGAAAATCCAGGAGAAAACCTCCTAAAGTCTGTGAAAGACTTGAGACTGGGGTGGAGGTTCAATGTTCAATAATTTTGCAAACACAAATGTGGTAAAAGGTAGGTCAAGATGTGCAAAGCAGGACGAGACTTACAACTGTAATTGCAGCAAAATGTGCTTCTTTTAAGTATTGACTTTGTGATCGAATAAAAACAGACAGACTGTTTATAAGTTAGGTGACTCCTTAAGGCAATTCGATACACTAGATTTTATTTATCGATAAAGTAATGGGGGACAAACACATATGCATGCCACACTTTTCAGATTTTTATTAGGAAAGTCAAAATCATTAATCCTTTCACTTCAACATTATGTACAACTTTGTAAAGGTCAGACACATACAATTCCAATAAAATAAGATGTTTAAGGAGTATAAATACTTTGGCAAAGCCCTGAACATTCTGTATAAAATGTAAATCCCCTTAATTTTATTATACTCTTATTTCAGGCTACTTGAAAGTCACAAAATATTTCCTGTTCACTCTGTGCGGTTTAGGTTAAAACCGCAGAGATGATCAAGCAGCACGATGTTGGCTTAGGCACACGATTAGCTGCCTAGGTCAAATCAGTTATCATTGCTGAATCAGAAATTAGCTTTGGAAAGAATAAAGCCTCCACCTGCCTCTCAGCTGACATCTATTTGTCCCTTAAGAGTAGCGCAGAAAATGTGCTAAAGTAGTTTAGGAGACTACATTGAGACTGCCAGAGTGCCGGCATGCTGCCTGAGCCCCTCCTGTGTTGGCTGAAGCTGAAGACGTTTGAGCAGGAAGAATTGCACACAGCAACTGCTGCTCATAAAAACAGAGGGAATAAGGTCATGTGTGCTATAACCCATGGAATAAGCTAGAAAGAAGATGAATTTTATAACTTAGCAATTATTTTACAAGTCTTAACAACTTCTCAGATGAAAACTGTAGGGCCACCAAGGTTGGAACAAACACATAGTGTCTGCAATATTATCTATCAAAGCTTACCTGCCATCCTTTCTGAAAATAGTTTTTGGAAGCAGTTCCTTATCAGTGAAGACAACACTTGGATAGTACCACACTGTAAACTGATCATCTTGGATTCCACATAAGATGTTAGCAGCATCGTTCCATGCCATGCTGTGCACCATGCTGCCTACAAGACAGTTCATATATAAACACTTAAGTCTTCAGCAGTTGGCTACAGATCTGTAGGAGTTCTCAGCAGATTTTCTCACCAATTTTGCAGATTTTGGGATCCCTCCCCAAATGACACACTGAGGTCAAGTACAGGTCACGGTTCTTGTCAATCAGTGCCATTTTCCTTTCTGTGGATGGGCCACACTGGTCCAAAGCTATCTCTAACACCTCTAGCTACACAAAAACACAGACAAAAGAATAAATACAGGAGAGAGGTAAAAGACTGCCAACTATGACCACCTGCATATACAAAGAAAGGAAAAGATGGTCCCATCCTAAAAGCTTAGGAGTCCAGGCAAACAGCAAGTACAGCTAACTCCAGGTGTCTGCTTGTTTTCTAAATTATTTCCCCCTTTTGTTGCCTTTTGATTCTAGTTTTAGAATTTTGGCTTTAAAGTCATACTCTCATATCTTTCACTCTTCATCCAGATATTAGTTTATTTGTGTTTTAATGCCGAAATTAAATTTGTAAACTGAAAGAGAACAGGTACAAATCTACTATCTCCCAAGTTTGTGTGTAGAAAACCTGGAAAACTGTGCATAAAGTCACCTTAATGGGATGTTAGGATTTTCATTTAGATTTTCTTTATTACAGAATTTTATAAGCTACCTTCCTTTAGTAAAATCTACCTCATCCCATTTTAAATTACCTTTGGCCACAGAAAGGGGTGCCCTTTGTTGGTTTAGGTTGGCATACAAATTATAATTTTAAAATACTTTATTAATCCTAAAGGGAAATTATATGTTGTAGTAACTCCCATTCTATAAGATTTCTTAAAAAGTAATTGTAGATGATTGTGGCTGTGGGCACACACTGTTGTTTAGTTGCAGTCTGTGTTGTGAAGAGGATGCTCAGGATTGTCCACTATTTTCTTTATTTTGTGAAAGGTCTTTTTTTTTTTCCACAGTCAGCTCCAGAGGCTCCAACAGAGCTGGTCTTCTTAATCAGCTACTTTAAGTCAATGGCTCTGATGCTGCTACCCCAGCAGATGACAATGGAAGAGATTGCACTCTGCACATCTGCTCCAAACACAAAAAAGACCATAGCTTCCTGAAAGAATATAATCTGCTCTCTGTCTTTTTGTAGACAGCCTCACTGTTGAATCTGCAGTCCAGACTGTTGTCCAGGTGAACACAGAGGCATTTATACTCCCCCACCACCTACTTCTCCTATCATGTAAATAGTGCCTGACTTTTTCTTGCTTCTCATAGAATCCACATTCAGAATCTTATTATCGCCACCAGCTGGACTGGAGGTATAGTGCAGGTTTCTTCAAACCTTCCCCATAAGACTTTAGGCTGATTTCAATAAATGTTTCGCTGCCTTTCAGAGAAGTGGAAACAGAAAGAACACAAAGTACCCAGGTAAAAAAACAAATCCCAGGTATTTAAATCTCGGGACTTTCGGTGGAAAATGGGCTATTCTTACTGTGATGTAGTACATGGCAGTTAGTCAGATACAGAATATGTCAAGAATAGATGAGAAACAAAGTCAATGACATCTAGCGGTCTGGAAAGGTTTACAAAGACATTTCTAAGGCTTTGATACTCCTACAAAACACAGTGAGAGCCATTTTTATAAATGGCGAAAACATGGAACAGTGGTGAAAATTCCCAAGAGTGGCCAGACTACCAAAAGTTACTCTTAACAAAAAGACAAAGTTACTCCAAGGTTGTATCGATGATTTATCCTAAAAGAAAAGAACCCGGACCAACATCTAAAGCACTCCATGCCCTACTTGCTTCAGTTAAGGTCAATGACTGTGATAAAATTAACTATTAATGAAAAAATCAGTGCCTGATAGGCTCACCAATCTCACAACCCCTCTTGCCTTCAGCAAGTTTGTTGATTTATTACCACTGATTGACTAAAAATCTAATGCACGGACATAACATAAAATATTAAAGACAATAAAAGAAAAGGCTATAAAAAAATCTTAAAAGACTCTAAAGAAAAGAATATGTTAAGCTGTTTTTTTTTCTAAAGAAATCAACATTGTTCATGCGACATAAAACACTTGAGAAGCCTTTGCCACAAGGTGCAACTTTAAGGCATGATTCCTCAGGGCTTTAAATGGGTCTCAGAAACTAAGAAAAGTCCTGACTTAGACCACAAATGTGGGTTCGAGGTGTATGAAATCAGAAATATACTCGGGAGCTTGACCATACAATGTCTGAAACGTTCAAAATGAATTCGAAAAGGAAGTGTTAACCAAAGAAAGACAGTAAAAGATTTATGTGTGTTTTTCTATTAACTTCAGTTAGGAACTAAAGTACACCAGCTGATTTCATCATGTTGCTCCATAAATGTATCAGGTCATTAATAATGACCCATTAAAACTATAATGGCAGGTTTAAAACGTTATTAAGATTGCTAAGACACAGCTGGACACCTGAGGTTTGTGAGAAGGATTCTAGGTTAATCTCAACAAATGAGCCAGTTTCATGTAAAAGCAATGAGGCAAGGTGTTCAGAGATTACGAGAGATTGGTATCAAAGCCAATCAGTACTTGACAAAACAGGATAAAGTAAAGCTCTAATTTGCAAAACTTAAAAATACCCTAATACTGAGCATTGCAGGTGCAAAGGGACCACAGGATGTCACACATTACAGTAATCTAAATTAATTTATTCTGTTTTCAACATATTCCAAGGCCTGAAAGTACAATTCTGAAGTTAACGTGTTTTTCCAATAAGTTATATACTGTTTTTTTCCTGTGTGAACATTTAAATGTAATAAAAATTGTGTAAACATTGTGGAGGTACGCTACTTTGAATAGGATTTTGAATTTATTAATTTGACACACATCAGGTGCATTTATGGTGGCATTCAAGTTGTTCTGAGAAGTCAAAGAGTCCAAGTACCAATATAATGCTGTGAAAATGTATTTCCACTCTTACAGGTTTACTTTTTTTAACCTTTTTTTCACATATTAATATTTTAGATTATCAGACAAGTTTTAGTATAATAAAAAGATAACCGAGACACAAGATAACAAACACACTTTGGTTCAACTTTTCTAAGCCAGAATAAAGTCTGACCAGTGCAATCAATAGAAGTACATAAATAGAACTGGTATCATGTTTGCTTTCTATTTTTATTTATGTTATATAACTACCTCAAAAAAGACTAAATGAAGGTTTTGGAGTGGCCAAGTCAAAGTCTGGTCTCAAATCAGATCTAATGCTGTGGCCTGACCTTAAACAGGCCTTTCACAGAAAAAATAAACAGTGGGTAAACGTCCTCTGATTATAAAGGGAAAACGATAACTTACCTTATGAGTCAAGGGTTTCCCATCACCAAGAGGTCTTCCAGTCATAGCATCAAAGAAAAAGATTACTATAGATGAAAAAGAGAAAAATTGTAAAACTCAGATTATGACTTTAAAGAATTCTGTTAATGAAGAGGTCCCCAAACCTTTTTCATCACTCTTGTCTCTGATGGCGATTGTGTCGTTGCTAAGTGAGGCAGCCTGAGCACTTAGAATGTCAGCTCTCATACCCGGAAACTTCGGGGATGATATTAACCGACCCTCATAAGAGAAGGTATACAATCCTGATCCATCCACTAGTAAAAAATGTCTGAAAAAAGAAGTACAGGAGATAAGAGGTATATAACTTTTTGTTGGGTGGAAAATACAGAGATAATTAACTGACATATTCAGATAATTAAAAAATGTACTGCATCTCAGCGTTACTAACTTACTCAGCAAGATGCGTCAAATTCAACTGCGATTACAAAATAGTCAGTAATCTATTTAACTCCATGCTGAGTGTTGGAGACGGCACTGGGGGATTGCTCAAGAGCTACTCCATATTAATCTAATTTCCCCCAGTGGTTTCACTCTCAGCCTTATTGTATGACAGGGGCAAAGTTAGAGCACAACCTGAACGTGTGTGTAAAATCTGTGTGTGTGTGTGTGTGTGTGGGGCTGCTGGTTGATGAGTGGCCAGTGGAGAGTAATGAAGCATTAGGGAGCTGACAGGCGATCCAACAGCCTGCTCTGTCTCTTGTTGCACAGCTCCCGGAGTTGAAAGACTCACTTCTCTGCCTGCAGGATGAGGCTGACCGTTCCCTCCTTTAGATCAAAGATGAGGGGAGTATTCCAGTTCCTGGAGCTGGCACAAAAAAACACGACAATCATAAACTCCAAAGTGAGAAAAGAAAGAAAAACATGACATTGCATGACAAGTGTTATAAAAAAAAAAGTGTATCGCTGAGCAAATAACATTGAGAATAAGCAAGATTCTTAATAATGAAGAGTGCAGTAAACAGCATTAGTTAATCATTACAGAGTAAAATATTCAGTAGACGTTTGAGTAAGTAAAGCTCAATACAGTTCTTTCTGTACTTACTACAATATGAAGCAAAATGAATGAATCAGACATTACTTAAATTTCATTTGTCATCAATGTCATCATTTTGCAATGCACATTTTTTTTTACAGGATTAAAAACAGATCATCGCTCTACCCGGCAAAAACAAAACAAAGAAAACATATCGCAAATAGATTATTTTGCACCAAAAGGCATTTAAATCTGTCAAATGTAATACAGCCATGAACAGGATTGTTATGGAGGATTATTTTCTTACCATTTTTTTTGTGAGGAAACACTGAAGAATAAAGAGTTAAATCATATATAAAAATAAAGAAAAAAAGACAACAAAATAAAAAAAATAAAATACACAATTATTGGTAAAATAAATAAATTAATACAAATGAATAAAAGAACAAACTCTTTGACAAATAAATTAAACAAACAAAAACACAATTTAAATCGGCTAAATGGAATAAAAAGATAAAATTATAGTACTTACAGAAAGAAAAAATTGGATTGGGACAATATTTACTAGTTATTTTTTGTCATTTAATAATCGAAATTAACACATTAAACTCTATATAATATAATATAATATAATATGCAAAGTCAATAAAAAGAATAAAAGATTAAAAGAATAAGTAAGAATAAAAAATAAAACAAGAAAAAGAAACGCAAAAGCAAAACAATTTTAAAAATAAAATGATAGTATTTATAACAAAAAGGTGCACTATTGCTACTAGATGTGGTTAGTATTCTAAACTAAATAAAAAAGTTAATTTTATAAAATAAGTTATGATAACTAGACTATTAAAACCTGGAAAACTTGCTAAATGCTAAAATTGCAAATCAGCGTTGCAATAGGTCCATGGAAAACCCATTCTGTAGGGGGAACTTTGTTATAGTTCTGACTGTTTTGGATTATGAAGACCTGCTTCTGGAACTGAGGGTTCTAAAGGGCTAATGCAACAACATACATGTGCAAAACAGAAATAAATAAAATGCACTAAGACCACTCAGTGTTATAGAACTCAAATTACAAATTATTAGAAAGATTTAATAGTTTTTCTCTTCGTCACATTTTGTAGATATTTTTTCAAGGAAACTTATTATTGTCAAAAAGACTATTCTAAAGGATATGACAGTGAAAATGGCACACAGCAAACAAAGGAGGAGAAGGTTACTGACTTGTAGACGTAGCACTGGAGGGAAGTGGCAACCACCAGGTGGTCGAAGGCCAAAGAGGCTTTGATGACACGATCTCTAAACTCCAACACATCTACTGCATCGTTCAGTACATTCCTCACCTGATAAAAAGAGAGACACGAGTGGAAGGCAAACAGGGAAGCGCTTTGACTTCTTAGAAATCAACGAATAGGCGTACACGTTTTACAGCAGGGAAAATATTTACTATTTTAACATTACACCAGCTTCACAAAAGGAGAACGTTACACGCTCACGTAAACCCAACAGAAAACTGTATAGAACTTCTCCAAGCATTTAAAAGTGAGAGAGAAAAAACGACCCTCTTTTTTTCACCTGCATCGATAAACACTTCTCTCCAGTTCTGTCTGAATGAATGAAAGAGCCTTTTCCAGCACCAGGTGAAAGGTGGGGTTATTTTTACAGCTTTAGAAATCTTCCTCCTCTGCTCCCTGCAGCTATCCAAATTTACATGCAACACAACCAAGAATAAATACCGTTTGACCGCAAGGTGGTAAATTTAGCTGGCTGATTCACAAACCACTGGCAGATGTACACTATTAAAAATGGACTGTGAGGATAAGAGGGGGGGCAGAAAAGCGCCAACAAGGCTGAAAATAAATGGCTGATGAACCAACTTTGCTTGGTTTTTACAAACTGCACTTGATAGAGGCAGAAGAGTGTGTTGGTGTCTGCTTGCTTCCTTGTTTTCTAGGTGTGCGTGTGTTTTGCCTGTCCGAAAGTATAAAAGTGGGTGTATATGTACACTTGGGTGTGTTAACTGCATGTAAACGCTACGTTGTCGTTAGTGTCAGTTTAAATTGTAGAGAGCAAGGAAGCGAGCTACACAGACTGACCATTGTCAATGCAGGGCTGAAAATATATCTTTATAACTTTCAGAAGAAAATTTTGTAAGTCAGCATAAAAGGAAAAAACAGTATATGTTCCCCTGAAGACAAAAAGCTAAAATGTCTCTCATGTTCTCTCTTTCTACCTGCATGGTTCTTCTTTTGGTAAGAGTGATGACAAAGTTCTTCCACTCCCAGTGCTGCTCCACCACATGGGCAAAGATGACATGTCCGTTTCCGCAGGCTCCAGCCAGCTGGGTGCCATCTGCAGACCAGGCCAGGCTGAACACACTGCCTGTGTTGGGTTTCTCCAGCGCATAGGACCACTGGAGGGAGAGGAGAGAGGAAAAGAGCAAAGAAACACGGACTAATAAGTTCATTGGAGGTGCTTGTTACTTTTGCCCTTAAGCTGTAAGACATGAAGCAGCCTGACATGAAAAGTTGCTAAGCGACTAATGTCCCTTTTCCACTAGCTTCATTTAGATCGGCTCCACTCCACTCGGCCCGCTTTGTGAGTGTTTCCATTACCGTTTGTCAGGTACCTACTTTTTTCATCCCTGTTTCTGAGCAGGTACGACCGGGGCTGAGTAGGGACTACATGTGACATGAACAGACTGCTATTCACTGATTGGCCATGAGACCAGGAGAAATGAGAAGGTTTAATAAAACTAAAGGGTGACTACAATAATATTAAGAACCACAATGGTCGGAGTGGGCAAATTTGAAATATAATTTTACTATTTACAAGTCATAAACCATGCCTGAAGGCTGAAAGAAAAGAAAAAGGACACATCAGCTTTCTGAATTACACGCAGGTAGGGGGCGCTGTTTTCAATAACATCCTAAATGAGCTGATCACACATAAAACCAGCTATTCTGATGCACATACATTTGTCCCAAAACACAAAAAACAATCCACCATGAAACAGCGTGTTTGGTAGAGAAATCTAATGATGGTCCTTGAGCGAACCAGTGGGATCAGGAGGAGGGAGCAGGCAGAGAGCAGCTGCTCGTAATCAGACTGCCTGCATCAGGTCAAACGGGAGGAAGATCCCAGTGAATCCACAGAGCTTGAATATCCAATATCCAACCTAAAACTAACTTCATCATGGTCAAAAGTCCGCAGTTTTGCACTTTAAAGTCCTTGTCTTTGTTATTGCCAAGGCTGAGACAAAAACTTCCTCATAAAGCCTAAAATTTTAACTTCTTAAGGTCAACCTTGGAGGATTACCAGTCCAGACAGCGGCGCCTGTCCTCTCAACTTCTCCTGCCACACCCGCCTCACGTCAAAACCCCTGTGCCTTATTTCATAGCACTGAAACAGCATTGGTCAAAGTCACTAATGATATTCTCATGGTCTCAGATAATGGACTTGTGTCTTAACTTGTCCTGTTAGATCTCAGTGCTGCACTTGATACAGTCGATTGCAAGTATCCTCTTAAAAAGGATGGAACATGTTGTAGGTATCAGGGGAACAGCACTAGGCCGATTTAAATCTTATTTTCTGACAGATTCCAATTTGTTCAGTAAATGATAAATCATCTTCAAACTCCAGGGTTATTTGTGGAGTACCACAGGGGTGAGTCCTTGGGTCAATTCTCTTTACTACAAATATGCTTGCAATAGGTAAAATTATCAGGCAGAATGGGACAAATTTCTACTGTTATGCTGATGATACTCAGCTTTATTTATCCATGCATCCTGGAGAGTGGACTTAGATGGACTACAGGCATGTCTTGAAGACATAAAAACATGGATGACATAAAATTTGCTGCTTTTGAATTCAGACAAGACAGAAGTTTTAAAAGGTATTTTCTTAATTTTTATTAGATATATCACTTAAGTTTCGGAATATTGTAAAAATGTATATCAAATATCTATATGTCCAAATGTGTTAGAAAAACGCACTGGGTGGTGCTGAGATAAGGTTTTTTCTCTTGTCTGTATCTAAAAACTTTGACACATATTAACAAACATCCTGGAAACACCTTGTTTTTGTTGTTTTGAAGATGTGGCTAAATCTAGGAGTCCAGACAGTTTGAAGATATCTTCAGGGAACGCAGTTTATAAAAGTTGAAATCTGTGTTTTTCTGCACTACATACCAGAAATAACGTGATCTTTTAGGTTGTTGCCTCTTTATTCAGATATCCTAATTTCTTAAAAAACATTCTCCCTCTATTCAGTATGTTATAGTGATATATTTTGCAATCTTCAGTCATTTTAAGGGATATAATATTTTGACTGAGCACACTGGACCAACATTTGAAAATTTTCTTGTTTGTTATTTTTAAAGCATAATCCCTCCTAAGACCAGTCACTGGATACATTAACTCCATAATATAATAAGTTTATTTCTCACATGTTTTATTTGTTGTAAAAATCAGTATAGTGGAATCTTATCCATTTACCACAGTGGAAAGAGGCAGATCTGAGTTGGGTTTTGAATTTCTCAGCTGAGATCTTCAACACAAATGCATGCATTCACACTGTAAACTGCTTATGAAGGGAGAAAAGTGCTAATGTTAACCTTGCCCTGCCGGTTTCCTTGCAAGGGAGAGACAAGTGTGGTGCAGCTGGCCAAGTGCTGCGGTGAACCTTGGAGTAAAGGCCTCAGTGTGTTCGCTGCCTCGTACACATGCAGCTGCGGGATGTGAGGTGTATCGTTATTTCCTCTTCGCTGCCGCTGACGGGGGCTTGGAGTAACAGTCAGCGGGCTGCAGGTAACAGGCAAGCTGCTTTGATCTCGTTCCATCTCCAGGTCCTTATATGTGCCTCATACACATGCCACTCAGCTGGTTTTGGTCAGCTCTGTTACAGCAGTTAATGTCATGTCATAACCCAAAATAGCTGCAGGGAAAAAAGACCTTTCTCATGTGGACAAGGGATAGCTCAGAGCTTTAAATTACTATTTAACTTCTCTCTGCTCCTTTCTGAACTTCCACTTTACCTTTTCTCCCATTTACAAAAAACTTTAACAGGAATTATCCTTTTTATGGATATAGTCTCTATATTGAGGCCTATTTCTGCGGTTTTGAGATGTGCACACAAGCTGTAGCACTGGGCAGTTTGGGCCAGCGTTTACAATAACAGGAGGGCTTTCTTCATTCTTCTATTAACATCTTGAGATGGCCTGCGATCTTTTAAAGTACCCCAGGGAGAGAGGAGAAGGAGTGAAGTGAGAAGGATGGATAGATGGAGGGTCAGAGATGCAGCTGAATGTATACACCAGACTGTAATGAAGCAAGACATATGATATCAGGCTGCAGAGCGCTGCTGGAGCCATGCTTACCTAATGCTTTTAACACATTGAGCCATTTAACACTTTCTAGAGTCAGCGGGAGAGGACATGTGTCTATGTTTCTGATGATTTGTGTGTGTATAACACGTTGGTACTGGGCATTAAAATAAATACATTCAAGGAGGAATGAAGTGAGAGTTCACTTTTTAATCCAGTCAGAGACCAGTGTCTTTATTGTTACATGTGTGTAAAAGAGGGGAAAATCCAGTGGTTTGTAAATCATATCACTCAGCCTGACTGTGGGATACACGCTGACAGGGAGATATTTGTGTGATCTCTTTAGTTTTTATTCTACTTATAAAGCCAGGGCAGTGGGTAGAACATCACAGGCATCAATAACTGATTTTTACCGTTTCATGTGTCATGTAAAACCAGATGACGTTATAGTAAACTTTACAAAACCTCTCAAAAAGGAGAAAAATCAACAAAAATCAACTGTATTCAAATATATTCCAAAAAGACATATTTTAAGAATATACAGGCCATATTACCAATTTGAGAGCTTTTTGAACTGTCAAGATAGTAAAAGTGAGTATTTGAAACTAACAGAAAAATGTCTTTAATTGAAAAAAGAATTCAGATCCAATGTTCAAATACAGGTACAGCTCAAAAATATTGAATATCACGAGAAAATTTAATATTGTTTGTCACTCATTTCAGAAAGTGAAACGCATATATTATATATATTCATTACACATAAGAGTAAAACATGTCAAGTCTTTATTTCTCGTAGTTTTGGCTTACAGATAATGAAAACTCAAAATTCACTGTCTCAGAAAATGTTAATATTTTATAATATCAATGAGAAAAGGACATTTTAAACAGAAATGTCGGGCTTCTGAAAAGTTTGTTCATTTCTATGCACTCAACACTTGGCAGGCCTCTTCTGTCCTGAATTATTGCATCAATGTAGTGTGGCATAAAGGCAATTAGCCTGTAGCTCTGCATAGGTGTAATGAAAATCCAGGTTGCGTTGATAGCGGCCTTCAGGTCAACTGGCGTCTTTCATCTTCCTCTTGACATTTCTCTAGTGATTCTCTAAGGGGTTCAGGTCAGGGCAGTTAGCTGGTCAATCAAGCACAGTAACACCATGGCCACTGAACCAGCTTTTGGTATATTTGGTAATGTGGGCAGGTGCCACGTCCCGCTGGAAAATGAAATCAGCATCTCCATAAAGCCCATCAGCAGATAAAGTTTGCATTTTTAAAGGAAAAGGACAGGGGCTAGACTCTCACCTATTTTGAAGTTGCCCAGGGAGAGAGGCATCGATTGTCAGGTTGGGTTGTCACAAGCCCCCAACTGAGTGCCTCATGTTTGGAGTTTTCTTTGGTGAGCAAAAGGGTCACCTTATAGCATCCTCAGGTCACAAAGGGGAAGGTCCTGACTGTTCTGTGCTTATGCACCGAAAGTTCAGATTACCCGGCCTTCTTAGAGTCTCTAGATGGTGTCCTGGAAGGAGTGCCATCTAGGGACTTCATGCCTATGTGGGCAATGATGGCATAACCTGGAGGGGCGTGACTGGAAACAATCGCCTTTGTGATATAAACCCAACGTTATGTTGGTTTTGGACTCAGTGCCAAGTACAGAATGTCCATACCAAGCACCATGTTTGAGGAAAAGGTGGTTCATAAGTGTACCACCTTGGCCACGTTTTAGCTGCAAGTTGCTGATCGATTTTGTTATTGTGTCATTAGATCTGCAGTGTTATGTATTGGACACTCAGGTGAAGAGAGGAGCAGAGTTGTCAACTGATCACCACCCGGCAGTAAGTTGACTACAGTGGCAAGGGAGGCAGCTGGATAGATCTGGTAAACGTAAATAGGTGGTGAGGGAGAGCTGGGAACATCTAGCGGAGGAATCTGTCGAAGTGATCCTCAAATCACACCTACAGGAGAATTCTTCTCATGTCCTGAGGGAAGTTGGTAACATGAAGTTGGAATGGACCATGTTCAGGACCTCCACTGCGGATGCGGCTTCCAGGAGCTGTGGCGTGAAGGTTATTGTGCCTGAAACAGTGGCAACCAGAGGACCTACTGAAAGACACCAGTGGTGATGGAGGCCGTCAGGCTAAAGAAGGAGGCGTTTGGGGTTTGGTTGTCTTTGAGGACTAAAACGTTTCCAGAGCCTGGCAACAAAATTTTTAAATGAGGTATAGTATCCACCATAGATATTAGTACCACTGACTGTTTTGCAAAGCAATCTGTAAAGCAAGATTTGCAAATTTTTAAATAAAATATTATTTTATGGCAGATGAATAATCCCAAACTGGAACATTCAACCTCAGTTCTCTAACTTTGGGGGATTTTTTTACCTTTATTACCATCCTCCTCAATTTGCAAAGAGACAAGATAAGCAAAATCCTCCTTTAGTCTTGTCTGTAATAGTTCCCTTTTTCCTAAATATTGCTCTGGTTGTAACTATTTTCTTGTTGCACTTTTCTGACTTATAAACATCAATTCACAACTGTCTAACTTGAATGGCATGCTGTCTAGTCTTTGGCATTTTGACAAGTGACTTAAAAAGTCTCCTTTGTGTCAGGTCTGTAGCGTTATACTGACGTCATATGTGACATATTTAACCTTTCATTCCCTCCTCAGGTCACCAGGCTGTCACTTCCAGTTCCATCTTGCAAGGAATATATTGTTTTTAATCAGGGCACACAGGTGAGACCTTGAGTTGATAAGCAGGCTGTGAGAATGTCTGATAAATAAACAAACAAACAAGACTCCTCTTTTTTCTTTATAATTGAGACATCTAGACAGTTACTTTTTTCCCTATGAATACTGTAATGCTCAGGTTGATAAACAATTACAGAGTCACACATTAAGGACAATGGGCAGTGACTCCTTCGACACACAAAGAGAGGTAAAGAGCTGGATTGTTATTCTTCGTGCTGACTAAGAGCCTAAGATTCAGACAGCAAGTGACACTAATGGACTTTAGGTAGGACAATTCTGAGTTACTATGCTAATTTTTAACTGGATCAGAACGGATGTGAAAGAGAGAACCTCACACCCTCTTCTCTCCACCTCCTCTAAGAGTAGAGAAAAAAGAAAATCAGACAAAAAAAACAGAGATCTATTCATTTCAGTTTTTACATAAAATCTTACATGTCTAGATAACAATCAGTTAAACATAATCTGTTACATAATAAGACTGCTGAACATTACTTCATCACTTCTGACCATGAACCCACTGTTCAACACAGATCGGTCAAATTTAGAATGGTCAGGTAAGACCTAAAAGAAAACCAGAAACTGGTTTAGGACAGGAAGAGAGTGAGAGGTGCATATCTTATGTTAATTAATTAATTTTGAAACTTCTCTAAAAAACAGAGTAGAAAATCTATCGTACTAAAAATTGGAACGGGGGAATTGTCTATTAGTAGAAATGGAAGAAACAGAAAATTGGCAAAACAACAAGATGAGATGAATCAGCCATTGGTAAAACATTTGACGACTGGTTTTATTGTCTAAAGAAGTAAAACTTGGCAGGATCCGTGGAAGTTTTATTATTAGAGCAGAAAGATACGATACAGAAAGAAGGAACACGAAGACATCCATACAGAAATATGAAGGCCAAAATCAAGATTTAGGAGAGAAAAATTGAAAACAAGTGTTGGGCTTCATCAAACTCTAATCCACTTTGGTCACTGAATTCTGTCTATCCATAATGGGCAGCTTTGTGGTCAGGGAGAAGGTGGCAGACATGACGTATAGTTCTTAGCAGAGGTCTGGGGGAAACCGGGCGAGACCCCTCAAACTTACAATGAGCTTATACAGACCAACTAAATATACACACACTATAGCAGTCTAAATTGTGGCGTAAGACTTCTGATGCTTAACCAAGATAACGAAAGCATGCACAACCGGTGTGTTAGCATGCACATATTTATGAGACTTGAATGTACAGACCTGTATCCTATATCCTGGAAAAGAACAAACTCTGGGCACAGAATAGATAAAATGCACTATGCTAAAAGTTATAAAATTATCATAAATGGGTAAATGGAAAATGGGAAAGTAAACTTAAAAAGTTTACTTTCCTACAGACTTTAACCTTTCGTCCTTTACATTTCTTTCAGAACCACTCTGAGGTCTAGGTGACAATGTACAGACCCGGGCTCACACCATGCAAGCCATCTCAGGCATATACAGACATACTTACAACTCCTCAGACAACGGGAATGTCTGCACACACAAATATGCAAGTGCACACTGAAAAACCAAAGGCAATCCATTAATGTGCAGGCTGCTGAAGAAGTGCCCTTGTTGCCCCCCCCCCCCCGTTCTCCCTTCCTCCTCCTTACTCGCTCTGCATTTCTCCACATATGTTTACCATTAAGACTGGCAGGTGTTGTGAGCTTGCCCCTTCACTCATTGTTGCCCTGCAGCCGAAACCAATACGGGGGACGCTGGAAAAGAGGTTATGTTAACAAAAAATTAGCCCCAAGGCAAGGACAGGTTATGGCCCCTGTTACCTTTTTCAGTTTCAGCTCTCAATCATAGCAGCCCAACTGTTTAGTGTCAAACTCTTATTCAGTGCACTCAAAAGGGGTAGATGGGCAAAGAAACAGAGGTGACTTGAGACTAAATGATACTAGTTACCAAACTTTTTTAATCAGTGGGGTTTAATAAAAAATGTAAAACTTTAATTTAATGTATGCCAGTAAAGTTTGTTAAATACTTGCCAGATGTTTTCAATCTGAAAATATAGCACTTGAGATGAGAGAAACATGCATGTGTTGAGAATTAGGAAGCAAAAATATAAGAAATTTAATCAAATATTAAACAGTGTGCATTTGTGTCAAATGTGTTGTGCTGCCATTATTTTGTTAAACAACCTGAAACAGAGCTCTGGTCCTAATGGTGAGGGGGTGGGATGTGGGGGTGTGCAGGACTGAAGCTTAGTCCAGGGAAAGGGTTAATGACACGTCTGGACTAATGGCTCCCTGTGGAGCTATCTGCTGATTCAGCCCCATTACTTCACAAGCATTAAATATGTCTGCCCTGACCTCTCCCTGCTACACACCCCCCAGCCCTAATGCAAGTCAACAGCCTGCTAATCAGAAGTGGGGCATGAGCTTTCCAGACTTGTGTGCTTTTCCAGCCCTTCATCTTGGACTCTCCAGACACTGTGCAGCAAGTATCAAGGAAAAACCTTTAACTACCATTAGTGTTAATGGGTCAAGCTCGGTCCATGACCTTGTTGAAAAGCTACAGGTTACGCAGTGACATCACCATGAGAGCTTTCTTTAGAAGACAGATGTACATGCAGAAGGGATCTGTGATGTGAGCTTAAAAGTTCATCAAAATATTTAGTGGTATTTATTGTGGTAATGACAAAAGTGTTGATAAAAGGTACCCAAAAAAAATGTCAGTCTCTTTGGCAAGAGATTTTAGGGCTGTTGGTGGCATGGCCCTAGAATCAAAAATACTCCTCATAAAACAAAAGAAAACTGTACAAAAATAGCAAAAAGCTACTTACAAAATATTTTAAAAGCTACTTGAGAACACTAGTAAAAAATTAAGTAGCACAAATTTATTGCTACAAAGGTCAAAATGACTGTATTTAATTGCATTTTTAAAGATACTGATATTTAGCACTGCTATCGAGAACCGATTGTGGAAAAGAATTGTTAAAGTAACAATGTCAACAATAATATAGTTTTTGGAGTTTATTGCTGTCATGATAAATCAAATTTCTTATGACAACAATGTATTTAAATTAAAGTTGCACTGCTCAGGCTTATCCTAGTCGATTTGGATTTTCATTTTTCTTTGAAGTCTGTCCTGCCCAATTTGGTCTGAATGATTCCAATTTCTTTTATAACACAACAGAACAAATACCCCACATGTTCCCTTAACAGAAGTACTAGTTTTAAATTCAATGGAAAATTAAAGTTTCAAGCAGCATTGTAGGCCTTCGCAGGCCAGCGCCACTTGGCCTGTGTAACGATCACGCGGGCCTGGCATCGCCGCCTGCACGCTACTAACGAGGCCTCTACTCATCTCCACATGCCGCCACTAGGGGGGCACTGTGAGCAACCTTTCATACGATCTTCGGTCATGCCGAGTTCTACTCTGGTGAGAAGCATTCAAAATATCGGCGAAATCTGACCTTCTGGTGGAAGCTGAAAATTAAGGACATACAAGAGTATTCATTTATGCATCAAAGCATATCTCACTAACCTTTATCTGGTTGTCATTAAGCTCAGAAATAGTGTATCAAAGTTAAGCTGTAGTCAGATGAATTATTGAACAAAACGTTCTTCATTTTTATTATTACAAAATTGACACTTTTCAGTATTTTACCAGTTGATCACTGATTAGACCCGATCAAGAGAAGAACTGATTGAGAACGCTGGTCCACTGATTGGTGCATCTCTACTACTGATATATAAACTAGAGATTCACCATTCAGAATTTTGGGGTTGGTTTCCAAATTCGGGTTTTTATTTACCTGCTGATACCGATTTCTTTATTTCAAATTAGAAGCAGGGGCTACATGAGATTGTGACTGAGAGAGCACTCTAAACTGTGTTTTACTATATTAAAACAAAAACTAAATATTTAAAAAGCTTACTATAGTATCTTATTAGCAATTAGCATGATTATTGCACCTAGCATTACGAAAAAAGGAGAATGCCGATCCTAACTTTAACTCTAGGATTTGAAAAAAGCTGGCAACAAATCCAACATGTTGCACAACAGACAGGGCTTAGAAGTTCAAGAGGAAAGAGTAGAGTAAATTTACTGTACTCCATTTAGCCTTCCTGTTATTTGTTGAAAGCCTCACTCTCTCTTATTCTCCCACAGCCTCAACAAACAGCCAACAGGTTGTTTTGTGTTTTTGTTAAACTGGCATTAGTGGCCTTTATTTTGTAAGTTGACCGACAAGAAATGGGGAGAAGAATGAGGGGAGGACATGCAGCAAAGTTCAATGGGCCGGGACTCGAACCCGTGACGGCTGCGTCTCTGACTGTAGCCTCGTGCTCTTTACCCCTGCGCGAACACGTCTTCATAAAATTGTTTCCATTTAAATAGCTTCTTACATCTGTGCTTCCTCTAACTCCCCCTCAGTAACTGTGTCTGTATCAACAACACAATGCAAGCGACTGTACTCTGTCGCTACACGCTCATCCAGGAGAAGTGAATGCTGCAAGTTAATGACTCGACATAGCCTGCTGGGTTTTCATAGATAGAAAACTTTTTTACAAATTTGAATAATAAACTGAATTTGACTGCACTGTTTGATAACTAGGGTCAAGTGGAATATATGTACTTGACTTGGAATCTGTATGAATTGATTGAAATGAACTTGTAAAGTGCCTTGAATTGAGTTAAGCAGTGTTGATGGCCTAGTACCGCTACAATGGATTCACAGATCGCAAAAAGACTATATTTTTGAGCATCCACTCAGTCAGTTACGTTTCAGGCTGATCAAGCTGATAATCATCTGACTCCAGTCACCAGTTGGTTTCTCTTTGCACCTCTGACTCAAACTTAAGTACATCTGTACAAAATAAAACAAATGTAGCAATGATTACCCGGCTGAAGAGACGTGTAGAAATACTACATTTCATTATTAGTGCAACTGAATAAACTACTACATAATTTTTTAGAACAAAAGAAATACTGGAAAAAAACTTCTGAAGATATAGAATTTGTTTCACTTATATCCACACACTAGAATAAAACACTCATTGTTTCCTTTTGTCTGGATCTACCAATAAAATTTGGTTATATCTGAACACCCTTTTATTGTACATTTTAAATAAAGTTTTAAATCCCTGCTGCCAAAAAAGTAATACAACTTTATTTTGTTTAAACAGTAGTTCATATTTTCTTTTTCTTCCAGAGTTTTAATTATGAATTTACATTTTTTACTTACAAACACAAAAGTAATAATTTATCTTATTAGTGTATTGCAAATTTTGCTCCCGAAAGGCCCCCATATTTCAAACCTAGTCTATCTCTTATCTGCTCATTTAACTCTGTGGTAGAGAGCTAGTGGGAGCCGTCCTAGTCCAGGGTTAACAGTCTTGCATAAATCAGAACAGATGGCAGACTGCAAAGCCAGCTGGCTTTAGTTACCCTGTGTGTCTGTATGCAGAGCAGAACCTGGCAGCACAGGTACAGAGAATAACTCTCTAAATATCATAAACACAACATGTCTAAAGTGTTATGGACATTAGAGCCATATAAGCAAGCCGGTATTTAGCTATACAAGAGACATGTGTGCATTTTTTTGAAAAAAACAAAAACAAACAGTAAAATTAAGATTGATGGTAAAATGTTCAACAACTTTTTTGACAAACCCAAGAGGTTATTTTGGAAGGGGTCTCATCAGTCTCTCAGCAGATTAGGAGTCCTTGTAAACGTCAGTTTGCACTGACCCCCTTTGTGGGGGATGGGTTGACTTTTCGGATAAGGACAAACTGGGCTTACATCCAATTTTGGAGAGACGTGAGTGGAAACTGCTCCAATTCAAAGCTGGCGTCCAGGACAATGCACCAAAAGTAGCAGATCTTTTTTCTACTTTATTATAATAAATCAGTTAAGCAAGTCAATCAAATCTTTTCTCAGAGAAAGCTGCTTACACTCTGTCCACAATGTGGCTCTGTGATCAACAACGAACAGGAATTATGACCAGAAACCACCTCCATATCCCAAGGGTAAGTATGTAAACTACAACAACATGAAGGGACGCCATTACTATCGATCAAGCATGCTGTATTGGATCACACCTTCTAAGATGCTCAACCTTCTGAGACAAGTATACTGGCAGGACCTCAGAATATTGTTTTTGTAAACTCTGATGGTTGTTTAACAGGACAAATTCGAAAAGTATCCAAACAATGTTTTATTTTTAACCGCTCTTAACAGCACACTGGTTGTAATTCATCACTGCTACCACAACGTGGTAGTGAGGCACCAAGTTGATTTTAAACTACAATGAAGCAGCTGAAGAAGAAGACCAATTTATTTATTTTTTTTACTGACAGTAGTAGGTAAGAAAATAAGTATGTGGGTACCATTTGAACTGAGATGTTGCTTTAAAATATGTAAAACCTTTAAGTGTTTAGTCAGGGCAAGATATTTTAACAAAGTAACAAACTGTTCTTCTATCGTGACATTTTTTACTAATATCTTGCTTCGTGTAAAAAAAAAGGCAAAATAAAGACATATGAAATGTCTGAATGGCTTCACCCTGACATTTCCTGTGTCCGTGTTCATATTGTAAGTAGATATTTGTAAGTGAATTTAAATCATTAACAGTAAATCTGAATGGTATTTTTGTTGAAATGCACATCATTGGGAATTTTATTTTGCACTCACAACTGAGAAATAATACCATGCATAAAAATGTATGATCAACTCAAAACAATAACTACTATCTGTAATAACTTTCTTATTCAAAAAACACATCTACTTGAATGAAAAAACACTTTTTACAATTCCTCTACAGTCAACAATATGCTTTCCCTGACTCTGCAACAACAATCCTCAAGAAATGATTTATTTGTAAGTGAAGGCAAATGTAAGTTGGTCTGCAAATCTCTTTATTGAAATACTCACTCGGCTCAGCTAGTGAGATACAGAGGCCCAGCCTCAGATGGGTGCAGAGTGGTATAAGTTGGAGCTTTGGCAGAGCGAGGGGAAACAGAGAGGAGGGGGTTGGGTTGGGAGTTGAGGGGGGGAGCAAGACAAACTAGAAGATAGCAGGATTGAGAGAGAAAAAGAGAGAGAGCGTAATGACCTACACATGGTTTCATGCAAGAGCCTCAACATAGTAACCACAGACACATGCTGGGGCCTCCTGGGACTCATCAGCAGGACACAGCTGTGAGTTGGACAGCAGAATTCTATTAGCACCAACTAGTACATATGCACTTGCAGACACATGCACACATATTATGTCTTTGTATCTTTACAAGGACTTTGCATTGACTTCTATTTTTTTCTATTCATTTCTATGGCCTAACCCTGACATTTAATTAACCTTAAACCTAACCATTAGCAGTACATACCTAACCTAAACTCAATTCACATCTTAAACCCAACCCTACACCTTAACCCAAAAACAGCACTTCTTCTTATGGGGCTCAGGCTTTGGGCTCCAAAAGCCTGGGTCTAGTATAAGGATACAGTTAATTGCAATTGATTGTGTGGTATTAAAAATCAAATAATGAAAAAGCTCATCAACAACGTTTTTAAAATTTTTCAATTCAAACAGAAATTCTATATCTACAATAACACCAAAAAGCAAATGCACCATATTAAATCATATTAAGTGTCCAAAGGATGCTAGAACACTACTCGGGAGAAGATAAATCAGTCTAGTGGTTCTGTGCAGGTATGTCTTCCTCTACACTGACCTGTCTTCGTTAGGCTGTGGCTCCTCAACATTGTTCAGCTGATATTGTATGAGCCAAATCTGCTGAACAAGTGGTGTCAGGACCACTGATGACCCTTGTCTTGATGGGGTTTTAAGCTCTGTCAGCATACACCCTGTTAATGTTTTTTTCCGCTTTAGGCCTGTCAGTTTTAGTGTACAATAATAGGCTCTACTGCTTTGTGAATAAGATCTAACCTTACTTTTAGGGTTAGTTTTTGATGCATACCGCCGGCCACAGATCTCTGTTTGGTGTGGGGTCAGGAGTTCCGTTGTAAACACGGTGCTCTGTGGTGTCTGCTTTGTTGCGCTTGTGGGCGGAGGCTGGACTGGTGTTGCATGGGGTGCTTTCCTGGCCATCGCAACGTGCTGTGTGGTGGAGGGCAGGATGTGGTGGGGGTGCTTGGAGTGGGGCTGTGTGTGGAACTTGCGCTGTGTGGATGTGTCTTCATCTGCTTTTTGGGGGTGGAGCTAATCTGTGGGGGTGTGCCCATGTGGGGAGGGGATTGATGGTGTTTGGGTTCGGGGGCATGTGTTAGATATCTGTGTCCTGGTTGGGGGTGGCCATGTGGGGAGATTCATGTTGGGGTTCATGGGGGGTGGGGGGTTCTTGGGGTTGAGATCGGAAATCATTGGGGGTGTGGGGTTCTGTTTCATCCTGGTTGGCGGGCTCGTTTAGACCAGGTAGACCCCTCTTTTGTACGTGGCCCCACTCCAGATGGGGGTCGTTGGGGTCGGAGTGGGGAGTCGGGGTCTGGGCTGGGGTCACTCGGGTTCCGGCGGTGCCGGCACTAGTCTTGGCTGGTGCTGGGGCGGTCTGCCTGTCTTCACCCCGGAAGGAAAGGGACCACCTACTGGGTCCGGGGGCTGCCCCTCTGGGGTATCGGTACCTGGACCTGGGAGTATAGAGTATGTATGGGGAGTGTGAGTGAGTGTACGACGTCCATTGTTGTGTGTCTTTACATTACATTGGGTGTGTAAGTATTTTAATGTGTATGCATGATGGTGGGAAGTTGTGTCTGTTTTTGTGTCAGTTTGGGTCTTGGTCTGCTCCCTCTTCTGGATCAGTTTAGGCCCCCCATCAAATGTGGGGCTGTGTGCTTTGGTGTGTGCCGGCTCACTCCCAGTGGGTGCTTGCTGGGGCCTGGGCCCCCTGGCTCTGTTGGGCCTGATGTGCCCCAGGGTCTCAGGTCTCGGGGTCCATGGCTGGATCTACTCCAGCATAGACAGCTGGAGTAGCCTGTTGGCTCGTTGCTGCAGCTCCCTAGGGCTTCTACACTGTGGCTGCTGGGTGATTCCCCAGGGGCTCTTCCCTGCGGGGTTTGCAGAGCTGGACCGTAGTCACTCCAAGGTGTGCTCGTGGGTCTGACAATTTCCAGCTAGATCGGCTCTGAACACTTATTCTCAGGTCCCCTCAGCATTTCTTTTTAACAATTTTAATGTCATGAATTTTTCAAGCTTGTTTACTTGATTCTGTTAGGGAAAAGCTCCAATAATTATGCAATTTCAATAGAAATGTCAATAATGTGATTTTCAAAATAAATTCATGTTTATAGATATATAAATCTTATTTATTTTAATTATGCAATTCGAAAAGAACTATTAAATTAATTTGTGATATATACAAGACAGGTCAGTTTTTATTTATGAGTCCGATATAATTTAATGTAGCTTTTACCAATTGCTACACTGGCATAAAAAAATAGTGTTTTCTAATAAAAACACATGAGGGTAGAAGACTATTACACATTGTGTTTATGAAAACAAGTTTACCAGACTATAACATAGGAACCGTTGAACAAATTAATAAACTTTAAAGCCCAGCACCATACTGAATCCCATAAAAGCTTACAGAAAGGAGGGGGGCTTATTTTCTGCCTGTCTAAGCATCACCCTTACTGTTTATATTTATCAAACATTTTATCCTCGTCTTTCTCCTTCTCTTTCTCTACGAGTCTGACATGTTTGTCTAGCTAGTGGAGGTCGTGATTTAGCATTGCTAAGAATGATGACTCTGCCAGAGGGGCTGGCAGGGTACTGTCTCTATGTCATACTCTTACTCCAACTGGTTGGGGGAGGGATGGACGTAGGGAGGGATTAAGAAATAAAAGGGAAAAAAGTTAGAGAGACCAGAGCAAAGTGAGCGAGGGAAAGTTGAGGGAAAGAGAAACCACCATTTTTTTTATGGAGACCAATCCTCCAAGCCTCGAAGCCTAGGCCAATTTTAAAGGATATATTGGACAGTTCCACACTACCCCACCCCCATCCCTCCAACTGCTCTCTTTTCTCAGCTCTCTTTATGCTCCACTTCTTTTTGGTTTCCAACAAGGCGAGCCTGTAGCCGAACTCTGGAGAGGTGTAAAAGTAATACCATGTCAACAAGTGCCTTTAACTCTAACTCACTTTATGCAGACAGGGACCCCTTCACACGCACACATGCACTCAAAAAGGTTTAAAAAAAAAAACAGAGAACAAAAACTGGGGTCAATCGTTTGTGAGATGGACTTCAGGATGCGCTCTTCCACAGAGTGTCAGAACGAGTTCTGAAAACACAACAAAGCAAAGCTTGTTCTGCACAAAGGGTCTAGGACACAATGGAGAATTTAAATTCTGTTGGGGACGCTAATGAGCTCTTTATGATGATGGATTAAATCTACATGCAAGTATTGCATCAAAAAGGCTCTTACTATTCCCACATTCGAGCCCAAGTTTCAGTGGGACTGCGAAGATTTTTTGGGAAAATGTTTTTAAAGGATTCGGCATAATTATTCCCATGACAACGAGGGCAAATGGTGGAGGAGGAGAAATCTGAGAGGTAAGAGTGACCCCAGTTGCTCTTTTCAGAACTTTGCCTACCCGTTCACAATCTATGGAGGGAGCTTTCTGTTCTAACTACAGCGAGAGAGAACAGAGGGGAAGAGTGTGGCGAGCAAGAAATAGCATGCAAAAACAGATTTGAAAAGGGAGGGAGGGAAAAGCAGGAGAGTGAGAGAAGGGAGAGGGAGAGCCCTACCCAGTTGCCTGGGGAGAAAACTGCTCTGCTGCTGACTCAGGACTCTCTTTGTTTGACAATGCTCCCTTGCTCTTGCTCTCACTCTGAAACACTCACTCTCCAAAAGTTCCCAGTTTTTTTCCCCCCTCCCTCAAACGCTCAGTCACCATCATTTCTAATGTGTGCACACTCTTGCATTGTGAGACCTCTGCCAATATTTTCTCTTTTCAACTTTTCTCCTCTGTAATTCTCCATTGTATGCTTTTATAACCCTATTTCTGCATGTGCAGGTCTCTCAGACATTTACTGCCTTAACCATACTGCATTAAATGTCCCCTTGTCTTTGATGCAAACAGATAAAGGCTTGGACTCTAATACATGTCCAACTGTTTTCGTCTGCTTTTCTATGCTCTGCTGACAGCAGCTTGTGATCAGGGACAAAACGTCATGTTTAGGTATTTTCCGTAAGTGCTAATTTTCAAGGTACTGGATTTGTTCCCCAGTAATACAAGGGAAAACCTTTAGAGCCATGGATCTCAAACTGTGGTACAAGCACTGCTGGTGGTACATGGGCGGTCTTTATGGATGCTATGGGAGATTTTGGCATCAACTGTTTATACAGGTTGATACAAAACAAAATTGCTATAAGGTAGAACTAATACACCCAAACACTGAAAAAGATGAGCAGTTCACTTTGATCTTTGCTTCAAACCGGTACTACTCAGAGAGGTAGCACAAACTGAAGCAGATAAAGCTGAACCAAGAAGGACCGGTTGGTACTTATGTTGTATTCCATTTACAAATTTGTAAGTTTGATCTGGGAATAACATCAAACCTAACTCACTGTACTCACTTAAAAAGACATTTACAATTAACAACAGAACCTGAGAGCAGTGTACACTCACAAGCCACTTTCTCAAGTACACCCATTCAATTGCTCATACACAAATAGCAAATTGGCTAGTCACAGTCAATGGTTATTCTCACTTTCAGATAAAATACTGTTTATTGGCTACCAAGAAGGCAGTTAAAGATCCGATAGATTATGAGGTTGTAATTAAATAGGGAGTGGGTGACGACAGAGGAGAACGAAGAAGTGTTGGTGATTCTAACTAAACATGGATTCGTTCCAAGTTTGAGGAAGGCCCAAAAGGAAACCCTGGACTCACCCAGAAAAAGGGAGGTAAAGAGGCCCCAGAGGAAGAAAAAAAGTTAGAGGATCCAAGAGGGGGAACACTGATAAGCTCAACAAACCCAAAGGGAGGAGGGAGGCAAGAGCAGCAAGAATAAAAAATAAAAAGATAAGAAGTTATTTACACTTATCCTTCAAATAGGCAGAGCTTAATCTTAAAATGACAACATATGTTTCTCACAGAAAAAAAAGGCAATTAGAAGAAAAATTATGTAGCTCAGTCACAGATTTAAGTTCATACAGAGTAGCTGTTCAGATAAGCATCCTGCTACAAAACAAATGGATAAAAGTAAAATCTACTTGTTTAGCAGACATTGCAGCTAGCAGAGAGATAATAAGCTAGCTATGATCTGTCATAATGGAGGACATATCATTTTCTGACAATATACTAGTCTTTAACATAAAACTGCCGTTAAAAGCTACAATAGAGAGACACAATCTAAAACTACTTCTGCTTCAAACTGTGAAGCTGCAGACTCCTCGGTTGGAGAGATTTTTGGACTTAACTATACATTAGGGGAAATAAACACAAGTGTATATGTTTTGTTTATTTTATTTTACACCGCAGGTAAAGTATTGAATTTAATAAATTTGGTACCAAATAAAAACAACCTGAAAATATTCTGTATAAAAGTTAAAATGTAAAACCACTAAAGAGCACATTTAGAACACAAACTGTACCTGATCAACAGTATGTTTATTCAGATTAGTATCAATTTCAGTAGCGAGGGCAATAGTATAACATTTAGATATGTAGTGGAAAACTGTAGCGTCTTCATTTTTATATAAATATTTTATTTGCTTTTTTAATGCTAACAAATAATGGAACTTTTTAATGTGGCTCTATTACTTTCAGCATGTGTTGAAAAACACTGAAGCATGGTTGGATGTCTGATGCAATAAAGACTTTGGTGCTATTTAGGCATTGGACAGGAGACTTTAAAAAGATGACAGTTTCATCAGTACAGTTTCACAGTATTCAAGCAAAGGATTCATGCAAAAATCTACAACATGACCAATTATTCCTATTGCTGCTAAAAATAAAAGAACTTTGTAATTTCTGTTATAACTGTTATATTAATGTTGGTTATAACACTTAATCACCACACATAGTGATTACTGCTCTAAATAAACTTATTTATGTTAATATGCATTTTCTGGAGTCAGCCACTTAACAAAAACGCAGCTCATGGTTTGGCAACTGTAGTTTTAAATTGAAATTACCGTAATAAGTCAATACCTGTAATTTTCACCCAGTTATTGTTCTTTGTTTTTCTTGTCAGGAAATATTTGCACACTGCCAGTATATTTTACAAGTGAGGGAAAAGTGTAGTAGCCTTCTTTGGGCCAGCTAACCAGTAACGCACAGCAACAGGAGGGGGAGGGGAAGTGCCATATTACTATATGCTCCATATAACCAAAGAAAACTCCAATAACTCCAAGACTGTCTATGATATATCATTTAGAAGACTTTAAACTGCAGGATTATTATCATGGAAAACTTTAGCACTTTTAAAATAAACTTTTTCTATCCTGGGTATAACTTGATACCTAAAACTGACACAGGCCTAGTTGTACTTATTACTGCTTAGGCCCAATCAGAAATTTAGTAAGAGGTTGGTTGAAGGCTGCAGGCAGCTGAGTTTAGCTATGTTTGTCTCACTACCAGTTATATTAACCTTTGGTTGATGCTGTTTGAAGCTCAGTTCAATGTAGTGTGAGCTACATACCATGAGATGACAATATTATTGGTAAAAACTGCAATGAAGATGTAGGTCACAACAAATCAAAATTTTTTTTCAATCCCCTTTTTCAAATGTGCTTTTGACACTATTTGAAACCTTTAGCATCTTGACTACTGTAATGTGTCAGGTAGGATCATCCACTGCACTAAAACACCATCTAACAGGCTGAATTTCTTATCGAATGTGAACTCATGGCACCTGGAATACATCGTCAAAAAATACATGTATATATTATCAAAAATAAATAAATAAATAAATAAATTCTGGGTCCTGATGATGAATCCCCTCTCTGGCTTAAAACCTGTGCTGACCAACTAACCCCCATCTTCACTAATAGTGTATCTTTAACAAGTCTCTGGAGCTGTGTGAGGTTCCCTCATGCTTTAAATGCTCCACCACCGTCCCGGTCCACAAGAAATGCACCATCATAGGATTAAATGATTACAGGCTGATTGCTCTGATGTCTGTGGTCAAGAATTCCTTTGAGTGACTGGTGTTGAAGAACCTGAACGACATCACAAGGTCCCTGCTGGACCCGCTGCAGTTTGCTTACTGGGCAAACAGGTCGACAGAAGATCTACATTTCATCCTGCAACACCTCGACCACCCAATCAAGGGACATGCACCTTGATTCTGTTTGTAGATTTTAGCTCGGCCTTCAACACCATCAACTTAGACATCCTCCACCAGAAGCTGACCCAGCTCAAAGTGCTGGCCTCCACCTGTCAATGGATCACCAGCTTCCTGAAGGACCGGCAGCAACAGGTGAGGTTGGGAAGCATCTTCTCCCTTTGAAGAACCATCAAACTGGTGGCCACTAGGGGTGTATTCTCTCCCCACTCCTCTTCTCCCTCTACATACACAAATGACTGCACCTCAGCAGACCCGTTTGTGAAACTACTTAAGTTTGCAGATGACAGCACTGTAATTGGTCTGTTCCAGGACGTGATACATCAGCATACAGACAGGAGATGGATCGGCTAGTAGAGTGGTGTGGTCAGAACCACCTGCAGCTAAACTAAATTTAGTTCAATTCAAAGCAGTTTAATTATATAGCGCCAATTCGCAACACATGTCATCTCAAGGCACTTTATAAAGTCAATTCAGCAGCTGGTTCATCTTCTACACTGCCATCATTCAGTCTGTTTTGAGCTCATCCATCATGGCATGGTTTGGCTCATCTACAAAGCAGGACAGGTCCAAACTGCTACGAACAATTAGATCTGCACAGAGACTCATCGGGGCTCACCTTCCCTCCATTCATGACTTGTCAGGAAAAGGTCAGCTAACATCTCTGCAGACCCCACACATCCTGGACACAAACTATTTAGACTATTACCTTCAGGTTGGGGCTAAAGAGCGCTAATGGCGAAAACTAACCGCCACAGAGACAGTTTCTTCCTCCCTATCTCACTGATGAACACAATGAACACATTACAGCCAGAGTACGCAGCTACTCTGCAGGAAATAAATAAGCATATTTGCACTACCACAACCTGCCTTCCATCTTTTGAATACATACATACATACAATACACAACTATTAATACAAGGAAACCTATTTAAAACTAACACTAAAATAAGACTTCAATACAATCAAGAGGTTACCATGTAAAACTGCTTTTACAAAGACACATCCTTTTTTCTTGCTACTTACTGTGAAACTCCTAGCTACATTCTCCTAGTTACATAAATGTAACTGTTAAAGAGTTTTAGTTTAGAAATTTGAATTCTGAAACCTGTGTCCCTATGTGCTCAAGGTAAGAAGATGTGACGAATAAGACAACAAAAGGGAGAACATTTTCCAGTGCAAATGCAGATGGTTTTCTAACTGTTCAACATGCAGAAAGAAATAATGCAAAGCGAATTAAGTTATCTGCCTCCACTCACTCTGCTTGCAGCTAATGCTAAGTCAGTTCAGAGCTGTCTGCTTTGATTTGTTTAACGTGTTACTAGCTTTTCAGCTTTATTTGAACAAATGGCATGTAGTTGAGAATTTGTTTGCAGCTACAACTAAATTATTATGATCGCAACAATGGTCCTAAAAATGGTTTCTCATTGGTTGCGTATTG
The DNA here is from genome assembly GCF_021462225.1 of Girardinichthys multiradiatus. NCBI lineage: Eukaryota > Metazoa > Chordata > Actinopteri > Cyprinodontiformes > Goodeidae > Girardinichthys > Girardinichthys multiradiatus. The sequence continues at coordinate 40,403,182 of NC_061810.1, forward strand.
GACCTGGACTTCGTCTTTCTTCCCACCAAAAGTCTTGGACTTGAGTTGGTCTTGGGTTGGGTTAGGTGGTCTTGACTGCCACACTAATTGATCCAAACACCATATGGTGTTTTTAGTGATGAGATGCTAAAACCCATGGAGAGTGGAAGGGACGTTGGGATGACAGAAAAGTAGTATTGTTATCACAATATTATACAATATTATTGCACCCATATGTTTTCCTATGATCATGGTGCCATGTGTCACAAATAAAAACTCTAGGTGTGTACAGGTTTATAACACCACTAGATTCTTTGGTACAAGTGTATACCAAAATGAAAATCTGTACTGAAGGGATACTTACTTAAAATCTTATGCACTATGTTACTTGTGGATCTGTAATTAACAACTTTGGGGAACAGAGGAAATGCACACTGGACAACTGGGCAGACTGTGATTGGGATCTGGTTCATAGCGGGGCTAAGCTCAATAACACCAAGAAGACGCAGAGAGAACATCAGTAATGACTAAGATACGAGCCTGCTGCCACATTCAGATTAACACAGCCTCTGCAAGACCAGTCAAAAGACGATTATTTCTTGAATGAGATCTGTCGGGCAAACACATGGTTGTCTGGCAAAAGAAAGTAATGCTTTCTCGATTCTATTGTGCTAACGTCCCAATGACTGACCTCTGAGCTTGGGACATCCTGAAATCTGCTTAAACTAAACGAAGCCAAGATCCATATGCTGTCCTGGCATATGAACAAATGTTAAAGGTACAACCAAAGAAAAACAGGCAGGTACACAAACAAATATGATGTCAGCTCAGTAGCTCAAGCCAGTTATGTGTGTGTATATCTGTGAACAGTAGTAAAAGAGAAAAACAAGTGTATAGGAAAGATGAGGAGAGGGAGCAGAGAAAGAAGCTAGGGTGCTTGCCTGGCACAATGAGTCCTACTTGTTAGCCAGTGACAGTGTCAGGGATCGTGACAGGGTCCAGACGCTAGACACCAGCTGCAGCGCCTCGTAAATAGACTGCTGTCTCGCAGGGACATTTGCACAGCAATGGCTGCACACACACAAACACACACACACACACACAGGCATGTGGGCACTTGCATATACTATGGCAGGCGTTCAGACAGACACTGACTGATCTTGTAAAGAGGGACAGTGAAGCTCTATGTGTCTTTTGAGCTGTAAAATTGCTCATAAATAGAAAAGGTACTCCACCAACAAGAAGGATTTGAAGTGCAGAAAAACTTAAAGCATAACAACAAAAGATCGATTAATAGTTTGAGAAAGGAAACAATAACATCTAAAAACATATAGGTCAAAAAAATTATAAAAATCAGCCACCTGTTGGACATAAAAAAGGGAAATGTGTAGGTGTTAAGCCAACAAAAATAATATTAAAGGGAATCCTACATCTGCCCTAAGGCACAAATGACTAGAAACTAAGTTAGCATAGCTGAGGCTGAAAGAAAAGCTAGGTTGGAATGGGGGTGAAGGGGTTAAATAAGAGGGACAGATCCTGCTGAGCCAGCAGCGATATGTTAAAGTGCAAGGTTTCATTGTTGCAGATATAGAACAAAAGTCCTTTCCATTAGTCACACTAGCAAGTGAAAAGACTCTTAGACACACTGGGTAACCGTTGAAGCACCACTAACCACCAAGCTAAAACCCTTGTAATTAGTTAACAGCTTCTTTGATTGTTTGCAGATTTCAAACACTAAATGGCGTTGTGGCATTTATACTGAAGTGACCTATGTGAATTTGTATGCAAAAGTCAATGAGTCTGAATTCATGCACTGAAAGCCTCCCTGATCGAGAGACCATAAAGGGGATTTTCTTTTCTAGACCTTACTCATGTTTCTCAGCTTCTTAATCGCCCTGTGCAAGCCTCCCACACTGTGTTACACGTTATCTCTAGAGCTCAGGGAGAAGAAGAGGATAGCATACCCTTACTCCAGTCAGATTGGGGCTGAGACACATTTATCATAATTATCATCATCATCATCCCTGCACTGCCTCAACCAAAACACACAACTGCAAGGCGAGCGCTCCAACAACGACACAATGGAACAAACCAACCACGTAAACAAAGCCACTATGGGAGGAGGTAAAGTTGATCTCTAAAGTGTGCACCACTGTTAAAATGTCAGGTTTTTACAAAAAAGAAAAAAAATCAGATCATAAAAAACCTTTTCCACCTTTAATGTGATATACATTTTGTACAATTCAACTGAAGAACAAAAACATTTATCAGGGAAGAAACACGATCAAGTTAAAATAAGCCTGGGTGCATAGGGCCCAGTTCTGCCCTTCTAGTCTGCTATTCTGACCGGTACGCCTGTGTGACGTAAACTTCACCATCTGTACCGACCCACTCCGCATGCAGCCCAGACTTTTGTGACCGTACGAGCCGAAAGGGACAATAATAGTCCCAGTCAAATGGTGGCGCCAAACACAAAGCATATAATGAAAACAATGGGTCAGGTCATGAATAGAACAACTTGTTTAAAACAAATACAATGAGGAGCAATTTGCTGTTTTTCCAGTGTGGAAAATTTATCCATCATGGACAACAAGGATACAAAAACTGCACTAATGAGAAATCACTTTATTCTTTTGTATCGGTTCTCAACCAAGAGGCTGTATTGAAGACTGTGTATCTTTGAGTGGAATGTGATTGTTTTGCTGAGCTAAAAATAGCATGAATAGGGGAGGGTGCTTGTCCACATGGACCATGCGGCGCATGTATATGAACATGGAGAGGCCTGTCAAGCCCTTAAGTGGGCACACTCTTGAACTAATACCACGCGGAAGCACCCTTTGCTTCAAAAACAGTGTAACAGTTCTTGCCACATCTTGGCTTGAATACATTTGCTCACTTTACCTTGCAAAAGTTCTAAAAATCTATGAGATGGTGAGGACAGCTCTTGACCACAGCCTTCTTCAGGTGACCCCCCAGACTCCCTGTCTGATTTAGTTTGGAAGAGTGTCAATGCTTTTGCAAAACAATTTTCTTTAGGGCGCAACATGACTTGGTGATTGAGCAGGCGCACCATGTGCATAGGCTACGGTATTCAACGCAGTTGTTCCCGGTTCAATTCTCAGCCTTTGGCCGTTTGCTGCATGTCTTCCCCTTCTCTTTCTGCCTTTCTTCCTGTCCAGCTACTGACAAATAAAGGCCACTAGTGCCAAAAAAAACTATTTTCTTCCGGTGAAGCCATTCTATTTTTTGTTTGGGTGTATGCTTGGACTCAGCGTGCTACAAAAAAAATATTCATCCTCAGCTTTCCAGCAGACGACTGAAGGTCTTGGATCAAAATGTACAGGTAGTTAAAACTGTTCATAATTTCATTCAACTTGACAAAAAACTCAATTCGATCTGAAGAAAACCGACTCAAAATCATCATACTGCAACCACCATGTTTCAATGTGATTAGTGTTCTTTTGGTGATGTACAATGTTGCTGTTTTGTGCTAAATATGCCTTTTGGGATTGTGGCCCAAACATTTAAGTTGGGTTTGTTTAGACCACAACACTTTCTTCTACAAGTCTCTAAATCAAAATGAAGCATAAAAATTCCTGGCGATCAGGGCACAAAAATGCCCAGCATTGTTTGTTTGTTTTGATTACTGCAATGTGTTGACATCTCAACATTAAGTCAACTAAGGCCTGAACATCCCATGAGGCAGGTGGTAATGTTTTTGCTGGCCAAACGTTTGACAATAACAAAACAACAATTACCATTCATCATTCTCTCATTTCTCCTCTCATTACTGCAGTTACCATCAACACCAGGTAAGAAGAATATGTGGCATGCAGCCTAATGCAATTTACAGAGATGAATGATGTATAGAAAATGCATAAGGTCAGTAAAGAGCCGCACAATATAAACCATACTGCACAGGAAGAGTGGTGTGTCCCACAGATTTTCTGTCTGTTTCAGGGTAAAGGGTTCCACCGTCTGTAAAGCATGTAAGTTCAATATGAAGCAAAAATTACGAAACACTGAATTAAAATATGTGGGGAAACTGAAAATATAATGAAAGCCATGCTTTATAATTTTATAATTGCAACGACTGCAAACCTCATTCTATTTTCTTTGTATTCTATATGACACATCAACAAAAAGTAACACATACCTGCGAAGAGAAAGGAAAATTTAACATACTTTTATACATTTTACAGCAATAAAAATTTTAACAGTGGGTGTGGGAGGGGCATGCACATTCAGCCCCCTTTACTCTGATATCCCTAAATAAGAGCTTGCCTGTGTGTAATTTTCTCTTACTACAAATCTAGCTGTTCTCTGAAGGCCTCAGAGGTCTGTTACAGAACATTAGCGAGCAAAGTGCATCATCAGAATCAGAATCAGAAAAGCTTTATTGCCAAGTACGTTTTTGGACATATAAGGAATTTGTTTTGGCGTAGTCGGTGCAATACAGTACAAATTAAACAGTATAAGCATATCTACAATATAATATAAATATATGTGCACAGTTTTAAGTGAGTGAGAGTTAATATAGAGCAGTATAAGATGCAAGAGCAATACAACAGTGCAGGTGATCATTGTGCAAGTATGGCAGTGCAAGTAAAGCAGGAGTCCATGCTGAACGTTAATGTAACGCATAGAGTTACAGTTACAGGTGTCCTGTCAGCAAAAAAAAAAAGGGGGGGGGGGGTGAAAGGGAGAGTGTCAGGGTGGTTTCTGGGCTTTGTTAACAAGGCTGGTGGCAGATGGGAAAAAACTGTTCCTGTGGCGTGAGGTTTTGGTCCGGATGGACCGCAGCCTCCTGCCAGAGGGGAGAGTCTCAAAGAGTCTGTGACCGGGGTGGGAGGGATCAGCCAGAATCTTCCCTGCCCGCTTCAGGGTCCTGGAGGTGTACAGTTCCTGGAGCGACAGTAGACTGCAGCCAATCACCTTCTCAGCAGACCGAATGACACGCTGCAGCCTGCCCTTATTCTTGGCTGTAGCAGCGGCGTACCAGATGGTGATGGAGGAGGTGAGGATGGACTCAATGATGGCTGTGTAGAAGTGCACCATCATAGTCTTTGGCAGGTTGAATTTCTTCAGCTGCCGCAGGAAGAACATCCTCTGCTGGGCTTTCTTGATGAGGGAGCTGATGTTTGGCTCCCACTTGAGATCCTGGGAGGTGATGGTTCCCAGGAAGCGGAAAGATTCCACAGTGTCAATTGTGGAGTCACAGAGGGTGATGGGGGCAGGTGGGGCTGGGTTCTGCCTGAAGTCCACAACCATCTCCACTGTCTTTAGAGCGTTGAGCTCAAGGTTGTTCTGGCTGCACCAGTCCAACAGATGGTCCACCTCCCATCCGTACGCAGACTCGTCACCATCAGAGATGAGTCCGATCAGGGTGGTGTCGTCCGCAAACTTCAGAAGCTTGACAGACTGGTGACTGGAGGTGCAGCTGTTGGTGTACAGGGAGAAGAGCAGAGGAGAGAGAACACAGCCTTGGGGGGAACCGGTGCTGATGGTCAGGGAGTCAGAGACGTGCTTCCCCAGCCTCACGCGCTGCTTCCTGTCAGATAGGAAGTCAGTGATCCACCTGCAGGTGGAGTCGGGCACACTCAGCAGGGAGAGCTTCTCCTGGAGCAGAGCTGGGACGATGGTGTTGAAGGCAGAGCTGAAATCCACAAACAGGATCCTGGCGTAGGTTCCTGTGGAGTCCAGGTGCCGGAGGATGAAGTGAAGGGCTAGGTTGACTGCATCATCTACAGACCTGTTGGCTCTGTAGGCAAACTGCAGGGGGTCCAGGAGGGGGTCGGTGATGTCTTTTAGGTGTGAGAGCACAAGGCGCTCAAAGGACTTCATCACCACAGAGGTCAGGGCGACGGGTCTGAAGTCATTAAGCCCTGTGGTCCTTGGCTTCTTGGGAACAGGGACGATGGTGGAGGACTTGAAGCAGGCTGGCACATGACATGTCTCCAGTGAGGTGTTAAAAATGTCTGTGAAGACTGGAGACAGCTGATCAGCGCAGCGCTTCAGGCTGGCTGGTGAGACAGAATCCGGACCAGCAGCTTTCCGGGGGTTCTGTCTCCTGAAGAGTTTGTTGACGTCCCTCTCCTGGATGGAAAGAGCCGTCCTCGGCGTGGGTAGGGGGCTGGTGGGGGGGAACTTCAGGGTGGGGGTTGAAGGTGCCAAGGCCCCTCTTGAGGTTGGGGAGGTGGGGGTGGTGGATTGTGGCTGCAGCTGTTGGGGGGCGTCGTGGGGGATGGTTGCAGGACTGTCCCTTTGTCTTTCAAAGCGGCAGTAGAACTCGTTCAGGTCGTTGGCGAGGCGTTGGTCGTTGATGGAGTGGGGGGCTTTCGGCTTGTAGTTGGTGATTTGCTTGAGCCCTTTCCAGACAGATGCAGAGTCATTGGCTGAGAACTGGTTTTGGAGCTTCTCAGAGTACAGTCGTTTGGCCTCTTTCACTGCCTTGCCAAACTTGTACTTAGCCTCTCTGTATATGTCTTTGTCCCCACTCCTGAAGGCCTCTTCCTTATCCAGTCTTAACCCTCTGAGTTTAGCTGTGAACCAGGGTTTGTCGTTGTTGTAACTCACCCTGGTGCATGATGGTACACAGCTGTCCTCACAGAAGCTGATGTAGGAAGTCACAGCCTCTGTGTACTCGTCCAGGCGGTTGGTAGTAGTCCTGAACACATCCCAGTCTGTACAGCCTAAACACGCCTGGAGATTCTCCACAGCCTCACTGCTCCACTTCCTTGTCGTCCTCACAACAGGTTTGCAGAGCTTTAGTTTCTGCCTGTATACAGGAATCAGGTGGACCATGATGTGATCGGATTGGCCCAGTGCAGCACGTGGGACGGCGTGATAAGCGTCTCTGATGGTGGTGTAACAGTGATCCAGAATGTTGTCCTCTCTGGTCGGACATTTTATAAACTGTCTATATTTGGGGAGTTCGTGGGTGACATTACCTTTGTTAAAGTCGCCAACGACGATAACTAAGGAGTCCGGGTTGGTCTGCTCCACACTCAGTATCTGGTCGGCGAGCATGCGCTGTGCGACCTGCACGTTAGCTTGCGGCGGGATGTAAACACCGACCAGGATGAACGAAGCGAACTCACGGGGGGAATAGAAAGGCTTACAGTTTATGATGAAGGATTCCAGGTCTGGAGAACAGTGCTGCTGAATCACCGTCACGTCGTTGCACCAACCACTGTTGAGGTAAAAACAGATTCCTCCACCTTTCGCTTTGCCGGAGAGTTCCGTGTCTCTGTCCGCTCTGTAGAGCTGGAATCCTGCCAGCTGCAGCGCAGAGTCCGGTATTAATCCACACAGCCACGTCTCCGTGAAGCACAAAACTGCCGATGAATAAAAGTCCCTGTTTTTCCCCAACAGCAGTTGTAGTTCCTCAATTTTGTTGGGAAGTGAGCGCACGTTAGAGAGAAATATTCCAGGTAACGGTGTTCGTAGTCCACGCTGGCGAAGACGTACCAGCACCCCAGCCCGTTTCCCTCTCTTCCGGCGTTTCACCGCGTGAACAAAGGTGAGCGCACCTTTGACCAGAATGTCCAAAAATTCCAGAGCAGTAGGCAGAAATGTTGGAAATAACTCCTCTGGTGTAGTAGCCCTGATGTTCATGAGTTCTTCTCTGGTGAGAGAGCTCCGGGTACCATCACAGAAGACCGTTTTAAAGCAAAAAACAAAACAAAACAATGCGCACCAACACACCGAGGCGACCATCTGCGGCGCCATCTTGAAATTATGAAGACCAAGAAACTTGGAGAGCAGTTTAAGACAGAGTTAGGTAAAATCCCAAAGTCATGCCTGCATGCAAAGTGCTATCTGTAGCAGAAACCTCCTCATGGAGCTTCACCTACCAGCAGAAGAAAGACTGTAAACATACAGCCAGAGCTACAACAGAATTATTAAGATCAAATCATATTCGGGTGTTGAATGGCCTAATCAAAGTCCAGATTTAAACCCAATTGGAAAAATGTAGTAAGACATGAATACAGACCCTCTCTGTCCAGTCTGTCTCAGCTTTTTTGAAAGAAGAAGTATGGGCAAATATTTCAGTCTCTAGATATACAAGGCTGGTAGAAAATTACCCCTAAGGATTTGCAGCTGTAATTACAGCAAACAGATGTTCTATTCTGTATTAATTCTTGGAAGGATGAATACAAATGCACACCACACTTTTCATATTTAAGTTTCGAAAAAAAACTATGAAATGCATGCTTACTTTTCTCTTTTCTGAAAACAAGTGTTAAAATTGTTAGGTGTCAAACTACCTACTAAACAGGCATTTAAAGTGCTATGAATTAATTTGTTGCATTTATATTTTGTGAGGTCCCCTGAAATTACTTGTTACTGTTAATAGGTACATAATGAATACAACTACATCAAACTAAATTTAAAATATTACCAAGTGATTATCTCCAAAGGTCTATTGCTCAGGCAAGCTAATGAAAGAGCTGCAACATCCCTCAATGTTTTACTTTTTACCTAGTGCCACCTAGAAAAGCAAAAACTTTCACCATGCCTAATCAGGTATCCCGGGGTTCATTATTCCATATTATACAATGAGGATTCCGACCTTAAAGAAAAGAAGGAATTGAAGAAGAGTATAAATGTTCCACCTACGCCAGTCTTGTCACAGAGCCACAGGGTGTTGAAGGAGCCCACAGAAAACACCTCTCCATCTGGGGCCCAGGACAAAGAGGTGATGGGGTAGTCCTGAGAGGATGACAAGTAAAGCAGACGACCGAAGCTGTCCCAAACCTTTGGAGAGAGGACATACTTTATAACAAACAAAATAAACAACCTAAAAAATAGTAATATTTCTAAAGGTTGGGGTGTAATATAAACAGTAATGTCCTGTGTATTTGTTCTGCAGTGGAGAAAAGCTTCAGTGTGTGTGACTTCTTTTAACTGCTTGCTTACACTGAGCTCAGTACCCTTAGTAATTAATGATGTAATGCACTTGTTGCTTCTCTTATACTGCATTCCCTATGTAACCGCATACAGTTCAGGTCACTGAATGCATATTTTATATTAATAGGAGTTTAATAGAACTGATACTGATATTCAGTTTGTAGCGCAGCTTACAGCTGACCCTTTGACATAGTCTGCAGTGCTGTAAAAATGACTGATAAACAACGACTGATAACTGCCGACTTTAATTAAATGGAGTCTTTAACATCAACGTGGAGGAATCCTCACTACTCTTCTTTGCAGAATAGTTTTATTTCAGGGGTTTTAGAACATGAACGTCATGTTTAATGTCATGACACAGCAGCTAAATAAGATTGAAATGCAGACTTTGACTAAGCTGCTCCAAAACCTTAATTCTGCTTTTTCTTTATGGAAAATGTAAAAGGTTCACGCTACAGTGTTATTTATCATGAAAGCAGGGCATTTAAGTAGAAGAATGAAATGCTGATTCCCTCATCTCAGACAATTTATTAAAACAAAAGCCAACAACAGTGGTGAGTATACCACAACAAAAAATGTAAATGTGTCAATGGTGTGTCATGTGGTCTTGCACATCAATTACAGCTTCACATCAACGTCTCATAATGTTCACAAGTCAACTTATTGTCTGCTGAGGCATGGCACCCCAGTCTTCTTGGAGGGCAACCCTCAGGTCATTGAGCTTCTAGGGTACAGAGTAATGAGCCTCTAGACGGCAACTAAGCTGATCATGTAGGTTTTCTATGGGATTCAGGTTTGGAGAAAGTGCAGGCCACTCCATTCGAGGTACCCCAGTCTCCAGCAGCTGTTCCCTTATGATGCTACCTAGATGAGCTGGAGCATTGTCGTCCATGAAGATGAAATCAGGCCTATGTTGTTCATGCAGGGACACAATGACTGGATTAATGATTTTATTCAGCTAGTATAGGCTCGTCACTGTACTATTTGCAAAGTGAAGGTGGTTCTGTACTGACTAGACACATCTACCCACAACTGTAACTCCATAACCACAACAGTGGCTGATGCATAGTGTTCTACGTGACATCGCCAACACTGTTGACGAACATCATTTAGGCTCAACGTGAATTGACTTCCATCATAGAACAGCACTGAGGTCCACTGGTCCCTTATCCAGCGTAAATGCTCCCTGGCCCATGCAAGAAGATGAGGCCTGTGCATAGTGGTGGGGTCAGATACCCTTGAAGGTTACTTAGCACGCAGACCATGCTGATCCCTTTCACCTCCTTTAAATGTGCCTGGAGTTGAGTGGCATTAATCATCTGGTTCTGCAGGGCACTTTTCACAATGAAGCAGTCATCGGTGTGAGATGTGGCCAAAATTACCTCTAACCTCTATGCCTTCCTTTGACTCTTCACTGTTGCAACCTGCTGATGAAACTCTGTGACACTCTAAGCTAAATGGCCACTTTCATCTGGCAACATCCTGTTTGCAGCCTCACAATGGCGAGGTACTGTTGATCAATTGTTGGGTGTCGTCTTGGTCTCATCATGTAAAACTCTCAGCAGCATGATGAAGAGGACTGTTTAAATACCAATTCTGATTGAACCAGGAGAGTTACTGGTCGATTCATGGATCAAGCAACTGTTGTGAATTAATCTCCTTAGAACAGCAAGATCTTGTTAGAGAACAGCAAGTTGTTCAAAAAGTACTTAAACATTGAACAGCTGGACATGTGCATTCAAAGGTTTAGCAAATTTCACATTACATTTACCTCAAAAGGTTATAGTGCATTTTGCGTTCATCCTGAAATTTAACCCGAAAGCCGAATATCCCTAACATTTTGTGAATAGTGTATTTTGCTCAAGCAACAAAAGCATCTGCTCGTCATATCATATCAGTAGATTTTTGGTATGTAGGCACTTGAAAACAACTAACACACTATTTGGTTGGTTTAAAACTTCCACTGCTCTTCAAATAAACCAAACATGGTTTTGTCTAACCAACAGTTTGATGCCAAACACCCGGTGTGTTGCTAACAGGAAAGTTATAAACAGGTAGGGAATTGAAGTCTGGGGGAGTAGATGTTCTCAAAAAGTAACAAGGGTGTACATACATACATCCATCTTATGAGACGAGAACATATATGATACTGGCTTCATTAGAACGAGATGAAACTTTAGTAATATTTTGCAAAACTTTAATCTGTCAGTAATTATTTTTTTTTTATGTTATGTTTGTTTAATTCTAAGGTGCTCCAAATGCAAATAATAAATGTCTTTTTTTGTGTTTTTACAAATCAAGGTTTTATAAATCCAAAGTTGTGTTTTAAAAAAGCTCTGGTCAGTGTAGGAAGTATCCAGTTTAGGTTTGATCAGTCTAGGCATTTTAGATTTTAAACTAGAGGTCATCATAGCAGTCCAGACACATTAAAACTGCGAAACAGTCCTTTAAATTAGCCATAATGGCAAACTTCAAAGGAGATGCAGGAGATGGAGGAACTTTAGCATCATTAGGGGCAAACAGTTAGAATGTCATGGTAATCTCACAGTGCTTAGAAATCAATTGTATTCTGCCTCTCATTCTGTTTGTTTGTTTTTTTACCAGGTTTACCGAGGCTTTTTCCAACGCTTGATTGTTGTCAACCAGCTTGCCAAGCACTTTATATTGGTTGACTCGAGAGATACAAACAGATGAAGAGTGTCAAGCTTAAAGCACTTTCATACTTGAGGCCTTTAAACATTGCTTACACCTAGGTCAGTAAACAAAGTCACATGCTCACAGCAACTGGAACACACTGTCTGAGACAGACAGTTATTGTACAAAAAACGTTGTGCCCTTTTATTGTCACCACAACACCTCATTAACCCCCTACTAGGTACTGTGCTCCATTTTACAATTTGTCATTAAATGTGACAAGTTATCTGTAAAGACCATGGACCGACAAGTAAATATGTAAATAATGTGAGGATGATGTAAAGGTTTTGTATGAAGCACAATAGAATCTTTGAGACTAGCTCTAAAGGGGGTTTTTGCCATCTGATAAAAATTTTGGCCTCAATCTGACAAGCCGTTAGCTTGCCTATCTGGCCATAATTTATCTATTTCTCCAAGCTCAAGTCTTTCAGAGTCTTTCAGATACTATATCTACATGGCCAGTCTTTAAGAGACAACTCTGCCTTTACGCCCCCACAGCATGTCACATGCCAACCACTGGAATCAGCCATATCCTGTGATGTTGTGGACTTATTTAATGTAGCATCACTGCAGAACCAATGGGTTAATTATAATGGACTATGACTGCTGCTGCCCCCCACCTCAAGCCTAACCAGCAATCTGGCTTTGTGGCTGCCTTCCTCAGCAGGTCAGAGGTGTTACCAGGGGTGGACTGTCCTCAACCCCAACAATGACACCTCAGTCCTGATGCAGACTACACTATGGCAAGAAAGCATCTTTGGCCCAGCTTGAAAGTGTCTTACAAAGAATAGCGGCCTCTGAGGCCCCTCTGGCCTTTCAGATATGACCTGAACCTTCAGTTAAGTAAAGATATTGGGGCAGGTTTAATTTTTCACAAAACAAGCCGACAGTGCCGGACATGAGGTGTGGTGCAACATAGAAATCAGCACGAGGCATAAAATGTGCATCATAGATGTTCCACAAACCATTATTTTCAAAACAATAATGGTGGATGAATTCAACGTAGCAATCTTATTGTTGGGCGAGCAAACACTTGAGATTTAAATTTAGCAAATAATTTCTAGGTCTTGCTTATGCTTGCAAATACAGCTACAGGCAGGCCGCACAAACTACACGTCATCACTACATCACTCTCTCGACCCGTGAAGCCGACATGGGCTTATACAAGTCCACCGATGCGGGCCTACAACTCCATTCTGCCCCACTCGCCACATTGGAACACCAAGAGATGGCTAAATGGTGCCTTAATGACCAACTACATGGGGTTCACAAGATCTAGTGATATCAAAACATCCTAATATTTCTTGTCAAAATGAAGTCTATCTCCATCAGCGGTATCCAGTTGATGTGACTTCAACTGGTAAAGTAAGTTCATCCTATTATTATGGGCCCCGGATACTTAAATATCTGCTTTAAGCTCGAAACATTCTTACTTTGATGTAAGAAAGGACGTAGTTCCTGAGTTGTGTTGACAGACTTGGCAAAAACTCAGCATTTTTACTGTTTTATGAAAATGGAGCTGTATATATAAAAATCACAAACCTTATATTTACAATCCTCTCCACCTGATAGGATGAGGTCGTTGACTGAATTCCAGTCCACCTTTAGAACAAGTCCATCATGAGCCTTCCACTAAAAAGAAATAGCAAGATAGATTGAATGTTAGCTACACGTCATTATATTATCTGTAAATTAATTCTTTGCTGTTGTTACACCATAACAACAAAATGCATTGACAAATTTTTGCTTCTGCTTTCTGCAAAGAAGAGTACAAGAATAAATGTAAGATAAACCGGCAACTGAGTTGGACTTAAGTCACTAAGATTCTATGAATTTTATTAATTTTATATGTAACAATAAGCCTGCAAATAACATTCCATTTTAAAAACCTACTACCTCCATGAGCCCAAGTGAAACACAGGCAAATCCATGCAAGTGTCTACTGTCTGGGTACAAGACGTGCAAACTTTAAAAAAGGATCTTTCAGGGGTCCCTATTATTGTTGATGGTGCCTTCCATCACTGAGTTGGTCTCGGAGGGGGCTTAAGGGAGAGGTGATGAAGTGGCACTTTTCACTGTGTGCGTGTGCGCTTGTACTCATAAGTCTGGTAACGGCCAAGAGAAAGCAAAGCACACATTAAACCCTCCCCTGTTTATCCAAGGTCCCAGGTGCTGTTCAGCATCGAGAAGAATAATAAACAAACGCATACATGAACAAGAAAAATTCTCCCTGGTGTATAAGGTCATCCATAGAGTAATATGTTAGCAGTGAAGGTGCATGTTCATTAATTTACTGATCCATCAGGGAGGCTGAAACTTTGCCACAGCAAAGTAAGACGTCTATTTATTTTCTTGCTGCACAGTGTAAAAAACTAGTCTCCAATAGCTCCACTCAAGCTCCTGCAAATCCATTATTGGACAAATGCACTGGTTTAACAGAGCTGAATATTAGCTGTTCTGTTTAGCATTTAGCTAAACAAAATAAGTTTGTTCACAGTAAAAACAAATAAATAAAAAAGGAAGTGTGTGCTTTTTTGGGGAAGAATTACACCACTAAATAATCTTTGTTTATCGTTTACCTACTTTGTTTATTTGTTCACTGGCGTAGGACTAGACATAATGACCAATTACCATCAAGATTCTAAAAAATGTAATGTTGAGTATTTGGCAACTTTATTTATTTGAGAAACTATTAGATTTCAACTCTTTCAGAAATCAGCGCTATGAAAATACCACTTCTAAAACTATCTAAAACTACAGTTAGTTTTTATTTGTGTACTTTTACTTTTGTGTATAAACACACAAAATATTTATAATGCTTAAATATTTTACAACTGGTCATGTTGCTGTATTTTATGTGATAAAACGTAAGGTGTTGTAATGTGTACCTGTGAAGGAGGGGGTAAAGTGTGCTTTTCAAAAGGTTGAACAAATAAAATCTAAAAATTGGCTCTCTGCTTCCACCTCTCTGCTTACTCAGATGCTTTCTCCATTTGCTCTGTTTGCTTGCATTTTTTAACTCTTTCTTTTTATTTTAATCGTTTTTGAGTGGAGGACCAGATGACGTTAGGAGCAGCTGCACTTTTCATGGCACCAGCTAATCAGTACAAGATGTCTCCCTTTTCCAGAGATGACTACGACAACCTTCTCCAAAAAATAGCAGTGATGTAAATGAAAATTCATTGGCTTGAAGTGAATGTGGAGGTAAATTCTCGGTGTGGAAATGAAACAACCCTACCGATGATTTAAAACAGTGATAAGACTGACAGACAGCAAAATAGCACCCCCAAGAAACAGAATACTGATGTAAATGAGAATAAATTGACCTACAATCCTCTCTGAAACTCTCTTGATGAAAAGCCAAAGGATAAATCACTTCCTTCAGATCTGGGAAGACACCAACAAGAAGAACCCTACACCTAGATGAATCAGCTTGGCCACCAATACAGAGAAACCAGCTGTATGAGACCAGATAGCACTCCAAATGGTTTTCTCCTAAGCGGCTTCAGACAGAGCCAGCCACCAGGCCATAAACCCTGAAAGTGGGTGATCTAGCTGTGAATGATATTAAATGCTTTTGCTGCAATGAAAACACCGAAGTACTTTGGTGTCTATAACATGCTGCCGATATTTTAGAGAAAATATTGATGATCATGGGTCAGAATCCAGCAGTGAGAAACATCATACTCTTGATGTTGTGAATAAAAAATCATGAAAGAGGACGAGCAAAACTGAAGATCTCACTATCGAGGGGTTTTTCAGTGGATCTTTACCTGTCTGCCATGGAGATCAGAAATTCAGAAGGCTGCTGGTGCTCAACAAATGGCCTAAAAAGCATGTGCTGCAAAATCTGTGAACTTTATCTACAACCTCAACATCTTCTGGGAACGCCGGCATCTTTTCAAGGCGGATAAATTTTGTCTTAATAAATCTGGGGTACAACTCCTCATTTCCAACACTTTTGATTCAATGAATTAGGCACCAGCAGCCTCTGCCATGTACAAGAGACAAGAAGAACGTCCAGAACAACTGATAAGACGGCACTCTGAAGGACAACTGCAGCCTGCTGAGATAAAGATAAACCATGGAGGGCAGAAGACGCAGAAAGAGACTTCACTAGACATCACTAGAATAAGTGGAATCTCCCCAGACTGCAAACTGCCTGTTTGTGATCAGGACGTTCCAAAAACTAACTGATAAGTACAGGGTCTGGGCCGTAAGATTACCAGCAGTGATTATTTCCAGGAAACGCTCAGGCCCCCGATGGGAGAATGCTGTAGAATCTCTGAGTTAATAGGTAATAGAAAAAACAAAGCTAATAAGATAACAAACAGTAGCCAACATTTAAACTTAAAATCTATTTCTTGTCAAGTGCAACTTCTCACAGAAAAAATATCAGCCACTAAGTTACTTAAACTGGCTTTAATTATACATTGGATACCTGTCAGGAAAATCATTTTTAAATGACTTCATTACTGATCATAATCTTGATGTTATGTTTTTAACAGAAACATGACTAGATGAAAATAGTGAGACACCTACACTGACAGAGTCACCACCTCTCATTTTTCTAATAGCATTTTTTCACCAAAGAAACTTTTGTTCTTGAATCGGTTCGATTCGGGTATCTTCGAACTTTGGTGTTTTGTTGAGCACGGATGCGCCTTTCCTCCAAAACGTTCAGGAGGCAGAACAGGCTCCAAACCACGTTGGTGGAAAAGGAGTATTACTGAGAGGAGACAGCATTAGAGAGGGGGAGGGGTGGCCACTTTGTTTCATGACTCACTAAAGTGTCAAAAGTTGTTCTTAGGCAAATTTGATTATTTTGAATACCTGGCTGTCCAGGTAAAAAGCTCTGCTGGAGCCATGTTTCAGGCCACTGAAACCCAATGCAAACTTTTTCAATCATTTTAATGAGACTTGAACATCCATGTCAACAACCCCAAGACAGAAGGGCAAAAGAACTATGTGACACAATGAAACATTTTGGTGTGACTCAATATGGTAAAGAGCCAACAGGGACATACAGGGGTGGGACAATGAAACTGAAACACCTGTCATTTTAGTGTGGGAGGTTTCATGGCTAAATTGGACCAGCCTGGTAGCCAGTCTTCAGTGATTGCACATTGCACCAGTAAGAGCAGAGTGTGAAGGTTCAATTAGCAGGGTAAGAGCACAGTTTTGCTCAAAATATTGAAATGCACACAACATTATAGGTGACATACCAGAGTTCAAAAGAGGACAAATTGTTGGCGCACGTCTTGCTGGCGCATCTGTGACCAAGACAGCAAGTCTTTGTGATGTATCAAGAGCCACGGTATCCAGGGTAATGTCAGCATACCACCAAGAAGGACGAACCACATCCAACAGGATTAACTGGACGCAAGAGGAAGCTGTCTGAAAGGGATGTTCGGGTGCTAACCCGGATTGTATCCAAAAAACATAAAACCACGGCTGCCCAAATCACAGCAGAATTATATGTGCACCTCAACTCTCCTGTTTCCACCAGAACTGTCCGTCGGGAGTTCCACAGGGTCAATATACACGGCCGGGCTGCTATAGCCAAACCTTTGGTCACTCATGCCAATGCTAAACGTCGGTTTCAATGGTGCAAGGAGCACAAATCTTGGGCTGTGGACAATGTGAAACATGTATTGTTCTCTGATGAGTCCACCTTTACTGTTTTCCCCACATCCGGGAGAGTTATGGTGTGGAGAAGCCCCAAAGAAGCGTACCACCCAGACGGTTGCATGTCCAGAGTGAAGCATGGGGGTGGATCAGTGATGGTTTGGGCTGCCATATCATGGCATTCCCTTGGCCCAATACTTGTGCTAGATGGGCGCGTCACTGCCAAGGACTACCGAACCATTCTTGAGGACCATGTGCATCCAATGGTTCAAACATTGTATCCTGAAGGCGGTGCCGTGTATCAGGATGACAATGCACAAATACACACAGCAAGACTGGTGAAAGATTGGTTTGATGAACATGAAAGTGAAGTTGAACATCTCCCATGGCCTGCACAGTCACCAGATCTAAATATTATTGAGCCACTTTGGGGTGTTTTGGAGGAGCGAGTCAGGAAACGTTTTCCTCCACCAGTATCACGTAGTGACCTGGCCACTATCCTGCAAGAAGAATGGCTTAAAATCCCTCTGACCACTGTGCAGGACTTGTATATGTCATTTCCAAGACGAATTGACGCTGTATTGGCTGCAAAAGGAGGCCCTACATCATACTAATAAATTATTGTGGTCTAAAACCAGGTGTTTCAGTTTCATTGTCCAACCCCTGTATTTTGGACTTGATCATTAGTAAGGGTCTAAACATATCCAAGGCTGCAGTAACTGATGTCGTCTTATCTGACCACATTCCTGTTATCTTTGAAACTGTCATTTCCATCGACTCACTTAGCCAAAGAGATGTCTTGTTGCTGAAAGGAAGGCGGATAAACTTGCCTTGCTTTGGAGGACTGTTTTATCAAGGTCTCAGAGGTTTTTTGAAGATTATTAGTTAATAAACTGTATCATGAAGAGCAAGGAACACAACAGACAAGTCAGGGGTAAAGTTGTGGAGAAGTTCAAAGCTAGGTAAGGTTATAAAACAATAGCTTTAAACATTTTACAGAGCACTGCTCAATCCATCATCTGAAAATAGAAAGAGTATGGCATAACTACAAACCCACTGAGACAAGCTGACAGGACAGGGGAGCTGGTCGAAGTTCATACAAAGATGGATGAGCCAAATAAAGGGCAAGGTAAGTAAACCTGTTAGAGGCTGCAAATGACTTAAGACTGGTGCGGAGGTTCACCTTCCGGCAGGACAACAACCTTAAACATACAGCCAGAGCTACAATCAATATCATCAGCGCTTTGAGTGCCTTGTTGCTGAAAAGCGCTACATAAATAAACTTGACTTGACAAAGAATAATCCCACAAAGTGGGAGTGGCCTAGTCAAAGTTTTGACCTAAATCCTAATGATAATCTGTGGCAGGACTTATAAACTGCTGTTCACAGAAACCCTTTATTCAGTCAGAATGAGCTTGAGCTGCTTTACAAAAACAAACTGAAAAAATGTAAATCTTTAAATGTACAAAGTAGTTAAGGACATCCACAATGAGACTTGACTGATTATGTTTCAGATTTTAATTTGTAAAAAATCCACTTTCACTTAATAATTATGTCTATCACATGTTGGTCTATCACAAAATTCTAAAAAAGTTCAACACGTATGAATACTTTTGCATTGCCCAGTATTCTACACCTCAATGCACTTAATTGTGATACATTCCTGTTGCATCCAGCTGCTCTCTTATACCAAACCACCATAAATAATTTACTTATTTTATAAAAATAAACAAACAAGCAAAGGCAGTGAACCTGAATGACTTTGGCGCTGGGTTGCAGAGGTTTGATGATTAGCTGCCTTCCTGATGTGTAGAGTATTCTGTCAGAGTCTGGACCCCAAGCAACAGAATAAACAGGAGACCCTGGGGAGAACACAGAAATACAGACCCATAATTTCATCATAATCACAAATGCTGAAGGAAAACAATATGTTTACAACACATCTAGACTTTTTAACTGATGAAGATGATCTTCCTGCTGTCAATAACTAGACGATGTCACATTCTCTCTGATATTTCACCTCATTCAGCCTTTTATACAACACTTTGTTTACAGGAAAACCAGCTTAGTCTAGCTTCCACATTAAAAGCACGTGCGTGCACGTACACACAAAGGTTTGAGGGAAAGTTCTTGTGAACTTGCTTTTCTATCTTAAAAAGGACCAAAGTCATAAAGGCAACAGATTTAGCCACTTAAAGGTTAGGGTTGAATTTAGGGTTTATATTAAATCTGGTTCAGGTTAGAGTTAGACTTACTAATTTTAAAAGGCCAAAATCAGTAGTTAAGAAAATGCAATAAGCGTGTCATGTCCTTATTAAGAAAGTTAGACCAGAAAGTGTGCGTGTATACATGTGTTTAATTTGAGTTGTGGTAACACACGTGTATGTGTTGGGGTGGGGGGGGAGGCTGACATTTAACCTCACTCCAGGTGCATGTGGTTTCTCAAAAATGCCAACTGGTCACGTGATCTGAAAATCTGACGAAGTCGATGAGAGGAGCTGAGACAAGTTCCTCTTTCCTCCACCTCGCTCAGCTCAAACCTCTTCCTAGAGGTTTAAAATGGGTCAAAGCAACCAAAAGGAACAGCCAACTCCTGCACTTTCTGCATGTCTACGCGCACGTAAGAGTGTGTGAAGAGAAGCAACACCTGCAGTGATCTTGGTGCCATGTGCCAGCCTCTCCGTACGCTACTAAAGGTGTTCTACACATATGACGGCCATCAAGCAGCTAGGACTCAAAAAAAACAAACCAAACGGAAACTTATTCTTTTACCATATACTGCCGTTGCTCTGCCAAAATTTTTACAACTCCCGTCATCAATTAGGCGTGTACAGTGCATTTCTCAAAGCAACTTATATCCAACTTTTTTCTTTATGTTTATTGTCCGTCCCATGATTAAAAAAATTATATTTACTAAGTGAAGCTACACAATGAAGCAATTAAGAAGTAAGCCATCTGTGATGAGAACGTTGAAGAGAGGAGCATTTTTTATAGGTTTTTAATGAAAACTCTATAAAACGTTTAAACTTTTAAGGCATTTTTTAATAAAGAAAACCACAAGACTAGAGCGATTGTTCCGCTTTCCTTCATCTGAGCTTGCTTCCAATCCAAAAGGCCTAACACATGCACACACCAAGCACCTCTTCATGCAATCACATGGCCACGCAGGGTGAAATAAATAGAATCTTTAATTTTTCATGAAAAGGCAGATATGTTACTTTTCTATACAGGTAAAATCCAAAAGAGCAGATTAAACAACAGTAAACATCCAGTGATAACTAAAGTCATTTTCACACACAAATACTGGAGGTCCACTGAAAAATGAGAATTCAGTTCTAGCCTGCAGTGTGCAACGTTTATGGATCCGTGTCACTGTGTCAAGCTCATCAGAATCAGAATCATCACAGTCAGCTTTATTTGCCATGTTTGTGCTCACAAAAAAAGAGTTTCGCTTCGGTTCCACTTTGCTTTCAATGAGGACATTTTTTTCCGAGATATAAAAGGGAAATCAAAATGTTTTTGTAAATATGTATATTCGCAGTTTTTTTTTTTTTACAAAAAGCCAGACATGGTTGAATTGTGCAAATACCCATGGTCCATCAATCTGGGAGGTCTGCTTAACTCTAGTAAGTGTTAATCAGAGAGACAACCTGGGGAAACAAACTGTCTCTGTGGTGACAGGTTTTTGCAAATAGCGCTCTGTAGCACCTATCTGAAGGCAAAACTCTAAAAATCAGCAAAGACAGAAGAGGCTTATTGACTGATCCATTATGAGTACAGTATGCAAATATTTTTTAAAGTTAAGAAAAACCACGATGCAGCGACTTTTATCAGCACAAATGCTCCTGTGCCCTAAAATGTTTCACAAGATTTTCTTTATTCATATAAAGCTTCAACCACAAACTTCATTATATTGGGATTTTATGTGTAGACCCATCGGAAGTAGTGTCTTCTTGGGAAGTTGAAGGGAAAGGGTACATAGTTTAAGTTTTATTTTATAAAAATCATTACTGCGTGGCAGGTACTTGTCTTGACACCCGAGTCTAAACTCTGGAGGAACCACCTTTAAGTGCAGTTACTACCACAAGCCTTTCAGGGTCTGTCTCTACATTAAAAACAAACGTTTTTGCCAATTCCACTCTACAAAATAGCTCAGCTTCAGTCAGATTGGGTGAAAAACATCTGTTTACAGCTATTTTTAACTTTACCAACAATTCTAAATTGGATTTAGGTCTGGACTTTTACTGGTCCATTCCAAGATATTTGATCTAAACCATCCCATTGTAGCTCTTGCTGTATGTTGTTGAAAGTTGTTGTCCTGACCAAAAGTGAACCTTCGCCCCAGTCTTATGTCTTTTGCAACTTCTAACAGGTTTTCTTCCAGGATTGCCCTCAATTTAGCTACATCCATCTTCCTGTTTACTTTTTACTATTCCTGCAGAAGAAAATAATTCCCACAGTATGATGCAGTCCCCACGATGTTTCATTTGGGGACGGTGTGCTCAAGGTTAAGTGCAGTGTTAGTTTTCCCACCATACACAAACCGCTTTGCACGTAGGTCAAAGTAATCAGATTTTGTTGTTATCTGACCAGTAATAGTTTTTAGTCAACTACTAACAGTAAACGTAACAAGCCAAGCTTTTACATCATGCCAATTATGAAACACTGCTCCTTATATGCAGCTGCTTAGCTTTCTTGCCAAAGCGCAAATCTTTTGCAATGAAATTAATTGCCACTTTTCTCAACTCACCTCATATTTTAAATTCTGTTTTGAAAGGCGTATTTAAAATAAACGCAGTTTCTTTTTTAAGCAACAAAGCCTCTTATTTATAACCACCTCTTACAGTCTGTTAAGTCTCCAATTAGTGTGACAAACGGCTAGGATGACGAGGCCGTCATAAATGTATATATTTTACTACGGGCAGTAAGCGTTGGTTAAGAGACTAGTTATAACTTTTTGTTCAATTCTGCCATAATTATGAAATACTGTATGAAATAAGGTGTTTTACACAAGCACCAATAACGGCTGAGGGCTTATTCTTTTGTAAATAAAGACACAATTTGAAGACTTACCTAGGCTCACTAATGTTGAGCGCAGCATTCCACTTTTTGACCAGATCTTGATCTGTCCATCTTCTCCCGCTAAGTAATTAAAAGAAAAAAGTGGATCGAGGGACAGCTGATATGATTCAGTCAATATTTTGTTGAAATCAAATGTCTATTTTCAAAATAGAAATGTGTCCCTGGTTCCGTTCACCTGTGATTAGAGCGGTTCCATCATAGTTCCACCTTCCAGCCAAAACAGCCCCTTTGTGCCCCTCCACACTCTTCTCAATGCGTCCCATCTTGGAGACCAGGTGGAACTTTCCTGTAAAAAAAGGACACAATAAAATCCTAACATATAACATATCCAGGGGTTATGTAAGACTGTTGTCTTTAATGAGGAAAAAAAACGATAATTGGTGTTATTAACAGGGGTGATAATGAATAGTATTCATCGTCTTGGTATTGTAGAATAAGTGTGTAGATGTTCAGTTAATACATATAGCAACTGCATCAAACAGGTTAAAAACAATTTAAACTAGAAAAATGTGCATTTCCTGCGAAAATGCAGTGTGAATGCTGTAAGCTGAATTTTTTCCTGAAACCTGGCAGAAACAAGCTGAAATGGACTGCAGACAATCTGCTAAAATTTTATGAATTAGAAGAAAACAGAAATGCTACACTCCTGTTGAAAGCTGGCAAAAAGTGGCTAAGGTTGACAGCAGAATATCAGCTGAAATCTGATAAATTAGTAGAAATAGCAGAAACATCAAAGATAAACTGTCATCTGATCTCTTTAATCAGGAAGACTATCAGGTATAAAACACCGTAACAAAGTGAGGTTCCCTCAAAACTACTCGAAACAGTTGTTGAAATACAAGAACAGACCAAAACATTTTAAAAAACAGGAAAGAGCTGCCCATAGATGAGCTGAAAAAGCATAGACTGAAGCAAAAATATAGCCTAAGAAGTTTAAGTCAGTGCTAAAATATATAAAAAATGGCAGAAAATTTAGAAAAAGAATGAACTAACAAATACGCTGAAGAAACACAAAAACAAACAAGAAATTGCCTAAAAAAGGCAAGTGTTCTTCAGCTAAGAGAGAAGAGATGAGAAAGAGAAGCTAAAATGCTAACATTAGCATATTAGCTATCACTAGCATGAAGGCTGATATTAATTTACCCCATCTACTATTCAAAAACAATGTATAAGCTAAAATTAGCTAAAATGGTAATGATAACTACAGCCTATATTCAAAAGTCTATGAAATTGCCCTTTAAAATTATTCACTCTTGTTCAGGTGTTGGAACAGCAGTAGAACCTGTTTAAGTAGCTTGCATCAAATGGTCGCTGTTTTGATTCTCTACCGGGACCTATGGAGATGGTCTTATCATCATAAGTCTAGTGTATATTTGTTCAAAGTTCTTATGGAGATTTTTGCCAGGTTCTGGTGGAGTTGGGACCTGATTTTGATTAAGGTTTCTGCCTTGTTCTGATAGAGTTTAGACCTTGATCTGAAGGTTTATACCTGATTCTGATGAAAATTTGTAGAAGGTTCTTAAAAAGATTTTTTTCTGGTTCTGATGGAGCTTTTTGCGAGGTTCTGATGGAGTTTTGACCCTGTTCTTATATAGGTTTCTTCCTGGTTCTGATAGAGTTTGGATCTGGCTCTGATGGAGATCTGTATCTGGTTCTGGTGCAAGTCTGTACCTGGTTATGATGGATGTTTCTCCTTGGCTCTGATAGAGTTTGGACCTGGTTCTGATACAGGTTTGTACCTGGTTCTGATACATGTTTGTACCTGGTTCTGATGGAGGTTTTTTTCCTGGTACTGATGGAGCTTTTTGCCAGGTTCTGAAGGAGTTTGGACCTGATTCTGATAGAAGGTTTCTCCTGGTTGTGAAGATGATTTGGACCTGCTTCTGGTGGAGGGTCCCTAACTGGTTCTGATGGAGTTTGGGTCCAGTTCCAGTGGAGATTTGTTCCAGGTTCTGATGCTTCTTGGAACTGGTTCTGATAAAGGTTTATTTCGGGTTCTGACTGAGTTTGGAGTTTGGGTCTGGTTCTGATGAATGTTGGACCTGGTTCTGATAGAAGGGACCTCCAGATTCTGAAGGAGATTTGGACCTGGCTCTGGTGGAGATTTCTTCTTGGTTCTGATAGGTTTGACCTGGTTCTGATAGACTTTGAGACTTGTTCAGATGGAGGTTTGTACATGGTACTGATAAAGATTTGTACCAGGTTCTGATAGAGATTTATTTCTGGTTCTAATGGACTTTACTGGTTCTGATAGAGTTTCCATCTGATTCTGACGGGTTTTGGACGAGGTTCTGATGGAGTTTGGGTCTGGTTCTGATGGAGATTTGTTCCAGGTTCTGATGGATAATGGACATGGTTCTGATAGAGGATCTTCCTGGTTCTGGCAGATTTTGGACCTGGTTCTGATGGAGATTTCCTCTTGGTTCTGATGGAGTTTGTGTCTGTTTCCGATAGAGACTTGTTCCAGGTTTCGATGTGCTAACAGCCTATATGCGAAAGTCTTTGAAATTGCCTTCTAAATTTAATCACTGTTGTCTAGCTGTTGGAGCAGCAGTACATGCTGTTTAAGTACTCGACACAAAATGGCCGCCATGTAGTTGCTTCCTATGAAGATGATCAAAGGGTTAGGGGTCGGGTCAGGTTTATGCCATAGAAATGAATGAAAATCAATGAAAGTCAATGCAAACTCCTCACAAAGACAGCAAAACAGGGATGTGTGTGTGTGTGTGCGTGTGTGCGTGTGTGTGTGTGTGTGTGCGCGCGTGTGTGTGTGTGTGTGTGTGTGTGTGTGTGTGTGAGTAGGACACAGGGAGAGAAGAAAGGCAGAATCACATCCAGACATATACAGTGGAAGATACACAGAGCTATAAATAGAACAGTGAGGAATGAATCAGCCAATCAGCAAAGAGCGTCAGTGTAACTTGACACCTGCAGCTTTTCTAATGCAGCACCTCACTATCGTTTCCCCGTGGCCTGGGCTTTTAAAATGGAGGCGCATGCCCCCAAACTACCCCCCATAACTCGGAAACCGTAAGGGCTATCGACGTCATTCTTGGACAGTTTTTCTCAGAACGGACAGGGGAATAAGAATGTTAACACCTTTTTCTTCAAAATACAGGGAAAAATTGAGAAAAACATGAATCATGAAGCTTCTCAAGTTTCTACAAAAATCTGTCTGGGAGATGTGACCCTGTGAAAACGTTGATAATTTTGACCATTTTTAACCCGAGGGAAGGTGAATTTTTCACTCTCAAACAAACGTACTTCACAAGAAAACAATAAAAGGTATCCAAAAAATATTTAAAGCAGGGATTGGTGAACAATCGAAAACATGTGACTTTAAGGATTTTTTGCTTGGATGTTTTCTGAAATTCCTAAAGGTTTCCCACTAAGGGTGTGTTGACTTTGCGTTGCTTTGGGGCATGTTGCTGGAAAACCGTTTGTCCCACATCAATGAGGGTGACATTTTCTTAATCGCGAAAGAGCATCCTACGTTTTGATGTATAATTTGTATAGGTAGACTAAAAATTAAGTGAGTGTGCAGAGTTTGTTCATTCTTTCTCAGGTTAATCAAAAACCTAGAGCATACACTCTAGCGACACGAACATTCCGTCATAGGATTACATTATAAAACTGAAAATCTGAAAAAATTGTAATAAAGTTTGAATCAAAATTGTAGAAAAACTGTAAAAGATATCAAAAAGTTGAATTATACCATAATAGCAGGGGGTTGTGAAAGCATTTTAAAAGTTGAATGGGATTTCTAGCTGAAAGTATGCGGAAGTAGTTAAATGGCAAAAACAGTGAAGTTTTAGCTGAATTTTTGCTGTTTTTCATTCATTCCAATGGGAGCAAAAAATTCCTAAAAGCTGAATATTTTAAAAAGTATAAAAGGTATAAATACCAAGTCATAGCTGGAATGTCCTGAAAGGGCTGAATATTGTGAAATTTTAACGGTTAAAATAGCACAAAGTATGCAGAAGGAGAAGCGAATCAAAAAGTGTATGGAAGCAACCAGAAGAAGAAGAAGACGGAATAATAAAGAGAAACAGGATCTCAATAGTGTGAATGCCTTCAGCATTCACGCAAAAAGTAAAAAAATGGGTGAATCTACAGTTCATTGAAGGTAAACGCAGCCAATACACATGCTTAAGAACAAAGCTACATTTCTCCAATCAGCTATATTGCGAAGTTAGAACACGAGACGAATGAGTCAAACCAAACAGTTTCTGTTGGTTGAATTAAGGCAATTTTCTGTTCCCCAGACATGAAAGAGTGATCAGGCACCGAGACAGCTATTGAAGACGCTTACCCAACATATACTTTGTGGTGGTGAGTATTAAAAATTCTGAATGTAATATGTAATTTCTGGTAGCCTATAATTGCAAATCAGTATAATGTAGCTCTCTTGCGTTTCTAAATATGGAAACGCTAACAAAAGTGTCTATTACTAAAGCTGCAGGTAGTGACTGTGAGGGGCATATATGAGGGTATTTAACACTAAACAACAGGCCCATCACAGCATGATGCAATTGATCCAAACGGCTACTTGGAAAGGTATCCTCAACCCTCGAAACTCTTCCACATTATATATGATTATATATGACTGACTAACACCAAGAATTGCATAATTGTGAAGTATAAAGGAAAATGGAACATGTTTTTTTTTTCTATGAATAATAATCCTATTTTTAGTGAATTCCCTTAATGAGACCCCTAAAAAATCCAGTGCAATCAATTGCCTTCAAACGTCAGGAAAATAGTAAGTTGAGTTGACCGGTGTGTAATTCAATCAGTATAAATGCAGCTTTTCTGTGAAGATCTCAGTAGTTTGTTAAAGAACATCAGAGATCTAAAAGCATCGTAGACATGGCACTCCCGGTCACCTGTTAGAGGCTGCAAAATACTTGAGACCGGTGCAAAGATTCACCTTCCAGTAGGAGAAAACAAAAAAAAAAAACAGAAATAAACAACCCAGAGCAAAAACGGAATGGTTTAATTCACAGAATATTTTTTGAGTTAGAATGGCCTAGTCAAATTCCAGATCAGAATCCTGCTCACAGGGACTTTGCATCCAGTCTGACTGAGCTTGAAGGATTTCGTAATGAAGAATGGGCAAAACATTTCAGTCACTAGATGTATGATGTGCAAACCTGGAAGAAACATGCCCATTAAACCTTCCAACTGTAAGTGAAACAAAATGGGTTTTTTTCTACAAAGAATTGCCTCAGGTCCCTGAATGCAAATGCATGCCACACTTCTCAGATTTTTTTGTGATAAAATCAAAGCAACAGAGAATCTCCAACAAGAAATGTTGGTTCATAAAATACTTGATGTTTCTGTTTGCCTTCTTCACATTTTAAGGATTATTCTTAGCGACTAATATTTTTGCAACTGCAAAATAACAAGGAGTGTAAGAAAGTTGCAAAAGTGAATCGTAAAAGGGTTTTTTCATTTGTCCCTGGTCTGCCAGAGAAAACTGCTGCTTCAGTTTGTGGGTGTGTTTATGCAACCCTACACTGTCATTAGAGAAGTGACCACACATTGCCTGCCATAAAAGTGCATCCATACTCTTTGTGTTTGCACGTGATATAGAATGAAGAAGAGACACATGGGGTCATGTAACTTTGCTCTTGCAGATCTTGCAGATGATTGTGATGTCACACAGACTGTGCCACCAGATTTAGTATTAGTAATATATACAAATTGTTACTTTGCTTGAATAAAGAAAAGCACTGCTAAATTGAGCCATAAAGTTCTGAATATAGGGCAAAAAAAAATATTTGAGTAATAATTTAATTCCAAAGTTCTGACTAGTACAAATCTTTGACTTGTACCAATTTAAACAGCTCCAAATTTTCAGAAGCTAAACTATACAGCCTGCAAGAGGAATTTTAAAAAACATAAAGACTTACCATCTGTGCTGGTGATGGCAGAAATCTCAGCCTGTGTCTGCTTCTTGGCACCAACAGTTTTGGGGAACCAGTGTAGATCAACCGGATAAATGTCCTCTGGCAGTTGGACCACCAGGCTGGTCTCATTGGTGAGCAGGTTCCATTTGAGGATCTGATGATCCTCACTGCAAGAGTACAGCTCATCTGCTGTGGTCCAACCAACGCAACTGACAAGCTCACTATGTTAAGTGCTGTTAAGAACAACTAAGACAGGTGGTAAAAGGAAAAAAGTTTTTTTTTACTTAAAAGGGTTTTTTATTCAGACCACCAGTACCCCACCCACCAGAGAGTAGAGATCTACAGAAAAAAAACTAAAAACAAAAACAGGGGTAGCATATTTATGCAAAGCCACTCCAGAGAAATCTCTTCGGGCTTATGCCAATCACTGCTAAGCTGGACAAGTCAAACTGAAGCAGTGCTGGATGACAGTTGTAGACCAGATTTGGTTTTAAATTAAGTCCATTACCTCAAGTGCTATAAAAAATTAAACATTTTAGCAATTTGTACTTGAAAAAGAAACTGCAAAGGTACAACAGATAATGATAGTAGATCTATACAGGATCAGAAAATATGTAACTGCGATACTATTGCTGACATTGACTACAAAAACCCATATTATTCTGACTCTTCTTATTTTGCTAGTATAGAAGGTCCCCCCCAAACTGACTTTTAATATCTCTACAGTAAAAATATACATCAGATATGGTCATTAAGAGCAGTTAGAGTCCATCTAATTTGTCAGATATGTTATTAAAAGCAGAGCACAAATGCCTGACATTAGAAATATTTATTTGAAAAAAACATTGCATTCAAGCAGTCTTTTGTGATAGAAAAATATCACACTCTGATAAGGCAACAATAAGTGTGATTTGCTATATTGTGCAACACTAATAAATATAAATATAGGAAGACATGCGTGTTTTCTTTTCGCCCACTTTATCCCTGCTGCATGCTAGTGCATATAAATACATATATTTTGTAGTAATTCAGTTTAGTTATTACAGGGCTTTTGCAGGTATTTGTAAGTTAAATTTAAGACTTTTTAAGACCATTATGAATTCAATCTATTTGAATAATACAAAACAACTGAAGTTAACTTATAAATAATTTCTCTAATCGCTTATATTTAACTTACCTAAAATTAGAAGCAAATAAAAATATATCCACTGAAGTTGGTGTTTTTTAGCTTTGTTACTCCGGTACTTTTGAACCTATAACTAGCGTTAAAGTCTTTAAACTATGTATACAGTAAGCTTCTTAGTGGCTTTTATTTATGGTCTTTAGATAACTTCTAAAATCCATGAATTAAAGCCAAACCTTGTAAAGTATACACATTTTCATGACACAGAAAATAACATAGTTGTGAATAACATACAATAATGTTCTGATATTATTTACCTAAAAAACTGTAATAGGCCAGTTTTAAGATGACATTTTTTCCAGGGGTTAAAAAGAAGCTAAATGTTCGCCTTTAAATTCCTTATAATAGGGCTGTGGACTACCCTGCATCATGGGCTTTACAGATTTGTCTCAAAGTGTATTAATGCCTAGATTCCTCAACCAGAACTACAGCACATGGAAGCAACGTGCCAAACTATTTCTCAATTATTAATTAAAATTCTATGAAAGAGGCAATGAATCAACTAATGTACCAATTAAACACCTTACAAAAGGTACTTTTAAATACCATATGAGAAAGCTGGGAAGGCTGGGTTTATTTTGGATTTTTAAAGGCCTTATTTTGATTAAATTTAAGACTTTAGACTCTATAGAAACCCTGAAAGTCTAAATGATACAACACTGACCTTTGCTTCAATATTCTACCATTTCAGTCAGAGGGACGAAATTATAAATCTATAGTACCACGCTCTTTGTTAAAGATGATTTTTTTTTATGCTTGACCTTTACTAGTTACTGAATCATTACAGGCATGTTTTTATAGATAAATATCTTCAGAAGTAATGCAGAAGTTTAAAAGTATATCTGGCACTATGCTCTGAACACAATAGAAACAATTTAATACTTTTCGATTACTTTACGGTTATGATGTCAACTGTGCACATTTCATCTTAAAACAAACTTAAACGCAGGTAAAGGTAATGCACCACAAAAAGGATATGTTTTGGTTCCTTTAGCAGCGATGTTTTCAGCCTCATCATTGCGGATGTTTGTTCTGTTGTATCCTAAACGAACAGAAAAAATAAACAAGAATGAAAGTTTTGCTGATAAACACATGTAGACTATATAGCAATTAACTCGATACAGCTTATAAAATAACAAAATACACGAATAAAACCATCAACCTACCCCGTTAATACGGTAATACAACCGTTTGTTTGCCCTGATAGCACTAACAGTGAAGGAGGTGTGCAGTTGCTAAGGTAGCTGTCACCGTTGCTAACGTGAATCCTGCTTGTAACCGTTTTCAGAGGCGCACGGCCATCATTCTGACGTCGCCGAGTTCACAGCAGGACAGCAAACGCCGCACGCAGGTCGTTCATAATAGTAAAAACGTTAATGCAGTACAAAGCAACCAGATCCATAATCTAACAGTAATATTTACCCAACGGGCTAACTTTAGGTAGCAATCAAGACGACAAACAGCTTTGAGAAAAAGTGCGTCATCGCGAGAGTTGTAACTCACGTGTCCTCAAAGTCTGACATTTCCACATATTTTTAAAATATAAATAACTGTTATTAACTAAGCCCGCTTAATCGCGCTAATTAAAGTCAAACGTGTCGCTTATATCACTCGCTTGTGCAATGAGTTTGATGTGTTTTCCGAAGCATGTAAACTGTTCCAAGAGGCGGAGGTCTGCATGGCTGTAACCAGGCAACCGTTTGAATATTCCAGACAATAACACAACTGGTTTTGAATCTTACGTAACTTTTGCTAAAAGTTTACAATTTGAGGAAAATGTTTGCCGTCTTTTTTCATTCTTTGACCGGTTCTATATATATATATATATATATATATATATATATATATATATATATATACATATATATATATATATATATATATATATATACATATACATATATATATATATATATATATATATATATATATATATATATATATATATGTACATATACATATATATATATATATATATATATATAAAATGGGTGTAAAGAGAGGCGGAGTTGGCACCGTCCCCTTTTTTGAATTTCGTTTTTTCCCCCCTGCCCTTTGAACGATCCGTGGTGCCTTGCGTGCGTCAGTTTGTAACGAATTTGGTTCGACGGCGCAGTTTAGGCGCCATTTACAAGATACAGTTTTCAAATGGGAAAGCGAGTCGGAATGAGACGGGGCTGAATTTTGTGGATTATATTTGTCGAGCTTTGAATTTTTTGACACTTTTTTGGATTCGCCGTTTGGAAGAGAAAGGAGGACCTCTGACGGACCGTGTATATAACTTAGAAGGTACTTAGAGGTGCTTTAGAGGAGAGTCGTATCTGGGTACCGTCTATTTGCTGGAATCACAACGTTTGTTCGAAGTGAAATGTGTCGTTAACGACGTTTTAAGCTAGGTTTTAGCATTAGCAACGCTATTAAGCGAGGCGAAAGCTTTATTGCGTACTGCGAAATTTAGTGTTGGTTATTTTCTGGGACATTCATTTAAATTAGATATTTATAATCATACCACAGACTATGAATCATTTTACGCCACTAAGCTTTACGTTCACAATAACTCGCGTTATTGTATTTAACATTGTTTTAGGCTGGTTTGACAAGTAAAACTTGGCTATTTTGTTTCTTAGACCCTGCTTCGATGATTAACATCAATTAGCTATAGCATCTAACGTAACTTTACTATTATCACCACTGAACAGCTTGACGAACCTAGCGCTAAGATGTTAAAACTTTACGAAAAAGCAGGCACAACCAAGTTACTTGTTTTTAAAACGTGTGGTTAAGATGATAATCCGTTACTGCGCTTAGGTTTTATTACTTCTGTGAATGTGTATCTTATCATTGAGGTTAGGTTATTCCTGATTTAACCTCCGCCCCCAGCATAAAACCTCATGGGACTGAAAGTTAATATTACTGTCAGTATGAGAGACCCGTTCAGCTGCGCAGTGGTGGCCACGCAAAAAAGGCGTTACTAGGCTCTAAATGGACCGATTTCGCCTTATTTGCATAGAAACTGCAAAGTGCTTACAAGATAGTGATATTACCGTTTTATTACCGTTTTCTGCATTGAACAGCTATGTGCGGCGCTATAAAAGTTCCCCACTTTAGATGCAGACACATTTATTAAATGAGCATTTTTATAATTTTACTAAAATTTGCTATTTTAAATACTTGCAGTTTTCTGTACATTGTGGATGAGTTTTTTTTTTTTAATCCAAGACAAATGTGCGCAACGAATGCCCTTATTCATGCTACTCTTTACCAGATACTTTTACTTAATTTATTGCTTCACCTACTATGTTGGCATATGGATAAATAGAGCGACTAGCAGTTAAAGGGGCGGCAGTAAGATCTAGCTGTGGTAATGATAAAAGCCGGACAGAATAGCTCCCTGTGAACAACTATAAAGGGAGTTTGAAGATTGACATGCACAAAAACCCGCTCATGGATGTTCCTCTTTTTTTTTTTTTTTTCTTCTTTTTTTTCCAACAACCCCTACAGATATCATATCATGCCACCTAAAACAGCAAAAAGCTCCACTGCTTCCAAAAGGGAGCCAAAAGGGAAAGGGCTGCAGCCTCGGGATGACTCTGAGGACGAGTTGGATGTACCCCCTCAAGAAACCAACTCCAATGGCCAAGAGGAGGCACCGCCGACAACTGGCAAGTAACAAAGGCTGTTTTGGTGTCTCTGAATCCAAATAAGTTGCTCAGTCAATCGCTTTGCGTGTGTTGATGTACTGGTAGAGGCCAATTGGCTCAGCTGTGGTGCTTTTTTTCTTCTTCTTTGCGAACACGTAGTTAGAATGGGCTGATGGTGTTTATTTTTTTGTCTAAAGTGCTAGTCATAAATAATTTTTGGGATCATTTTGTTAGCGACGATGGTGCTTCTTGTCCGGAGGTTCCCTGGTAACGAGGTAGTTTATTTCGAAAGATGAAGTATTTTTTTTTTTTTTTGTTGTATATCAAAACCGTGTTTAAGTAGATTTTTTATCGATATCTGCTCATGTCTGTGTTCCTTCTTTTTTTAAATGTAATCGTTAAGATGGGTTAAAATGCTTTACTATGTGTCTGTTTGCTTGTATTTGAGGCATAAAAATCGAGTCATTTGGTTGTTTATGGTTATGTGAGCACAATAGATTTTGGACAGGTCGTTGTGGCTTGCTCTGATGGCAACAGTCGTTTTGACGATTTATTTTGCTAACTCAACATAAGATTTCTTTCCTCATAGTATTTTGACTGTAGTGAAATTTGACTCAAACTGTGACGTTTTTGATCGTGACATTTTGGTTGTTCATCATCGACGAAGTGACTGTGGCGCATCTACTCTGGTATCAACGCTTGTCGTGGGGAGCGTTTGTGCAATAATGTGGGTTCATGCTATTTGTGTTTTTGGGGCTGGTTCTTGATTTCAGGACAAAGGAAAATAAGCCCGGTCAACTTTCTCTCCACAGTCGTTGTTTGGCGGAGACTTGCTGCAAGTGTTGTTTGTTTGTTTTATTTTTGTGTGTGTGTGCGCTCCTCATCCCCTCCCCCACGCACCCCACCACCACCACCACCTGAAACGACTCGCACCAGAAGAATAAAAGTTGTACTTTTTGTTGTGTCACAGATCCGTCTCTGGGGGAAGCTACCGAGGCAGTTGATAGTCGAAGTTTGGAGGAGATTCTCGGCAGCATCCCTCCACCACCGCCCCCAGCAATGACCAATGAACCGGGCGCTCCTCGCCTGATGATAACACATTTAGTTAATCGCAACTTTAAGTCGTATGCAGGGGAGCAGATTCTGGGGCCTTTCCACAAGGTATGACCAAACATGGATATAGGTTTTAAGTCTGGCAAGGCAAATACTTTGTCTGTTTGATGAGATCTATTGTGTTATGTGTCAGCCTTATTGATTTTATTTTACTGCATTTTATTAGACCCTGTTGTTAAAGACATACAAATATTAAAGCATTATAAGGCTGCAAAGACAAGAGTTTTTAAAGATACATTTTTAGATAAAAACAAATAAAGTGAAATGGTCACAATCCTCCATTTTGATTTTGTTAGTGTATCTCTTAACCAGTAGTGATTTATTGCTGTTCCCACAGTTCCATTTAATTATGACTTTCTTTAAACCTTTGCCTTTTCACTGTATTTTGCTCACATAATTTCTACTTAAACTGGATTTTACACATGAAACCTTAACTACACTCACATGGAATACTTTCACTATTACAGATTTACTAAGATAAAATGCTACCACATGTCTTTTAAAAATACAGTCTTTACACTGTTGTAGCTGCTGTGCATCTTTTCAGATAATTGATTCTTATATTTTTATCTGCTTTCTTACCTGTCTCCCAGCGCTTTTCCTGCATCATTGGTCCCAATGGAAGTGGAAAGTCCAATGTGATAGATTCAATGCTCTTTGTGTTTGGATACAGAGCTCAAAAGATCAGATCCAAGAAGCTCTCAGTTCTGATTCACAGCTCTGATAAACACAAGGATGTGCAAAGCTGTACTGTGGAGGTGCATTTTCAAAAGATTATTGATAAGGTATATATATCTATATTTGTTTCACACAGAAACTAAATGCACTCATTTCAAATGGTCCAATATGCAGCCTAATCTGAAAAACTGTATCAGACATATTTTTTACAGGACAGAAATAATGTTCAGATTTTTAAAACATTATTGCTCAGTCATCATAATACAATATTGCTACTCATTTGTAACACTGGTGACTAAACACACTCAAATCAGTCTCGAAAGTTACAGATTACACTCCCACAGGCTATATTCAATGCACATTGCATTAGAGTTACTCCCTGAATTTCTACCATTTTTAAATTTTATTTAATTTTTAATAAACTATTTGGTGATGTGGCCCAGATTATTTTCTCTGTTGTCTAAATATATATGTAACTTGGGAGTTTCTTTCTGGATCACAATTTACCATTAAAATAAAGCAAAGTGTATTTTTTTATGATTAAAAATATTGATATATTTAACCTTCTATTGGGAATTGAAATAATTCTGGCCCGGCATTTATCTTGTATATAAAAGAGCTTTTCAGTTTGCTTCATCAGTGTTGTAAAAATAAAATCAAGTTGTTAAACTCATGATTTAATTTTTACGAGTTCATCAGCTCAAAGAATTGCTGTTTCTGGAACAAAAAAAAAATATTTTTAAAGGTGGTGTACACAGCTGGAAATACTAGACTTGTTTCCTAAAGTAAAGAATTTTTAGGCACATTGCCAGCCTTTTTGTTTTGTTTTTGTATTCTCCTAATTTCATCAAATATGTTCTTTATGTTCTGTAAATGTGTCAAAAGACAGCAATCTATTTTTAATTTTTATTTAATTTTTTTAAACACATTACTTTGGCTTGCCTAAATCTCTGGTGTTTTTGGAAATCTTGGTCTTAATCTTTATTTGGCATTTATTCCCTTTGTAACAGTTAGTAATTTAGTTGGTACTGTGAAATATAAAGCTGGATGTTTAGAGCTGTTTGAGTCTTTTCTAAACTGTTCTGTTCTGCTGCTCTGTATCTTCTGCCCCTCCCCCCTCTGAGCCAGGAAGGAGATGACTACGAAGTCATCCCCAACAGCAAGTTCTATGTTTCCAGGACTGCCAACAAAGACAACTCCTCGAACTACCATATCAATGGCAAAAAATCTACATTTAAAGAAGTTGGCACTTTACTCCGAAGCCACGGTATTGACCTAGACCACAACAGATTTCTGATCTTGCAGGTAATTGTATTTTTGTTTTTTTTTGTTTTTATCTTTACGGTGACCTTCCCATTCTGTTGAAGAATTCCTGCTCCTCATACAAGTTCTAAGTCTTTTTCCTAGTTTCCCATATATCTTTAAGCTCTGCCTGTGTGTGGGGAGATAACCTGTTGCACTGGAATTGGAAAGGAGAGCACATGTGCTCTGCCAGCCCTTAGACTGCTTTAGCAGCGCATCATGGTTTGAAACAATGTGAAAAAGGTGCGAACCATTATTTGCTGCTTTAGAATTTTAAGGAAAATATACGATTTGACCAGCTGACAAACATGCATGTGAGTGTTGAGAGATTTTTACTATGGGAGAACATATCGGGGTGACCTACTATTGGGGGCAGGTCGGACCTTCTCTCCCCTGCCTTTCTCATGTACCTGCCACACTTTAGCAGCACGTAAATATTGGTGTGTGAGAAAAGACCCCAATATTGGCAGTGCTGCTTCAGGGTGGCTGGATAAAACATCTTCCATTGCCATGGCTTTATTATTGGTTTAACTTTTTTTTCTTTCTTTAATTTAACCTACTGTGAATCTAAAGCAGTCTGAATTCCTGAAAAAAGACAAAACTTTTTTTTATTATTTATATATTTTTCCCCATGTGTTATTGTTTTGTACTTGGCCTGAATCAGTTCACTTTTTACACTGCTACCCCTG
The DNA here is from genome assembly GCF_021462225.1 of Girardinichthys multiradiatus. NCBI lineage: Eukaryota > Metazoa > Chordata > Actinopteri > Cyprinodontiformes > Goodeidae > Girardinichthys > Girardinichthys multiradiatus. Next base: position 40,439,996 of record NC_061810.1, read on the forward strand.
CAGAGGGTATTGCATCTAACCTACCTGTTATTACTGATTAACTGAAGGCATATGATTAAAATTTAGTTGTATTTGTTTTAACATTTCAGTTCTGTAATTTATTTTGGTGGTTTTAAGTGAATATTCTTTCTTTTCCCTTATTGTTTTACATGTTCATTTTCATTCTTGGACGTTTCTGTCTGTGACATGGCTGCATGGCTATGGGGAGAGGCTTGAGCTTGGTCTTCAAGGTCACGTCACTTTTCCAGGCCTCTGGCAAATAAGGGGAAGCTGTCTAGTTTGTGCACTGGTCAGAGGAGAAGATGATCTGGGAATTTCCCCACCACCTCCTTTCTTAAGGCTGCTATTTCTCTCACAAATAAAACTTATTTGAAACTGCATTGTTTTCAAAAATGTAAACAAAAACTATTTTTAAGCTCTTTAAAAATAAGCGTTTTGCTGGAGAAATCCAAAATAATTGTATTATTATTGGACAGGTTATTTACAATAAATTATTTTAAAAAATGCACTTGTCCACTCCAGTAGAATTACATGGGGGGGTCAGTAAGGCTGTGTGTGTCAGTGTCTTTGTTTTTAAAAGCTTATTTTTTGATCAGTCAGTTTGCCAGGGAATAGAATCAGACATTTATTTCCTTATTGTCCTCATTCTGTGATTGATTAGCTGGTAAAATACAGAAAAATCAGATTTTTATTTTTTTCATTCTTTTATGAAATGCATCAAAAATAAGATCTCCCACAATTTTTTTCTTATAAACACATCCACTAACAGCATGTACTTTGAACTTTGTTTTTAGGTTGATTTATGCTTTGATACATAAATCCAGATAATCTTGCAATTCCACATATTTGTTGTTTTCAAAACTATTTTCTAAATCAGAGCAGCATGTCTTTTCTTCCCTCTGTGTAATAGTCCTTAAACTAAAACAAATCAGAATCGCAGGTCAGATCTTTAATGAAACCAGAAATCGGCATTGGCCACAAAAAGCCAGATCGGTGCATCTCTATTAGCAAAAACAGCATTGATTTTTAAAGCACTTCATGTTACTTTTACAGTTATCATTGACAATGATTGTTGGTAAGATTATATGACGTTTTGGAAATAATGGCTCTCTATAAAGCATTGATCACATATGTTATTATGTAATTAATTCCTTCACAGTTAGTTTTTCAGTTACAGGGTTTTAAATTATTACTTTCTTTTTTTATTGGGAAACACTACCAGGTTGTCTCTGTGTTGTGTAATGTTAATTACACTTTTATGTACTGTATAACATTTTATTTGGGAGAGGATAGTCTTTTTTTCTTTTCTTTCTTTTTTTAATGATCATTTTATTTAGCTGTTTAATTTGTATAGAGTCTCTATGAGTTAGTGTGTGCCTTTGCCAATCTGCCTTTGTGGACTGTGTCTAGGGTGAGGTGGAGCAGATTGCCATGATGAAGCCTAAAGGTCAGACAGAGCATGATGAGGGGATGCTCGAGTACTTGGAGGACATTATTGGTTCATGTCGTCTCAAAGAACCTATCCAAACCCTATCTCGCCGCATTGAGCTCCTCAATGAGCAGAGGGGAGAGAAGGTAACAACAGTTTTATTTATTTTTTTGTCTGTCTCTTTAGGAGCATTGTAAAATTGTGTGGATGGACTTAATGTGAACTTATGAGAAAATAAATATGGGAATAAATATAAAGAAGCACTCATTCTATTTGATATCCATATAAACGGTGTCAGTCAATAGGTTACACTCACCCCTTACTATCAGGATGTCCACAAAATGCAGTTAAAAGCCTTCAGCTGATTCAAAACGCTGCAGCAAGAGTTCTGATGAAAATTAAAAAGAGAGATCATATTTCTCCTATTTTAGCTTCCCTTCATTGGCTCCCTGTTATTGGCGCTTTATAAAAAAACTGAATTGAATTGAATTAAATGACACTAATTCATTGAATTTCATGTAGATATTTATTTACAATCACATTTTTAAGGTTGCTCTGTTTTAGTTTCTCCTAGTTTTATTTAATTAACCAGCACAATTTAGGACATTTATTTATGGTTTTTTTTTTTTTTTTTTTTTTAGGCTAGAGTTTAAAACCTCAATATTTTCTCTGTCCTAGTTGAATCGAGTAAAGCTGGTGGAAAAGGAGAAAAATGCTTTGGAGGGGGAAAAGAATAAAGCTGTGGAGTTCCTCACTTTGGAGAATGACATCTTCAAGTACAAGAGTCAGCTCTACCAGTACTATGTGTAAGTACACCAGGACCATCTCTGTTCTCTGGACAGGAAAAAAAATGAAACGATACAAATAAAAATCAGGATTCTGCATAGAAAGCCCAACAAGAGCTCTGTAGCATGCTTTCCTGATGTCGTACCGTAAAAAAAATATATATTTTCTGAATTCCTCAGTTTGATTATTTTAAATAGAAATATTTGTGTTTCTTTTTGCCTTCAGTCATGATCTACAAAAACGTGTGATGGATAAAGAGCAGGAAAAGCAGAAGATCTTAGAGGAAACCAAGGAGCTCACAGAAAAAAATGCAAAGATATCAGAAAAGATGGAAAAAATGAATCAAGAGCTCAAAAATGTGGAGAAGTAAGAAATCTGCTATTCTTGTCTTCAACTTGTTTCCTCCCAGGTACAAATGTAACATGCAATGTGTGCTAGCATTCCTGTTAATGTGCTTTGAAAAAAGGCAGAAAAATGACAGTTTGATATACTGTTATTCCCCAATAATCTTCAAGAACCTTTAAAATATTTTTTTGTTATAGAAACTGCCTTTATCTTGTTCTTGATTTGCCTATTTCTAAGTAAATTTTATTGATTGCCTTTCCTAGTTTTTAGTCTTTCAGAGGAAATTTCAACTAAACAGATTTGAATTTTACTCTTTAAAAATGCTTTCCCTCCACAAGGAAACAAAATAAGATCAACAAGTACATTGAGACCCAGAAGGAAAAGTTCACCCAGCTGGATTTGCAGGATGTTGAAGTGCGTGAGAAGATTAAACACTCCAAGAGCAAGAACAAGGCACTGCAGAAGCAGCTGGAAAAAGACCAGAAAAAGGTGTGTTGGCCTTTAAGTTGCAATCCACTGCTGCATACAGTTCAATGACTTTATCTTACTTGGTATTAGTGTTGTCTGCTCTGGAGTAAATAAGTTGTGTCATTCTGACAGTATCATTGCAGCAGCACAGATCAGAGGCACACAGATACTGGATCTGACAGAGGCGTGTAATTTTAGCCTTTTGTTTTCTAAATTTACCCCACACATTTAATTAAATAATGCTGAGACAGCCGCAGCATTACCAGGGTCTGTTTGTGTATGTTGATTGTGGCCCATGACAAAATAAAAAACCATAATAAAAAAAACAATGTTTTTCAGAAATAATGTGGAAAAATAGCTTGAGTGGAGGAGGGTTGTTTTTCCCCCCCTACAAGTGTTAATCACTACTTAAGCTTCATCTGTAAACTTTAAAAAGTATCTATCTTTTATTTTTCAAGTATGGTATTTTTTTTAGGCTGAATCAAGTTATTTAGGCTTAAAACAGAATTAAAAATATATATTTTAAAACTTTTTGGGAAAGCGTTTTTCTTTATGTGAAAACTGCAGCTTCTAAAGCTATAAACATTGGATAGCAACAAAAACAAAAGCCTCTAATAGTTTTGTAAAAATTCTGACAGTATTTTGCCTGATTGCACTTTGATTATTCCAGTGAGGGAAATGCACAATACTAACTTTTCTTGTCTTATTATATATTATGAATATTCTTACTGACCAATATCAGCCTCAGGAAATGGATCCCTTTGTGACTGAGTCAATGTATCGAATTATGCAAAAAACATTTCTTTATTTATAAAATTTTCTGTTGAACAATGTTTAAAGAGAAGTTGTTTTATATGTTTTTCTGAGTTAAATAAAGTGATATCAGTGGAATAAAAGAAAAACTAATGTGAAACAGTAAATCAACTCTGGCAGGACGAGTTGTCTGACCCATGTTGGCCACCAGGGGGCTGTGAAGTTACGCAGAAAGTGAATCTGGGTGTGTGCTTTGGTAAACTATTTTTGCACTGATGGGTCAGACGGAAGTTTCTTTACTTTGCAACATAACTAATACAGTTTATTTGTCAGGCTTTACTGTAGGGATGTATGGATAACCTTTTCTTCCTGCTCTAAAACCATGTGCTCTGGAAATATGTTGGTCAGAGGGGGAGCTGGGCAGAGGCAGGCTGACCTCTGGGGAGCAGTGTTCTGCTGTGTGGTAGTCAACTATGGCCTGGCTTGTGTAACACTTCCAGCAGCCACATTCACATTTCACCCGCAGTTAACCCTACAAAACATAGACTATGTATGCAGATGCCAATTCTTGCTTTGTTTTAGCTCTGCCAAAATGCAGACTGTTGTGCCAACTTTAACCAGGGCTTGTTTAGTCCTTGTGTGCTTATACTTGATAACATGTGTGCTCTGGCCTGCTTTGTTATGTAGCTGGTAATTTACACAGATTCTTTTTTGTGTGTGTATGTTTTGTCATTTTCTTTTTCCAACCGGACTTCTGTTATCAAATTTAACCCAAGACTTACACCATATGCATATAGGGAGCATCATGACCATTGATTTGCTTGTTAATGGTCCGAATTTGGACCCACAGACAACTAAGATGTATCATAAACACACCGATGGTCTCGTTTACTTAGAAATCAGCGAGAGTAGCTCTTACTCAACAGGTATGTTGTACAGGTAATAAGCTGAACTTTATGTTATTATAGAGTATGTTATGACTGCTGCAGACAGAATTGAAACCCAAGTCTGAAATGAAGTTCTGTCAGAATTACATGGGAATATTTTGGTGCTTCCGTGTTTTTTTTGGAATGATGGCAGTGTGGTCCAAAAATTATTTATCTGCGAAAGAATACAAGGTACTAATATTCAATGTGTATTTATTTGTTTTATTTTTTTGTGTGTGCATTTTTGTTTTAAAGGTACTATATATATCTTTGAACTCTGTTTATTATTCTAACGCTTTCTAGTTTTATTTATAGCGGCTCAGACTATGAATGTCCTGTTTAAATAGGTTTTCTGCCTCCTCTTTACAGATTGCACTTGTTTTATGACTAAATTCTAAATTTATTGGTTATTTTGCCGTACGCATCGTCCAAAGTGACGGAAAAAAAAACTGAAACTGCATAGTTGCAAGATCAAAATGAGTCAGTCTGACATTTGGACCCTCAGACACACACGTAGTAGTTTAGTTTTAAATTTGATCTCATTAAAGTCAAAACCAGCTTGGAAATACATTTTATTTGTATATAAAACGGGTAAAGGATAAGAAAAAATTATGTATAACATGGATGTATCTTAGATATTTAAAAATGGTAAAAAGTCAAACTAGTTTGTTTGTTTTTTGTCCTTTTTTATATGTATGGCCAACATAAACATAGGAAAAACAATTGATTGAAGATGTTGGCTGTATATATATAGATTATTATAAAAATTATAAGACAATTAGTTATCTTCTGACAATGAGATATTTGACTGCTTTGGATTTAAACTAAGCTATTTGTGTTTACAACTAGTTTATTCATCCGTGTTGGCGCTTCTACATAGTTTTTTGTTTTATTTGCCATCATGAGTAAACACAATAAAGATTTATAGCGGGAAGGATCCTTATAGCCTTCCATACTTATTTTTTTAATTTCACACCTTTTTCCTCCTAGAGCTGAAGCTGCGTGTTTTACCTGTTTGCAGCTGCTAAACTCTTTACTTCTTACTACTTTACTTTTTATGTCAAAACATCAGCAATTAGTGTAAATCTGTGGATTTAACAGACAACTACAAAATCCAGAACTGTAAAGGCGGGTAACCAAGGAGCAGGAGATCACAAATGCAGAGGCAGTGCAGCTGGTATGACTTAGTCATGTATGTTAAAAGCAAAGGCATTGTGCTCCATGGTTTGAAGGGTAGGTTGTTTTTATGAGTTCATTTCAGTTTATATCAGAGTAATATATAGATTGTCATTATCAGTTCATTAGTTTCAGCAGTTCAATTAAAAGGCTTAACGGTAAATTCTTAGGGGTTCAGGTCAGGTTTGAGGTTTGCTGGCCAATCAGTCACCATTATACATCATAACATGGTCATTACACTGGAACTTTTAGCAGTATGGACAGGTGCCAAGTCCTGCTAGAAAATAAAATTAGCCTCTTCACAAGCTTGTCAGCTAAAGTAAACATGATATTTTCTAAACTTTTCTAGGAGATAGTTGCGTTCACTGTGGACAGAAAACACAGTGAACAGACATCAGAAAATGAGATGGAACCTCATATCACCACTGACCGTGGAAACTTCACCTTGGCTCTTTCCTTCAGACCCTTGGTTCTTGTCTTTTTAATCAAATTTAAAATGTACTTTGATCTGATAGGAGAAATGTTTGACCAGTGAGCACCAGGCCAGTCCTTTTTCTCCTTAGCCCAGGGAAGGTGCTTCCAATGTTTGTGGTTGAGGACCGGTTTGACACACATGGTCACTCAGTGTTGTTACCCATGTCCTGGATATGTGTGTGTGGGCTTTTGTTCACAATCTTTTCAAAACTGCAGTTATTGCAGGTTTTCATTACCTATAAACCATAATTATCAGGGAAAAACGCTTGAAATATAATAGTCTGTGTGTAACGAACCTATATTTACTTTTTTTTTAACTGAAATGTAACTTGTCGATGATATTCCACTTTACCTAAACCTGTGACTTGGATCCGTCTCATTTATTTTTAACTGTTCTGTATTTGTTGGTCGGCTCGTTGTTCAGCTGGAGGAAGTTCAAGGTATACCGGCCAGCAGTGAACAAGCCATCTCTGAAGCAACAGCCCGCAAAGAAGACCTGGAGAAGCAGAAGGGAAAAGAAGAAGAAAAACTAAAAGAAGTGATGGAAGGTCTGAAGGAAGAGACAAGTGGCTTGCAACATGACAAAGAGGTGTGTTCATAGTAGCGGCTTTGCTGACTCCTTGGTTGAGGTTAACAGGACGGTTTCCATAAAATCAAGTCTTCAGTTGTTTTTTCCAACCAGTTGTCTCCACCTGTACCTTCCAGACAAAAGAGAAAGAGCTCATGGAACTCAGCAAGGCTGTAAATGAGACCCGGTCTCAAATGGATCTCGCTCAGTCCGAGCTGGACATCTACCTGAGCCGCCATAAAACGGCTCTGACTCAGCTCAACACGGCCAAGCAGACGCTTCAGACAACCTCTGATACGCTGCAAGAGCGCCGGCCCGCCATCATAGAACTGCAAGTCCAAATCCCCCTGACGGAGCAGCAGCTCAAGAAGGTAAAACAATAACAGACCAGAACCAAAATCACTAGCTAGTTCAAATTTACTGCAGTTGTTGATGAAGTCATTAATGGGATTAAGCTCTGCCTGCTTTGATATAGGACCAGGAAGAGTTGGGGCAGCTGATGAAGATGGACAATGACGCCAGGCATGTGGTGAGAGAATTACAGCAAAAGGTGGATGAAGCTAAGAGCTCTTTGTCCTCCAATCGCAGTCGAGGAAAAGTCTTGGATGCCCTAATGCAGCTCAAGAAGAGTGGCAAAATTCCTGGCATCTATGGAAGATTGGTAAAAAAGCTGCCCAGTTTACATATGTCATTGTTATTTGTATATTTCTTTTTTTAACCGTAACCCAGTATTTTAAAGATATTTTGGTGCTTGTAGGGAGATCTTGGAGCCATAGATGAGAAGTTTGATGTGGCCATTTCCTCTTGCTGTGGTGCTCTGGACAACATTGTTGTGGACACGATTGACACGGCTCAGAAATGTGTCACTTTCCTCAAAGAACAGAATATTGGTGTTGCCACTTTCATCGGCCTTGACAAGGTGAAATAATGAGACTTTTAGAAACTTCAGTCAGCGGGCTTGGAAGGGCTGATATTGTAAACTTAAAACATGTTTTTGCTTTTCCTTTTCACTCTGTTTTTGTTCAGATGAAGGTCTGGGAGAAGAACATGACCCCCATTCACACGCCAGAGAACAGCCCCCGCCTCTTCGACATGGTGCGAGTGAATGACGAGAGCGTCAGACCGGCTTTCTACTTCGCCCTGAGGGACACCCTGGTGGCTCAAGACATGGAGCAGGCCACGAGGATGGCTTTCCAGAAGGATAGACGCTGGAGGGTGGTCACCCTGAAGGGACAGATAATTGAGATGGCAGGTTGGTGAGATTCATTTTTGTTCTCTGACAGTTTGCTTGTTTGTCAAGTCGTTGCCACATTCATACCCAATCTGTCCTAACATACTTCACACCTGTAAACAAACCATTTTGTAGCTATGTGCACAACCATCTGTAGAGATGACCCCAAAAAAGGGCAACAGGGTAAGTCCATGAAATGTACATTAAAACCATTAGTTAGAGGTTACCAGCAGCCACCCAGACATTAATCAGTCACTGGCGGCAGTGCTACATTGGTATTTTTCCAAGACTAATAAAGCAAAATTAGTTTTTAGGACTCAAGTTTTTCTTAACACTTCAGCCTTTTATGATGAAATAACTGGACACTTCCTGAAGCTTTAATGATTCACCTGAGTCCATCTACATCCTCTTCAACAGTAATACCTAGAGGTTGAATAGCCCTTCTGCTTTTGTTTAAGTTGGGAGTAATACAAATATCTAATCATGTTTTTCTATTTAATGCTCGATGCATTCAGTTGTTTCACATCAAATTCCTCTAATATGTCGAATTTCCCAGTTTGTTTTATTAGTTTGCAGTCCCTGTTATGATTATAGGCATGAATAAACTTGAGTCATCAGTTTGGTTTGAATCTGAGGACTGTATGCATTACATTCATCAATAAACTTAATGTTGTTGAAATTAACTTGAAGATATCAAGAAATTTTGATTTTCCAAAACATGTCTGTCTGCAAGTCTTTAAAACTAAAGATTGTGTCTGAAAAATCCTGATTCAGTAGAGTTTCTAACGATTATCAATCCCGGCTTGAATAAACTCCTCATCGTGTGCCACTTTCAGACTAATTTCCTGTTATTTCCCAATTTTAGTTTTTCAGCTTCTTCACAACTTGGATGTAGTTATCAGTCAGTCATTTTCTACCACTTCTTCCATAGCGGGTCGCGGGGAAGCTGGTGCCAGCAGTCTATGGGCGGGAGGCAGCTTAGAGGCACATACCGTATTTTCCGCACTATAAGGCGCACCGGATTATAAGGCGCATAGAATAGAAGCTACTGCAGTCAAACGTTTGACTGGGGTTGCGTTATGCATCCACTAGATGGAGCTGTGCTAAAGAGAATGTCAACAAAACAGTCAGATAAGTCAGTCAGTCAAACTTTATTAATACACTACAAACCAGCGTTCTGATAACTCCATTCACTCTCATGGTAAGGTCTCCTCTACATAGAAATCTATTGAATAGAGCCAACCGCACGTTAGGAATGCATTGGAGTCTATGAAGTTGAAGTTGAAATCAAACGTTAGTTAAAACGTGAAAGGGAACTTTTCCCTGATTCAGTAAACATGTAAAAGAAACAGTTTGATGCACTAAATCAAACGTTAGTACTGTTAACCTTTCCTGTTTCTGTCCCCTGACCGTAGTCTGATGACACAGGGGAGACGCTTTCTCCAGGGCCGAAGTTACTAGTTTCCTCGGGGTTAACTCCCTCACTCATACGTTGCTGAGTTGAGCATGAAGAAACAGCATCAAAACACTGAGTTGTTGACGAGATTCGGGATTCTTTTTAATGACTTTGCAGCACGTAAAAACACAGGGCTTACAGACTCATACACCGCTGCTCCGGTCGCCGTCTCTACCCACCCCACACACACAATAATATCGACGTCACTCCTTCACTCTTGATTCTCAGCTACGGCAGCACACAGCGCCACCTCTGTCCGGAGGAGTAATGTCAACATCTTCCATACACACACACGAAACAAACACCCCACACACTGAGCTTCTAATCACATATAGTTCAGGCAATTCCTGCAACAGTACATTCAAACGTTATACACACACAAGTGGTGTTGGACTAGGAGTAAGCACAGTACAGGTGTTTACCGCTATTACTTCGGCGACGCCCCTGACTACGGTAGCCGTAATGCTGCAAGCGGTGCGGCTTTGTAATTTACCAGTCGTACTGAAACATTTTGACAGAGCGCCGTGTACAACCAGTATGGATCAACCAATTAACCAATATATTGATCCATATATAAGGCGCTCCGGATTACAAGGAGCACGGTCATTTTTTAAGAAAATTAAAGGTTTTTAAGTGCGCCTCATTGTGCGGAAAATACGGTAATTCATTTTAATAGTGTATTATTTTTTATTTATTGATTGTGAGCCCAAATTGACCCAGTCCACTCTGTAGAAACATGACTGATTAGGGTCAATGATCAAACCAAAATATTTCTGAATGACCACATGTTTGTTTATATAATAACTTATTGGAGTGATCTAACGCAATTTTCTTCATATAGATTATTAGTAGAATATATAAAATGACTTTAGATCATTTGTCAAAGCAGTTAATGTCTTAAAGCTGAAACATCTCCAAGCATATGCAACGGCAAAACGAGTGAAATGTCCTGCCCCATATTATACTCACGATCCAAAGTTTTATCATGTGCCTAAGTATAGCGTACAGATTACTATGAATATCTTATTTGAACTTGTCCTTCACAAACTGACAGGATGGTTAACAATTATCTCTCAGGGAAGGTTTTTGACTCTCGTTCCTTTTTGTTTGTGTTTCACAGGAACAATGACTGGAGGAGGAAGAGTTCTGAAAGGCAGAATGGGATCTTCTATTGGCACAGAGCTCTCCCAGGAGGAGGTGAGTTCAAAACAAACAAATATAGTGAAGTCTTTCTCATATGGCTTGGCAATTAACAATTAAACCATCTACAATAAAAAAAAAAAAAAATGCACCGAAATAATATTGTAATGTCAGTTTTGTGAAATTTAAATGTCATGTTTGCGATTAAAATGTGAATGACATTTTAAAAAAGTGGAATCAAAAAATATTTGATGACTTAAAAATTAGTTCTTTAATTAGAAATTCATTCTGGTTCTGATTCTAGTTCCAGTTTCCGACACTAAGGACCCTAATACAGAGGGTAAATGTGTTGGAGGTTCCTTGGTCGAGGTGGTGGTTTTAAATCTAACCAAAAATAAAGGAATATCAAGATTATCCCCGTTTATTTGACCTTTCTTTTTGCATCAAAGTACATCGTGTTGGTTGATGTGTTTATAGCCTGAAAACAGAACCTGGATGCATTTAATGGATCACTAATCAGAACTGATTAACTGAAACTAGCCAATTGACTGACTACCTGTAGTATGTTGTGGACATTAAAAAAATATAAGGAATTTTATGCATTATTCTATTCAAATTAAGGTTTTTATGTGTCAAACGTGGCGGTATTGACACTGTTTAGACATCTTTGCTGTGCTTAAACATTTAAAGAGAACCAAAACATAAAGATCTGTTTTTATTACCTTCTTTTAATGTAATTGAAGGATTTATCATTAATGACTGTGTTCGCCAGGCTTTTATTGTTTATTCACTAGAACAATATAACTTTAGCTTTGCTGCGTTTTTTACGCAGTGCTTAAGTGCATACTCTATCACAACAAAACCTGCTTTTCCATATGTGTCTTTACAGCTTGACCGTATGGAGAGCAAGCTGAATGAGAAAGTGTCAAAGCTGCAGGGCTGCCAGGAGAGAAGGCTGCAGTTGGAGGAGAACGTCCAGCGCCTGCAGCCTCAGCTCAGGGAGATGAAGAACACTCTGGAAAAATACACCAACAGCATGAGCGTATGTCATTTTATGCAAATGTCTTCTTGATTATGTTTCATTTATGGTTAAAATAATATCATCAGCTGCACATATTCACACATGCAAAAAAAATCACAGTTGTACCTGATTTAAGAACTTTGCTCAGAGTATTTTTCTTCTTCCCACAGAGTCTGGCTGACCAGGAGACTCACTTGAAACTTCAGATTAAGGAGCTTGAAACCAACGTGCTGGCAGCTGCCCCAGACAAGGCCAAACAGAAACAGATGGAGAAGAGCCTGGAGGCATTCAAGAAAGGTAGGAACTTCTGTAAACTGTAAAGAGAGGTGTTAATTATTTTATGTCATTATATCCTTCCTCATGCTGGATTAAGACTCCTGAAGAAATTACACACTACGCTTTAGTGTATCTTCAATGCATAATAGATTTCAGTTTAAATAGATTGCCTGAAAGATTCATTTATTCACTTCTGTCTTTTTCTGTTAGACTTTGAGTCAGCATCCAGTAAGGCCGGGAAGGTGGAAAACGAGGTTAAACGACTCCACAACCTGATTGTAGACATCAACAGCCACAAATTAAAGGCTCAGCAGGATAAACTTGACAAGATCAACAAAGAATTAGACGACTGCTCCTCAGTCATAACCAAGGCCATGGTGGCCATAAAGACAGCTGATCGGTAAGGAAATGATGCTCATTGAAGCTGTGAAAATATTAATGATGCACCAGTTTTCCCCAGCTAAAACTAATCTTGGGTTTTCTTTGAGGTTTGTGATGTTAATTCTGGTTTTCTGTATAAAGACTGTAGTGCATACAAACTGATTTGATTTAATTCAACAATTAGGTCCAAAAAATAATGGACCAAAAAGGAAACACATGAGTTGTAGGTTGTTCAAGAGAATGAATAGTTTTGTGATCAGCAAAAGAGCAAGGATTTACAAAATGATCCCCATTTATGCATCAAAGCTGGGATGAACATTTGGATCGATATCTAATGTTAATATTACTGTTTTGGCCGATTACCAATATTAATAATAGTTCCCTACAGTTTCGACGCCATGACAAAACACAGCACTGACATTGCTCCTGTACTTCAGTTAAAACCCCCACAATTCTGCGCTGCATCACTGTCACATGACCAAACAAATACCACATGGCCAACCCCCTCCTGTCCAAAAGGCAACAAGATCAAAACAAACATCAGTTGGTAATATCGGCCCAGTTTTACCGATGTCGATGCAGATATACATCTCTATGTCAAAGCACATCTCCCGAACCTTTATCTGATTTTTATTCACCACCAAAGTTCATCAGAACCGACCCGTTGGTGGTGGCTTTAGTTTTGATGCATTCAGTGACCTGGAAAAAAAACATCAGATTTTTCAGGTTTTGTTCTCCTGATAACCAAGTCGATTGATCAAGAACGTTTGGCTAGTTAATTACTGGCTCAGTAATAAAAATGTTTGAAACCTTTGTTTTTTTTTTAATGCTGAGCTGCTCCGTTCATGCAGTGAAACGTTCTACTTTGTGTGTTTCTGGATAACCTGACGGAAACTCCTTCACTAGATTATAGCTCACCATTTATTTTTCTTGGATACTTGAAGATGTAGTATTGCACCTTTTATAAAATGTAACATTTTTACAACATGTTTACATTTCTACAGTATTATTTAAAAACTAATAACAGCTTTGCTCCACCTCAAATTTTAAGTGGAAAAAGGCCTGATTTTCTGTTATGTGTTTATATTGTTAAAACATTCATTATTTTGTAACAATAAATATTTAAACAGGACTCTACTAATTAAAATAACTTCACATTTAAACCGTTTTAGCATCTTATATGAGTGATTAGCATGGCTAATATTGCTAAGTATAAACATCAGTCTGTGTATATCCTTTAAAGTAAGTGGAGCCTTCCTTTGGCTGTGATATTTCCAAATGTCCGCCAGCATTTCCTAATCCAGCATGAACCCCAGTAATTTACTGTATGCTTGTGGTTCTTAGTATGAAGTTCAAACTAGAGACTGTTGCCAAAATAGTCATGTTTAAAGTGCTAGTGGGCTTGTTTTTTAATAATAATAATAATAATTAGTATGCTGGATGTTTGCGTTCTACTTATTCTAAAATAAAAAAATGAAATCCAAACATACGTTGTTACATTTTGCATTTTAAGAAGATTCTAAATAGTCTAGTGTCCGTCTGCATCAACCACCTGTGCTGGTGAGCCAAAAGCATCAGTTTTGAATTATAGTCGAGGGCCCCACAAGATCACAGTGGCCCTTGGAACGCACTTAAGACATGCTTCCTTTTAAACACCCTACTGATTCTGAGAACAGTGCCTTTTTCTTCACTCAGTTCCAACTTCAACACTGAAGAGTGTTATTAGGAAGAACTGGTGGCTAAGATACACACGCGAACAAAATAGTTGGTACCCCTCGGTTAATGAAAGAAAAACCCACAATGATCACAGAAATAACTTGAATCTGATTAATAATGAATAAAAATTCTACGAAAATGAACAAATGAAAGTCAGAAATTGCTTCTCAAACATGCTTTAACAGAATTATGTTAAAAAATAAACTCATGAAACAGGCCTGGACAAAACTGATGGTACCCCTGTAAATAATGTGACCAAAGGGACATTTTAAATCAAGGTGTGTCCATTAATTAGCATCACAGGTGTCTACATTCTTGTAATCAGTCAGTGGGCCTATATATAGGGTTACAGGTAGTCGCTGTGCTGTTTGTGTACCACACTCAACATGGACCAGAGGAAGAGAAGGAAAGAGTTATCTCAGGAGAGTAGAAAGAAAATTATAGACAAGCATGTTAAAGGTAAAGGTTATAAGATCATCTCCAAGCAGCTTCATGTTCCTGTGACTACAGCTGCACATATTATTCAGAAATGTAAGATCCATGGGACTGTAGCCAACCTCCCTGGACGTGGCTGCAGGAGGAAAATCAATGACAAAACAAAGAGACGGATAATACGAACGGTAACAAAAGAGCCCAGAAAAACTTAGGTTAAAGGTGAACTTCAAGTTCAAGGAACATCAGTGTCAGATCGCACCATCTGACGTTGTTTGAGGCAAAGTGGACTTAATGGGAGACGACCAAGGAGACCATTGTTGAAAACAAATCATAAAAAAGCCAGACTGGAATTTACCAAACTACATGTTGACAAACCACAAAGCTTCTGGGAGAATGTCCTATGAACAGATGAGACAAAAATTGAACTTTTTGACAAGTCACATCAGCTCTATGTTCGCAGATGGAAAAATGAAGCATATGAAGAAAAGAACAATGTCCCTACTGTGAAACATGGAGGAGGCTCTGTTATGTTCTGGGGCTGCTTTGCTGCATCTGCCACAGGGTGTCTTGAATCTGTGCTTTCTCTGACCTTTAAATCAGGAGCAGACCAGTAACATTCCAGTTACTAGCCAGGAACAATCTGCAACATCATCTAAAAATCATCTTTCAGCAAAAATGTTTAGAAATGAACGGACATGCGGCACCAACATCAAGCACATAAATATGGGAACTAAACATCTTAAAAATGGCCTGAAAACCTGCTAAATGTCTTGAAGCATTGAATTCAAATAATTGTTATCCATGTGGGTGAAGTGAGATGGGAAGGTGATACTTGTGGTACAAAGAGTAAATTCCCTCCTTTGTTTGGCGTTAATGAAGTGGTAGTTGTGTTAATTAGAAAGCCTTTGGTATGTGACGGCGTGGCCGTCTGCTGGACCGTAACAGAACTGTGATGTGGTTTGATCGCCATGAGGAGCTGTACAGCCAGTCACCAACACAATGGAGCGTAAACAGCGAGGCACTAAAAGCCGTTTTTAAACCAGAGGTACCTCCTCGTAGCTGTTTTAGAAAATCTACAGTGTTGAAGCAAGCAGTACCTCGCCGCAGTGATACAAGCAGCTTTCTTCTAAAGCCCAAGTAGTCTGCGTTGAGAGGAGGAGATATCTGGTTTCTGCTCATGTTGAAGAACTGAACAGGTGATGGCTTGATGCGATAATTCCTTAAAACCTACTGTTGCAGCAAGAAAAGTTGTTCTAGGAAGGAGCTGAATATGTGCTAAACTCCTCAGATTTTTACTTGTTTTAAAAATCTTGTACCACTCCAATTTGACATTACTTTGCCGTTTATCTGTTACAGGATTTAAATAAAATATGAAGTTTTGTCGTTACGGGACAAATGTAAACAAATTCAAGGCTTGTGAAAACTCCTGCAAAGCTCTGCATTGGCTGCTACTGTCACAACTCTGGAGAAACCTCTAAATCCTCTTCTGTTTGCTTTGTAGGAACCTGAAAAAATGTGAGGAGAGCGTTGCACGTGTGCAAGGTGAGCTGGAGGAAAACCAGAAGTTGATGGTTGAGCTCACAGAACAGCTGAAGAAACTAGAAGATGAGGCCGGGGACATCATGAAAGCCTGTCAGGAGGCAGAGGTTGCTGCTTACTTTTTACGTTATATGTGACTTATTTGTGTCTTTTTAGAGATTGTTTTCCATCAGTGTTGCTGTAAATGAACAGTGAAAGCTGATGGACTCCCACTGCCTTGTTTCTGGTTCTGTAGGCCACTCTGCCTGAGGTGCAGGAGCAGTACCAGACTGTGTCCAAGGAAATAAAGGTCTTGCAGCAGCAGGAGCACGCATTGCAAGAAGAGTCGCTCAACGTCCGGCTGGCTATTGAGCAAATAGACGCCACCATCACGAAGCATCACAGCAAGATGAAGTACTGGCAGGATGAGGTGAGTCAACTGACTGTAAGCTAGCAAACAGTCAGGTAAGAATCAGGCTCCCTGAGCTTTGTTACCTTTTTAAATGCCTGTTTATTATCCAGAGTGCCAAACTGTGCCTTCACACCATTGAAGACCAGCCAGCAGAGGAACTCTGTGTCTTTCCCCCTGCTGAGCTGGAAGCGATCTCAAATCCAAACATCCTTGTCAACAAGATGAGCACGCTAGAGATCCAGTGTGGTCAGATGAAGCCCAATCTAGGAGCCATTGCAGAGTACAAGAAGAAGGTATGCACAAACACAATCAAGTGTCCTGATCGTCTTGATTAGCAGGGAGGGATGAATGAAGAAGGGAGGGGTCACGTGAGATTTAAGGTCAAGGAGTATCAACCCCTTATTCAGACTCTTTCTACTCATGCTTGTTTGGCCTGTAACCGTCACAACTGCACTGATAGAATCGAGAATGAAAACAAAGCAGTAAGAGGCAGACTTACTTTATTTACATTTGTAAAAGATGAAAACTCTTTATCTCCCGTGCTTTGTGTCTGCAGGAGGAGCTGTACCTTCAGCGTGTCGCCCAGCTGGACGAGATCACAGCAGAGCGAGACAAATTCAAGCACGCGTTCGAGGACCTCCGTAAGCAGCGGCTCACTGAGTTCATGAGCGGCTTCAACATGATCACCAACAAGCTGAAGGAAAACTATCAGATGCTGACGCTGGGTGGGGATGCAGAGCTGGAACTGGTGGACAGCTTGGATCCTTTCTCTGAGGGCATCATGTTCAGGTGAGGGAGGATTTTTAAAAGCCAAGTCAAGATGCTACTGGTGCATGCTGGTGTTTTTATCTGCTGTTGCAGCTCTGTACTCATTATTCTTTTGTATGTTTTTAGTGTTCGTCCTCCAAAGAAAAGCTGGAAAAAGATCTTTAACCTGTCTGGAGGAGAAAAGACCCTCAGCTCTCTGGCTCTGGTGTTTGCGCTGCATCACTATAAACCCACCCCGCTCTACTTCATGGACGAGATCGATGCTGCTCTTGACTTCAAGAATGTCTCCATCGTTGCTTGTTACATTTATGTGAGTGTGAATGTCCCGTGGTGCGTTATTTGTCTCAACATTCAGGGCCTCTATTTTATGTTTTATTTTCTTCTATTTTTTATGATTTGTTCTACAGTAACTCTTTTATGCTGAAAGTATTTAAACACGTTTTTCTGGTTGCAGGAACAAACAAAGAACGCTCAGTTCATCATCATCTCTTTAAGGAACAACATGTTTGAGATCGCAGATCGTCTCATCGGCATCTATAAAACACACAACACAACCAAAAGTGTGGGAATCAATCCCAAAACAATCGTGTTCAGAGAACATGACGCCATCACAGCATAGAGCCCAACATCCCACTCTACTTCTGTTTAATTTTTCCTTTTCATGAACCATGTAAATATTTTTACTGTCCTTTTGACAAAGTGCTGCTATTCTTATAATCCAAAACAATAAACATTTTTACAAATACCTTATTTGTGAAAATATTGTGTAGAAAATCATCTGAGGATCCAAGAAACGAAAACTAATCAGAACAAATTTTTACCACTTAATTTTTTTTAGGCACTATAGTCGCCTTTATTTTTCTCAGTTTTTTTTTTTTTTTTTTTTTAAAGTTATCTGACAGGAAAGGAGGTGAAGAAGAGGAAGACATGCAGCAAATGTCAAGTGAAAGTTGCATCATGGGCCATGGTCCTTCGTACAAAGGTCAAGTGCTTGACTCCTGCCCCGCCGCTGCGCCCAACTCCTAATACATTTTGGGGAGGGGGAACATTTGCCATTAGTTTCCAATTTTAGAAAATACTGGGAGAAGGAAGGGAAGGGGTCCTCACAGTTCCTGTTATGGCGGACTGAACTGTTTAAATAAATACTAAATAACTTTCATTCTTTTACAAGCGACTAGAAAACTAAATGTTAGAGAAAGCATTTATTTCAACTTTATTTAAAACAACAGTTTGACAGATATAAAAGTTACCTCAACAATTGTTTTTATTAAAGGTAGAAAAGTAAAAAAAATATATATATATGAAATCTTTTCATGCATGCCTCAAAGGTTTAGAAAAATCCAATATCTTAATTTTTTTTAGGGCTGGAAGTGGAGTTTAGGATAAATCTTTATATCAGTTGTTCTATGCATATTGGTTGCCTGACGGTGTGTAGGAACTCTTCAAGCTGAGAAAGTTTATTTCTTCACCAGAGGTGTTAACTCAAGACTGTTGTAGATTTATATTGTTAGTCTGGGAAGTAAGACGTATTCAACAGGCAGGTTTACAACTGGATGTTACAACCATTTACTCTTAACATGTTGGACTGTGGGAGCAGGCATGCACAACTCCATGCAGAAAGTCTTCAGGTCGGGGTTCAAACCCGGGATCATCTTGCTGCCGCGCAACAGAAGTCCAGAAACGACTAATCTAGGAAGTAACTGCTGTGGTAACATTTTGAAGAATATAGTAAGAGTAATGGTCAAAAGCTCTGATCAAATCTAGCCTGTGAAGCATAATGTCAACTTTAATTGACAAATTAATTACAATTTCCTCCCAACACATTTGTATTTTCTAACAATAGGTTTTTGTTTGTTTTTTTAAGTTACTTTTCATCTGGAAGAGTGTCATCATATAGAAGCAATGGCAACATCAGCACTTCTGGCAGACTGTCCGCAGTTTGAAGAAATATGTGTGAACTTACACTGACTGCCCGGTAGGTGGCAGTCTGTGGAGCGACAGTCTTAAGAAGCTTAAATGCAAGTCAAACAAACAAGAAACAGCAGCTGCCCAAAGCACAACTCTGCAAAAAGGACAAAAACAACAAATTCAACACATTTATTGTTGCATAAGTAAAACAAACTTTTACAAAAAAATTATAGAGGTTACAACATATTTTTACACTTTACAGGTAACATATTTTGATTCATAGGGCTGTGTGTCATTTCAGAATCAAACCAACATGGTACATAAGAGCCACAATGGATGTTCAAATAAAGCTGATGAAAAACAGGTTGTCCAACTATAAAGGTTTAAAAGAAAAGTGCTGGTTCTAGAAAAAAGATGAGGCATAATAGTCAAAGGCACAGTTTGGGAGTCAATCGTTATGCAACACATTCCTCTATTATTTGCTGTAAACAGTCTGGTGTGATGAGATCCACATGTCTCATAATATCATGGAAAAATGTAAGTCTCTAGGCATTCTTTGTCATAATAAACGACAGTAATAAATCTAAAAGGAGCAGAACATTTCTCAAAAACAAACCAATACATTAAAAACACTGAATGCTACTTAATGTGATAATTAAAGCACGAAACGCTGTTAAAATGAACAAGAAACCTGGACATCTGCACTCAGCTGAGAGAAGATCAGCCTCAGAGAATTGCTGCTGCTGCTGCTCTTCTTCTCTGATTATGTCTTCATTTCCCAGGCTGCCTTCCTGTGTGCGCTGACAGGCAATAAGCAGAAGAGAATCCAGCTCAATTAAATTCCTATTTCACATAAGACATCAGTGTTGAAGCAGAAATGAAAACTGTTGCTGTTTAGGCTGAAACCAAAATCTATATAAACTTATAAATGTCGACAGAAGAGTAAAACCCACTAATGTAAAATCTTGACTAGCAGCTGTTTATAAAGTATCAAAATGAAGAATTATTTTGTTTTTGGAACAGAGAAATGAGACCAGTAGATGTTTAAGGAATTTAGTTTCCAGTCTGGTCTCCCTCAGCGAGATGTCAGAGTTTTAAATAAAGCCGCCACCTGCTGAAAGACTCTGTCTCTGAACACAGACAGCTGTGGACTCCATTCCCGCACAGCAGCCCCAACCGCTTCGCACTTCGCCGCCAGCATATCCCAGACAGATATAAGGGTGTTACTATTCAGAGCCTGGACCAACTGACTGAGGCGGGACAGGAGCGAGAACCCGAGCGACGCCCGTCCGACGGGGTTCACCCACAGGGCTGCCAGCAGCAGCAGGCCCAGCAGCACCACAGAAGCAGTGGGTTGCATCCGACGCCACCTGTCCCAGGCCGCTCTGATGGGCTGGGCTACTTCTGCTTCAGTCTCCGTACTGCTGGCACAGCAGCACAGCTTGGGAACAGGCGCCCGCTCCAGGCTGCTGATGGTCACAGCGGACCAGTTCTGCTGCAGGTACGATGCTGCGCGTGGCGTCACTGAGAGGTTGATCACGGAGGGCAGGGGGGTTTGGATGAACTTCTCCACCCGGTCTCTGAACTGATGAACCTTCTCCAAATAGACGAGGGGGGAGTCTTCCTCCTCCACAGACGATCCCAAAGACACCAGGTCCAACTGTTCCTCCTGAGATCAGTCAACAAATTAGGGCAACATTTAACAATGATTAAAAACCAAATAGTGAAATAAATTTTTCCTGTGAAATGCTTTGATTTCTCTTTATTATCAGTGTTAAATTAATGGGTTTGGGTTTGACTCTGTATACTTATTGGCACCCCTGGGATTAGCTGTGTAAGAAACACTAAAATAAATTTAATTTCTTAAACAAAATCACTGGTGCTTCACACTTGGATTCCCGAAGAAATTGATCTGTTTCCCTGTATATATATCAAAACACCTCAGGCCAATTGTTAGGCACGGTGGAGGATCTATGATGCTATGTCCACTATTCACCCCGGATTATTAGTCCCGGAAACATAGTTAGAGTGCATCCCAACATAAACTATTTCAATTACCAGAACATCTGAAATAAAAAACCCAGAAATGGTTCACCTTCTCAGTCCATGAACCGAAATACCGTAGATAAGAGGGCATGAGAGACGACGGAAAGATTGTGCAAAGCACCCTCCCTCTGTAAGTTCCCACATAGTGAAATATTTTAAATGCAGATGAGGTATGGATGGGGGGCCAATAAATGTCCCATCTACAGTTTTATTAAGAAACAAATTATTTTTATGATGCATGATTGTGCTCACATTAAAGGCTGGATTTTTCTACATTTTGCCGCTGCAAGAAAAGATTTGTGTACCTAAAATGGTGAAGTTTGCTAGACGATACAAAATAATTCCTTCATACCGACCACAAGTTGCCCTGACGTTTCTACACACCTGCAGCTCCTTGACTCTGTCGATGAGGGGGTCGTAGGCCTGCGACACCTCTGCAGCAACTTCACTCAAAGCTTCCAGGTAGCCCTGCTTCTTCCTGGCCAGCACCTCCTCTAACGAGACGAAGAACTGATTGACCTCCTGTCTGTCCTGCCTCAGCAGAGACTCGCAGCGGGCCTTCTCCTGCTCCAGCTGCTCCCCCAGCTCACACACCTTAACGGCAACAGGATTACGGTTAGTCTCACTTCACACAGGGTTTGTGACACCTGTAGCTCTGCTTGCTTCCCACCTGAGCCCATCTCTGCTCTGAGAGTCTGGCGAGCAGCAGCGCCGGAGTTTGTTTTTCTCTAATGAAAGCTGCCTGCAGGTCATCTATGGGATGGCCCTGGTGCTGGCCGACAGTCAGGCACAGACCACAGATCAGTTGCCGGTCCTGGATGCAGTACATGTTCAGAGGCTGCCTGCGGTGCTCCTGACAGGACGGCGCTCGAGGCTCGCTGTCCCTCTGGTACTGAGAACGACAGCAGCAAAACAAGTAAGCAGGAACAAATCTAGTTTTCAGCTTGAATATTTTACTCTAATCTGTCTTACTTTGTCAACGATGGCTCGCAGAGACACGTTGGAAGGGAGAGCGTCCACGCCTGTCGGAGGCAGCTCCACCACGCTGCGACAGTTGGGACATTTTATGGGCAGGCGCAGCGGACGCCAGATGGAGTAGTTGCTGGAGACCTGGAGGAGGTTGTCCAGGCAGTTCTTGCAGAAGGTGTGGGAACACGGCAGAACCCGCGGGTCGGAGAACAGCGAGTAACACACCGAGCAGGTCAGGTCCTCCTCCAGGCTGTCCATCATGGAGACAGGAGAGCTCAGGGAGAATAAGATCCGTCTGGGATGGATGCTACGTGTTGCACCTGTTAGGAAAGATTCATGAAGTCGATATGACCGGAACGTCAGGAGAATCCGAGAGTGGATTTTATTGAAAACACTTGTCATACAAAGATATAAATATTAAAGTTTAATCTGAAATTTAAAAGGGGAAGAAAAATCAAAAGGAACTGAGAATAAAGAGCAGCTTTTGGCAAAGTTCAGAGTTTTATTACTAACTGAACACAGACAAAAAGTGTTCGTTCGTTTGTCGTCTTCCGCTTATCCAGGACCGGGTCGCGGGGGCAGCAGACTCAGCAGAGACGCCCAGACGTCCCTCTCCCCAGACACCTCCACCAGTTCCTCCAGGTGGAGCCCAAGGCGTTCACAGACCAGCCGAGAGACATAGTCCCTCCTGCGTGTCCTGGGCCGTCCCCTGGGCCTCCTCCCGGTGGGACGTGCCTGGAACACCTCCCGAGGAAGGCGTCCAGGAGGCATCCGGTATAGATGCCCGAGCCACCTCAACTGGCTCCTCTCGATGTGGAGGAGCAGCGGCTCTACTCCGAGCTCCTCCCGGATGGCTGAGCTCCTCACCCTATCTCTAAGGGAGTGCTCGGCCACCCTACGGAGGAAGCTCATTTCAGCCGCTTGTATCCGTGATCTTGTTCTTTCGGTCATGACCCAAAGTTCGTGGCCATAGGTGAGGGTAGGAACGTAGACCGACCGGTAAATTGAGAGCTTTGCTTTTCGGCTCAGCTCTCTCTTCACCACAACGGACCGGCACAGCGCCCTCATTACTGTGGCAGCCGCACCAATCCTTCTGTCGATCTCCCGCTCCATTCTTCCCTCACTCATGAACAAGACCCCGAGATACTTAAACTCCTCCACTTGAGGCAGGAACTCCCCTCCAACCTGAAGAGGACAAGCCACCCTTTTCCGGTCGAGTACCATGGCCTCAGACTTGGAGGAGCTGATCTTCATCCCAGCCGCTTCACAATCGGCTGCGAACCGCCCCAGTGCATGCTGTAGGTCTTGGCTAGAGGGGGCCAGCAGGACCACGTCATCCGCAAAAAGAAGAGACGAAATCCACTGGTCCCCAAACCAGAACCCCTCCGGCCCTTGGCTGCGTCTAGAAATCCTGTCCATAAAAGTTATGAACAGGAACAATGACAAAGGGCAGCCCTGCCGGAGTCCAACATGCACCGGGAACAGGTCCGACTTAGTGCCGGCAATGCGGACCAAACTCCTGCTCCGCTCGTACAGGGACCGGATGGCCCCTAATAAAGGGCCCCCGATTCCATACTCCTGGAGCAAACCCATGCTAAAACAATTTCTTACTTAACTCCAGTGCCCCAAAGGTTCTCTACATGCAGTATTTCGTTATTTTCAAACTTAGGTTTCGTTTTGGTCCATTTGGCCTTTTTCTGCTCAACTGTTGGGGTTTTTAGGTCTCCAACATGTTCCTGGATTTCCTGAGCAGTGCTTGTGTACAGTCCTCGCTATGAGTCTTTGCCATGTTTATGCACAGTACTGTGCAGAAGATTTAAATCATCCCTCCGTTGTTTCATATTTTGTTTCCAATGAGCCAGAACATTCTGGTAACCTTTCAATGATTTTCTTTGGATTTTGGAGGCTTGTTCCACTCAATCTGACCAGTAAAAGTAGCTGGCCAGATTTGGAGGGTGTGTTGTTTTTTGTTTTGCTCTTGCTGCTTCCATTTGTTAAGCTGCTGAACTCTTATGGGATGGGCTCGTGTTGTCGTTACACGTACCAGACATCTTATAGCAACAAAACTATTTTAAATGTGATCTTTAGACATTTGTTACCAGCCTCAATGGATGCGGCGATATATCAAGACTTTCAAAACTGCCCCATCTCCAACTCCTGATGTGCACTGACAATCAGCTGGCTGAAAGAACACTATTACACTTTTTATGCATAAGGGTTCTCTGCTTTTAGTATAAAAACCCCAATGGAAAGGAAGGATAAAGGCATATTTCTGAATGCAGACTATGAATAAGGTGAAAAAAAAGATTCTATTATATATATATATATATATATTATATTACATCAAAGTTAGATCAGCCTGTAGTGTGTTTTTCTACTTTAATTTTGTGTGTGACTCCAAATCCAAAAACAACAACCTAATAAAATTTGAAATGAAAGAAACCAAAAACACAAACTAAAAACTAATACAATAAGAGAAAAAAAAGACAGGGGCAGAAACCAAACCTACATATTAAGTTTAGTGGGTGTTTATTCTTTATTTTTACTCAAGCCTTCAAATCCTGATTCATGTTATCTTCTATACCCATTCAGGACGAGGAGGATGGTGCCTCTCACCAGTGGTCAGGGGGCCACAGGCTGGGTACACCTGGACAGGTTGCCAGGGTAACAGAGAGAGAAACAACCATGCTCGCTACAGCTGACAAAACTTACACTGGCATTTCTAAAATGGCAGATTAACCAGCTAATATCGGCTTGTTGTAGCTATTCAATTCAATTCAAAAATATTTTATTATTCTCAAAGGGAAATTAAATATACTCTATATTATTCTATTAAGATTAGGATACGAAGAAACTATACAATTCTGCAAAAAATACATGCTTATTTGAAGGACTTTGCTCTTTTTTGCCAAATGTTATGCATCAAGAACAATATAATCTAGGGGTGCACCGATCGAATCAATCCTTAATTTTGGGAGATCGGCGATCGGCCGATACTTGCATGTGAAACCGATCTTATCCGCTGATCTTATCTAGTTGTGTAACCTATTGTGCAAGTTCTGTTTCTTGTTAAAATGTGAAAAATAAAACAAAACTTTTCATTTATATTTGAGAGCACTACCTCGTATGCAGTTAAAACAAGTTTGCATTGTTTCATGGGTATTGTTCAATGTTTTTCAATAAAATAGAATAGAAATATTGAAGGTGTAGTGTGACCTCGTAACACCTGACAGTGTCAGTTATTACAAATAAAAATCGGCATTGGCCAAAATGAATGAATGGAAACAGCAGGTCAAGCCTTTTAAAGGTCAGTGATTGGCCAGAAAACTGCAATCAGTGCACCCTAATATAATCAATAAGTGGCGTAGTAAATATGGCCTTTTTGTTGTTGCTTTTTATTGCTAAGCTGCTCAGTCATTCATAAAATGACTCTAAACTCAAGGGATGGGCTTGTGTCTTCTCCACACATGGACACTTTGCCACCATTCAGCCAAACATACAGACAGAAATGTTTTTTTAATTATTATTTGAGCTGAATCTATGAGCTACATCAAAAATAGACATAAGATAGCATTTTAGTTCCAAAAAGGTTATTCCCAGAGACCTATTAGCTAAAATAATTGGCATACATAATCAACCGAAGAATGAAGCCTCTTCCATCTCTGTGACGGATTTATTTGAATAAATAACTAACTCTGACTCCAATGTTCAATGGTTAGTATTAATTAGAATATATGTACCTGACTGTTGTGAAGTGCCTTGAGACAACATGTGTTGTGAATTGGCGCTATATAAATAAAACTGAATTGAATTTTCAATGTCATTCTGTAAATTGATGTAGATATAAGTAATTTTTCAGCCTTTTAGCCCTGTACATGTCCACCCTCTCATTTTAGGCATCCATTTAGGCAGCCACTGGGCTGAAAATGAGTGAAAAAGGGGCCAAATTCCAAAGAAAAGCTTTAAAAGGCCATCAGAAAGTTTGGTGAACCTTTTGATCCACACTATCTTCAGTGATTAGAAGAAACGTCTGGCTGCTTAAAAGTCAGCTGATTAGATGACAGCAGAGAGAAAGAGATTTAAGTGTGCAGCTAAATTTTACATTTTATTTACTAAATATTCTCATGGAGAATCATGAGAATATTTAGTCGTGTAACTCTATGGTTGAAAGAACGAAACTTGCACTAAAACAAGAGAGCAGGCAAAAACACAGAGATGAGCTCATGTTACCCTGATCTATTATGCTGCTTAATGTCTCCTCTTGTTACAGCTGCGTTATAAACAAAGCTTTGTTTTAACACTGATCCCATTTCTTTTATCGCTTTTACCCCCACATTGTTGTTTCTAGCAAACCTCCTCCACACCAAAGCTTAATAATCAGTTTACACAAAAGAAACAGCACTTCTTGTTTCTGTTTTTAACCAAACTGTCACTTCCCACCAATACCAAAGACGTCTAATTATCCACAAAACTGCACTGAATAGTATTTCACTTATTTCTTCTGATCAGTCAGATAACTCATCTCCTGATTTACATTTTGGTACCGAAATGTTACCTATATTTATTGATTTAGCTGAAAACATGCACACCTACCGTCTGTTCAGAGAAAAGCGTCCACAACAGCTTTCCTTTCCTCTTCCTTCCTTCCAGTGCTGCCTTCATGCACATCTAGGAAACGCGTGCTTCCAAATCAGCGGCAGGTCGTAACACGGAAACCACATCGACATCAAACCCCAATGGTTGTTTTATTTATTTATTTTTTTTCCAACACTCACATGAAAAAACGTTTCTCATTTCTTTCGAACCATACTGAAACAGCACAGGTATCAGTTTAGTCTCAGGTATGACACTTTAAAGGCGTTCCTCGAATAATGTGCTGCGTTTAATTTGCCTCGGAAGTTTGAGGGCTAATATGAGTGACGCCAAAATGTTCCTCTCCGCGTTGTTTCCGACCACAGAGCAAACGTGTTCAAAGGTAAAAGTTATACCACTATGTGGGATTTGACGGGACACAGAGCATTTGAAGCGTAAATAGTAACGTTTAATAAACGTCGCAGGCATGTTAGATATTAAAAAATATTCTAGGTTTACAAATCGAAATTGGGAGATTTTCCTCCTCTTGGAACTCAAAATTTTCTCACTTGATCATAAATGGAACATCCGGTTGTGTCCTTTTTCACTTTTGGTAATGCGCATGCGGATTAACGGCCAGTCTGGCCAATCAGAGGGCGTCTTTTCTCCCATTTGAAAGCACTTCCAAGAGAAACAATGGCAGTTATTGGAAACCGCGCATTTACCATTTGGTACCTATGTGCTGAAACCTCTATATATGTATGTTAGTTTATTTAATTTTTTTTTTGTAGTTGGGTATATTTGATGTATTATTGAGATAGTCATAAAGGCGATCAAATATGTGTATTTTAATTACATTGTTATTTTCTGGAAACTTTCTTTTGTACAGTTTCCAGTTATTCTGGTTCCCATTTAGGGCCGTGTGATCTTATGAAATATGAGCCCTGATCACTGACGTTGAAATTTAACTCTAAAAGACGTCCTGTTGGTAGAAGTCATTTATTGGAGCAACATAACACAGTTCCTACAGTACACGATAGAAAAACACTTTAGTGTATGTGTTGTCAGAGCAGGTAAGAACTGAATGTATGAAATGTTCGTCTCATGTTGACCATGTATCAGTTCATACCTGCCCAGGTGAAATTTCATACGCTTTCATCAATGTTCTGTTATCTAAAAATGGACCTACAGTAGGAACTTTTAGATCAGCCTCATGACCTCCATCTGCAAGCAGGAGCTTTCTCAGAGTTACAGTGAGGAGAACAAGTATTTGAAACACTCGCAGGTTTTTCCAACTTGCAAAGCATGTAGAAGTCTTTAATTTTTATCATAGATGCTCTTCAACTGTGAGTGACGGAATCTAAAACAAAAAAGTCGATACTTTCATTGACCCAGTCCTGGCGTATAGTTCTGGGCGGATCCCTCACCTTCATCATGATCAGTGATGCCCCACGAGGTGAGATCTTGCATGGAGCCCCAGACTGAGGGGAGATTGACCGTCATCTTGAACTTCTTCCATTTTCTTATAATTGCACCAACAGTTGTTGCCTTCTCACCGAGCTGCTCAGCTATTTTCCTGTAGTCCATCCCAGCCTTGTGCAGGTCTACTACTTTATCCCTGATGTCCTCACACAGCTCTCTGGTCTTGGCCATTGTGGAAAGGTTGGAGTTTGTTTGGTTGAGTGTGTGGACAGGTGTCTTTTATACAGATAAATTCAAACAGGTGCAGTTAATACAGGTAATGAGTGGAGAAAAGGAGGGCTTCTTAAAGAAGAACTAACAGCCCAGTGAGAGCCAGGATTCTTACTGGTTGTTAGGTGATCAAATAATTATGTCATGCAATAAAATGCTCATTAATTACTTAAAAATCACACAATGTGATTTTCTGGATTTTTGTTTTAGATTCTGTCACAGCTAAAGAGCACCTATGATAAAGAAGATAAAAATTAAATGGTTTGCAAGTAGGAAAATCTGCAAAATCAGCAGTGTATCAAATACTTGTTCTCCCCACTGTATTTTGGTTTAAACAGGGGTTAGAGGGTTATGTGTCATACTGGACTATATCACATGGGCGTACTCTGAAACAGAGTTGCCAACAATATTTGAACATAAAGACAGTTGATAAATCTCTGTAGTCAATGTTTCATGGTTTAACTTAAAGAGACTTATGCCATTGTTTTCCTCTAACGCTGAAAGTCTTTGTGGGATGCCTCAAGGTACACAGTGCTTCCTGGACACTATTAATAAATGACCGCACTGCAACATACATGCTTAAGTAGCTGAAGTATTTGTCTGATCACTGATAAAGGTATATACTATTATGTGAGAGTAGTTCAACACCGCTAACCACTGTTTATGGTAGAAAATCGTTCGTTCGTTCGTTCGTCGTCTTCCGCTTATCCAGGACCGGGTCGCGGGGGCAGCAGACTCAGCAGAGACGCCCAGACGTCCCTCTCTCCAGACACCTCCTCCAGTTCCTCCAGGGGGAGCCCAAGGCGTTCCCAGGCCAGCCGAGAGACATAGTCCCTCCAGCGTGTCCTGGGTCGTCCCCTGGGCCTCCTCCCGGTGGGACGTGCCTGGAACACCTCCCGAGGAAGGCGTCCAGGAGGCATCCGGTATAGATGCCCGAGCCACCTCAACTGGCTCCTCTCGATGTGGAGGAGCAGCGGCTCTACTCCGAGCCCCTCCCGGATGGCCGAGCTCCTCACCCTATCTCTAAGGGAGTGCCCGGCCACCCTACGGAGGAAGCTCATTTCAGCCGCTTGTATCCGTGATCTCGTTCTTTCGGTCATGACCCAAAGTTCATGGCCATAGGTGAGGGTAGGCCAACTGGTAGTCCTTCTCAATGGCCTCACCGAACTCTTCCCAGGCCCGAGTTTTTGCCTCTGCCACAGCCTGGACCGCAGCACGCTTGGCCTCACGGTACCCGTCAGCCGCCTCAGGAGTCCCACAAGCCAACCACAGCCGATAGGACTCCTTCTTCAGCTTAACAGCATCCCTTACTGCCGGTGTCCACCACCGGGTTCTGGGATTGCCGCCACGACAGGCACCGCAGACCTTACGGCCGCAGCTATGGGCAGCAGCATCGACAATAGATGCAGAGAACATGGTCCACTCTGAGTCTATGTCTCCAACATCCCCCGGGATCTGGTCGAAGCTCTCCCGGAGGTGGGAGTTGAATACATCCCTGGCCGAGGGCTCCGCCAGGCGTTCCCAGCAGACCCTCACTATGCGCTTGGGCCTGCCGAGTCTGTCCGGCTTTCTCCTCCTCCAGCGGATCCAACTCACCACCAGGTGATGATCAGTGGACAGCTCAGCCCCTCTCTTCACCCTAGTGTCCAAAACATGCGGCCGAAGGTCTGATGATACGACAACAAAGTCGATCATCGACCTCCTGCCTAGGGTGTCCTGGTGCCAAGTGCACTGATGGACACCCTTTTGTTTGAACATGGTGTTCGTTATGGACAATCCGTGACTAGCGCAGAAGTCCAATAACAAAACACCACTCGGATTCAGATCGGGGAGGCCATTCCTCCCGATCACGCCTCTCCAGGTGTCACTGTCGTTCCACACGTGGGCGTTGAAGTCCCCCAGCAGAATAATGGAGTCCCCGGGAGGGGCACTATCCAGCACCCCCGACAGGGACGCCAAGAAGGCAGGGTACTCCGCACTACCACTCGGCCCTTAGGCTGAAATGATAGTCAGAGACCTCTCCCCAACCCGAAGGCGCAGGGATACAACCCTCTCATCCACTGGGGTAAACCCCAACACGAGACGGCTGAGCTGGGGGGCAACAAGCAAACCCACACCAGCCCGCCGCCTCTCCCCGTGGGCCACTCCAGAGTAGAAGAGAGTCCAACCCCTCTCAAGGAGATGGGTTCCAGAGCCCACGCTGTGCGTGGAGGCGAGCCCGACTATTTCTAGTCGATATCTCTCGACCTCCCGCACAAGCTCAGACTCCTTCCCCCCCAGCGAGGTGACATTCCACGTCCCTAGAGCCAGCCTAAGCATCCGGGGATCGGGCCGTTGAGGTCTCCTCCTTCGTCCGCCACCCAATCCTCTTTGCACCGGTCCCTCACGGTTCCCCCTGCAGGTGGTGGGCCCACTGGAGGATGGCCTCGCGTCTCTCGTTCGGGCTTGGCCCGGCCGGGTCCCGCGAGGAGCAACCCGGCCACCAGGCGCTCTCCGACGAGTCCCGACCCCAGGCCTGGCTCCAGGGTGGGACCCCGGCTCCGCCGTACCGGGCGACGTCACGTGCCTCGATATTGTGTTCTTCATGAGGGGTTCTTGAACCATTCTTTGTCTGACCCATCACCTAGAACCTGTTTGCCATGGGAGACCCTACCAGGGGCATTTAGGCCCCAGACAACATAGCCTCTAGGATCATTTGAGCACTCAAACCCCTCCACCACGTTAAGGTGACGGTTCAAGGAGGGGATGGTAGAAATTATTTCTACACAACAAATAATTTACTAGTAGGTGTAACAGAATACCACCAGACCTTATAGTTATGACATGCATGTTGCCGACTCTGTGTATGACAAACATTAATTGAAAGGGGCATTTTCCAATCAAATATTGGATGAGGTCATTCGTATCTGTGATTACTGAAACAATTACAACACAGAGGGCTGTAGAGGTTGTCATATCCCAAAGAACACACTGACTGGCCTAAAGAGAAATAGGACAAGCCACTGTTGGACTGAGATTCATCAGGGTAGAGTGAGAAATACAAAGTTTGCAAGACTTCAGAAGAATTTCAAACAACCTCTTAAATCTTCAGAAGACAAAAAAAATTGAGATCTGAATTCTAATGATTATTAATGTCCACGATTCATGAAAATACTTACCAATCAATTATAGGCCAAACATATTTTAGAGCTATTTGAGAGTGTGAAACATAGATATTTAAAAACAGGAAGTGAATACCATATATGACAAAGTGTCACCTGGATCCAGAGTTCGATGGATTATCGAAAAGACTAACAGGAATATATTGCATGGATGTGAGCACTTTTACTACATCATCTATGGAGGAAACTGTGGGTAAACTCTATAAAGCAAATGGGTAAAGACAGATTTCTTCTCTTACACCAAAAACTCTCAGTTTGAAACTCTTTTTGGCCCAAGGTACTGCTATACAACAATTGGACTTTTAGATTTAGAGGAAAGCACAAACACAACCTGAAGGAAGAGGGCAGAAAACTGCTCATCCCACGGCTAGGACCGACAGCTCGAGTAGTGAGTCAACAGGCAGACCATCGAGATTACAGCAGCTGTTATTCATGAACATAAAGTTCTGTCCAGTAAGAAAATTGTTTCAATTAAAGCAGTTTTTATTTTTTGTCTGTCAGTAGAAAACAACTGCTGAAGTCCACAGATTGTGTTGAATCAACAGCTGCACTCTCCAAACAATCCTCCTTCATTATCCTTAATACGTCAGCTTCAGCCATAGCTTTTATGTTCTCCATGTCTGAACCATATACAGGTACATCTAAAAAATGTTATATCATGAAAAGGTTTAATATTTTTGGTCACTAATTTCAGAAAGGGACTCATAAATTATATAGATCCATTACACATGGAGTGAAATATTTCAGGCCTTTATTTCTTGTAATTTTGATAAATACAGGTCCTTCTCAAAATATTAGCATATTGTGATAAAGTTCATTATTTTCCATAATGTCATGATGAAAATTTAACATTCATATATTTTAGATTCATTGCACACTAACTGAAATATTTCAGGTCTTTTATTGTCTTAATACGGATGATTTTGGCATACAGCTCATGAAAACCCAAAATTCCTATCTCACAAAATTAGCATATCATTAAAAGGGTCTCTAAACGAGCTATGAACCTAATCATCTGAATCAACGAGTTAACTCTAAACACCTGCAAAAGATTCCTGAGGCCTTTAAAACTCCCAGCCTGGTTCATCACTCAAAACCCCAATCATGGGTAAGACTGCCGACCTGACTGCTGTCCAGAAGGCCACTATTGACACCCTCAAGCAAGAGGGTAAGACACAGAAAGACATTTCTGAACGAATAGGCTGTTCCCAGAGTGCTGTATCAAGGCACCTCAGTGGGAAGTCTGTGGGAAGGAAAAAGTGTGGCAGAAAACGCTGCACAACGAGAAGAGGTGACCGGACCCTGAGGAAGATTGTGGAGAAGGGCCGATTCCAGACCTTGGGGGACCTGCGGAAGCAGTGGACTGAGTCTGGAGTAGAAACATCCAGAGCCACCGTGCACAGGCGTGTGCAGGAAATGGGCTACAGGTGCCGCATTCCCCAGGTCAAGCCACTTTTGAGCCAGAAACAGCGGCAGAAGCGCCTGACCTGGGCTACAGAGAAGCAGCACTGGACTGTTGCTCAGTGGTCCAAAGTACTTTTTTCGGATGAAAGCAAATTCTGCATGTCATTCGGAAATCAAGGTGCCAGAGTCTGGAGGAAGACTGGGGAGAAGGAAATGCCAAAATGCCAGAAGTCCAGTGTCAAGTACCCACAGTCAGTGATGGTCTGGGGTGCCGTGTCAGCTGCTGGTGTTGGTCCACTGTGTTTTATCAAGGGCAGGGTCAATGCAGCTAGCTATCAGGAGATTTTGGAGCACTTCATGCTTCCATCTGCTGAAAAGCTTTATGGAGATGAAGATTTCATTGTTCAGCACGACATGGCACCTGCTCACAGTGCCAAAACCAATGGTAAATAGTTTACTGACCATGGTATCACTGTGCTCAATTGGCCTGCCAACTCTCCTGACCTGAACCCCATAGAGAATCTGTGGGATATTGTGAAGAGAACGTTGAGAGACTCAAGACCCAACACTCTGGATGAGCTAAAGGCCGCTATCGAAGCATCCTGGGCCTCCATAAGACCTCAGCAGTGCCACAGGCTGATTGCCTCCATGCCATGCCGCATTGAAGCAGTCATTTCGGCAAAAGGATTCCCGACCAAGTATTGAGTGCATAACTGTACATGATTATTTGAAGGTTGACGTTTTTTGTATTAAAAACACTTTTCTTTTATTGGTCGGATGAAATATGCTAATTTTGTGAGATAGGAATTTTGGGTTTTCATAAACTGTATGCCAAAATCATCTGTATTAAGACAATAAAAGACCTGAAATATTTCAGTTAGTGTGCAATGAATGTAAAATATATGAATGTTACATTTTCATCATGACATTATGGAAAATAATTAACTTTATCACAATATGCTAATATTTTGAGAAGGACCTGTACTTGTCGCCAGTGCATCTTTTCCTACCACCCGTTTTCCTTCCACTCAACTTTCTATGAATATGCTTGGACACAGAAATCTGAACAACCAGCCTCTTTAGCGGTGACCTTTTGTGGCCAACACTCCTTGTGGTGGGAATGTCTTCTTGACATCTGTCCAGTCAGCAGTCTTCCCCATGATTGTGTAGCCTTCTGACCCAGAATGAGAGGCTTAGGAAGGCTTTGCAAGTGTTTTGAGTTAATTAGCTGATTAGGGTGTGACACCATGAGTTTCCAATATTTAACATTCTCACAATTTTCTGATACTTGGTTTTTAATATCTGTAAGCTGTAATCATCAAACTACATGGCATAAAGGCTTGAAAACACTATGTGTGAAGAATCTATACAACTTTCACTTTCTAAAATCAGTGAAAAACTAATCTTTTTTTAAAGAGCTGTACCTGTAATCATTTGCAGCTGCAGTCACTGCATTTCAGTGTTTTAACTTCCTTTCCATCCATCTGCTGGATGGGAAGCAGAGCGTAGCATTAGCTTCAGGTGACTTTTTAGGGCCAAAGCAACATGTCATGAGGAAACCAACTGAGTGATTGGGTTTGAATGGCATGACATAGTGGAGCTAGGTTTTTAGAACTACATTACAGCTGTGCTGTGAAACACCTGCAAGTAAAACATTGGATGATTCTGCAACCACTGCATGGATTATTGATATAAAGAAGGCTAATCTGGTCGAGTGCTTTTAAATCCGTTCACAGGGTACCAGTTTATTAGGTCTCCAAATTACAGCTTCCTTTACGCTTCTCCTGACTTCCTCCTCATTGGATAAAACCGAGACTTTTGTCTTGGGTGGACAATGATGAGATCAGCGTTCCAAATGCATCATGACTTTTTGGCTGCCACACGCTCACTTGTTTCTTTCATGCTTCACAAAAAGTTTAAAAGTGATGTATACCATTTAAGTACAGAAATACAATATGGTGTTACAGGTAGAAAATTGAAAGGGGCTAAATGGCAACATGTGGGTCCGAGATGGGTCCAGATAAATAAATTTTTCACAGAGCACACATACACCCACACTCAGTCTCTCAGTTTGGGTTTCACTATTTATTTTCATGAAGACAACCTATCCTTTAGCCTTCCTCTTCCCCCTTCCACCCAAAAAAGGTTTTTAGGCTTTCTCCATTATTCCAGGTCAGAATTTTTAAGATTTGAAACCACTTTGCTAACAAGGAATGCTGCAAAAAACAAAAAAATATTACCCCTATGTTCAACAGAAGGTTTATGAGCACAATGTATAATCATTACTACAGTGTTTGAAGTCAACAAAAAAAACAAAAAAACAAAGAGGTTTAAGCTTTTACATTTAGCTTGTAGAAGAGCAAAGAGGGGTAAAGGGAGAGGACTCTGCAAGGTACTTAAGTTACGGCAAACTTGTTCATGGGTTTATTTATTATTCAGGTAAACCCGCTTTGAACAGCTCCAGTCTGACACATGGGACACCTTTTGACTTTGAGAGGAGGAAGGTTAAATCCCCTCCATGTCGAGCTGAGATACATCAGCAATTTCACCAACTGCTGCTCCTGAAATAAAGTAATTATATTCTCAAGTAGCACTAAAAAGTATCATTAGATTACTTAAGAAAGACGACAAAGACTGTGGCTGAGTGATGCATAATGTAAAGGGTCGTTTTGGGGGGGTTGAAACCCACCAACACTCACCCAGGCCTCACTTTGCAGTACATGTGCAAAACCATACAGATTAATTAGCAAATTTGACAATAGTGAGGAGAAAGGGAAAAGGGGCACATGTAACATTTAAGCACAGTATTACTTAAAATGAAAATTACACTGTATTCACAGCCTAAGGAAACTAAAATACCCTAAAAATAACTGTGCTAGTACATGCAAGGGTTATGATTCACAATCCTACGTAACGTGGCCATCGATTTGTTCTCCTGTGGCGATACTCAAAGCGGTGGCAATGGTACTCCAAAGCAGTGATTAAGCTGTAAAATGAAGAAAGATGAGGAGGTTACAAGAGGATTCGGTTGATTATGGTGGAGGAGTCTGAATTTCACAGCATCAAGCCCACGTCCGGTGTTCAGGTGGAAGAATGGAATATGATGATCATCATCATTCACCTTTACAGAAAAGCAGTGAAACTAAAAGCTGAAAAATAAAAATAATAAAAAAAGGAACACACTGGAGGCAAAAAGAAAAGCCCAAAAGCATCTTAATTCAACGCACTGCTGCTCCTCCACACCTACCAGAAACAATGTCCAGTGTCAATTAATACTAACTTAAAATAATTCTGAACAAAAAATATTAATCTTTGTGATGATTTTTTTTTCCATTTTCCAAAGTTCTTCCTTTCAGAGATTTGAGGATCACCCTCGCTCAGAAGGCCGGATTTCTTTCCTGCAACCTTTGTGTTAACGTGTTGTTGCGTTTCTCTTCAGATGTCGTCGTTTTTGTATCTTTTTCGTTCTCTGCATGCGCTCTCACTCAGACTCGCACACTTCCCAGTCACGCACGCAGCCAAGCGCACACACAACTCATCCGTCCACTCTCTCGCACATGCGACGCCTTCAGTCGAACTCCTGGCCCCGCCCACTGAGGGGAGACAGGTGGTGGGGGCGGGGGGTTTGAGGATGGTTGCCCAATCAGGGGGCGTCTCGGAGGAGATGAACCTGGCTCCTCAGCGCTGAGTCCAGACATTCATACACAATGAGTCCATTCACACTTGTGTCTGATAAACGTGGCCGGTTGGGGGAGGGGCGCATCATGGGTGGCGCTCTCTCATGTCGAGAGGACCGCCATATTGTGACTATTTGTGGTTCATCTCTGTTCATAATTATACTCATATCTGCTTTTTCTTGTGATATTTCAAGAGGTCTTGATTTCCTATTTTAAATGTCCATGATTCCCCCTGGACAGACATCCAAGGCTTTTTTTTTTGTGTTGTCGTTTGAAGTTTTCCAAAGTCGACAGCTCTGATAACACAGAAGTTACGTCGGCGTGTCTCAACGCATTCGATGTAGATGTTTTGCTTCTTTTTTATGTTTTTTTGCAACATGTAGCCACTCATTCTCACTCGCACCCACTCGCCATCTCAAACTTCATTTGGGCTGGTTCCCCTGGAATGCCAAATGAAATCCACATATTTTTCTCTCAGATAAGATGCAGCCATGGATCCCACGAGCCAAGCACAATGGATCGAATTTCTCACACTCGCTCTCTCTCGCTCTTTCTCTCCTAATTGGTTTATGTTGAACAGGGTGCTGCATCGCGAACAAAACTCCAGAATAACCCCCCAGGTGACGTCTAGAACTGGAACCCCTTGGCTGGCACGTTGGCTGAGTTAAAGCTGAAAGTCCCGCCTTGGATGGCGTCTGGGACCAGGCTGGTGTCTTCGTCAATCTGAAGAAGCGACGAGGAAAGAGAGTTAGCAGTGTGCAGCATGCCAAGAAAAATAATGCTATACAAGATCAATTGAGATGAGAAAAGAGGAGGCTGGTGACTTAGTCTGACCCAAAAGTGAGTTAATGCAGGACAATGGCTGTTTACATGGAAGACAGAATCAAAAACATGTTTTATTTAACATTTGTTGTGATTTTGAGGCACCTTCAGTTACCTCACCCTAAACATTTATGTTTTTCATGTATGTAAATTAATCTTTCTAAGCACTGGGAAGGTTAGGAACTTTCTATGAGCCAGCTGACTCCATGGGAGGGGAAACATTGCTTTCCTCTACGCTGGAACAAATTCTAGATTTGCCAGTACTTTCTCCGGCATCTGATAAGACTTTAAAGTGCAGGAACAGAATATCTGAGCGAGGTATGAAATAATAACCGTTTAAGACCTCGGCTCATTCCCACTGGTGACGGAAACCTTCTCGAGTTTAAAAAAAAAAATCCAAAAAGTCAGAAAGTACATTGGTTCAATGCAGTGGAAGATTTCAGAAGCTTTTTTTTTTTTTTTGCAAATATTTGCAGATGCACGCTAACCCGGTTGGTAACAAATAGTAATAAACAATTTTTATCTGTACATTACTTTATCGACTGGTCAGAACTTTCTACATAAAACTCTAAAAGCAAAGGAATCATTGCTGGATTTACACCATTTCCTGTTTTAATTGTTTATTATTATTAGAATTTTTTTTAAATAGGTCCGACATGTCAATTACGATTTTGACCGATTCAGATTTTTTTTTTTTTTAGCACAATGAGCCCAGATGGAGAAAAATATGCGCCCCAGACTTTCCGATTGGACTAGAGGTTTTTGATTTCAAGAGAAAATTCACGGATTATAAAACTCTCCACAACCGTGCATCAAAGCAGGTCAGTAACCTTAATCTAGCTGTCATTTAACTTTAAAAAAGTGCATCAAAATACATGCTGTTTGTGTTTACTGACTAGAGCTGATCAAGAAAAAGAAAAAAAACCATTAAGGGGGCATTTCTGGTCCTTCATCTTATTTCTAAATCGGATTTGCCTCAATACAAAGAGATCGGTCATCAGCGCCACCTGCAGTCAGTCCAACCGGCCAATTACACGATTACGATGCAGAGCATAGTCCTTAAAATATAACGGTGTAGCAAATATTGCATCCAAGCAGTTGTTTGCTATTGTTATTTTGGACATATTGATGATGTGATCACGATTTATTGCGCAGCTCTAATCCTTAAGGTTTGAACCAGGGCTGCGACAATAAAGACAATTCTGCAAAGAATCGGTTTTAAAAAGCCAACAAACCATCCAAGTCCATGCAAGACAATAGCCAGACATATGAAATATGTACACCTATTAGGTGTGCACCTTTTATTTTAACCACACTTTCCATTAATATGCGCTCATTCAGTATTCTAAACAACCAGCTTTTTCAGCGATGACCTCAGGGTAAATTTGTGTAAAAGTAGAAGATTGAGGTTGGATTTCTGAAACAAATAACATTCTGATACTGTTAAGATAAGTGTTTTTGGCTTGACAGTTGTTCTTGATCCTCCCCAGTATGCTCTGGTGCAAGGACTGTACTGAAAGTGTGCGGAAAAAGACAACCAAAGGACAAAAGGACTGAAGAACTACTGATTCCGACCATTTTCAGAGATTGCAGGAAAGTTTGTCTCATAAAGTAAATAAAGTATGAAGTTTGAACCTTTAAACAGTGCTGCACAAATACATAATAACAATGAGCAAGTCTTTATTAAACTTGTTAAAAATATAGTATTCATTTTTGTGTCACTTACATCATCAGATGAGAAGTATTGATCTATAATTTCATATGCCAGTTTGTAGATATCTTCGTTTTCATGGTTTTGCAGAAGCTCAATTTTTTCCAGCCCTGCAGAACAAAAAAGGTCAAAGGTGATTGCGCATGATTAAAACCAAAGCCATAAAAGACATGGCGGCAGCTAAACCTACCTCCACATTCCTCAATGAGATTGGCAATAGTTTCTGCCTCATCGTCGGCCATCTTCAGGATATTACTGAGGCCGTCGAGAACAACTTGAACGACTTGGGCGTCCTTAACTGTGAGCAGGTTGCAGAATGGAGGGATCACCTGCTTCTCTATGAGGTGTGCTACCTGTGGACGACACATTCAGACAAGGACAAATCTTTAGAAGAAATTATATATATAGATATATACATTCAAGGTGGTTCTAATGGTATATTAAGGGTAACTACCATCTTTACATTTCTCATGCCTTTTTCAAACACACAGGCGCATCTAAAATTAAAATACCAAAAATGTTTATTTATCAATTAAGTGTGTACCTTTTTCTACCACACTTTTTCCTTCCACTCAACTTTCCGTTAATGTGTGTGCAATCAGTAGTCTGAACAACCAGCCTTTTCAGCGATGACCTAAGGGTGTCCGTTACTGTCAAGTCTCCATATGATTGTGTAGGCCATGGCATATTTCTTTATTAAAATCATTTTTATTGATCTTATATAATCTTCAAAGTTTTAGAGAAACTGAATTTTGGGTGTAAAAAAAAAAAAAAGAGTTAAAAATAAATCAGTGTGTAATGAATCCATGAGAGGTGTTTTCAGTAATATCACCTTTTGTAAAGCCTTTCTAATTTAACAGAGAAACATCTGCTGGTAGCGTTTTGTGAACAAGGTGTGAGCAAAAAAAAAAAAAACAAATAGCAGGAACCAGAATTAACAAGAGCAACAAAGATATAGAATATTTTACCTGATCTTTCCTCCCACTTATCGTCAAGTTA
Organism: Girardinichthys multiradiatus; assembly: GCF_021462225.1. Classification (NCBI taxonomy): domain Eukaryota; kingdom Metazoa; phylum Chordata; class Actinopteri; order Cyprinodontiformes; family Goodeidae; genus Girardinichthys; species Girardinichthys multiradiatus. Next base: position 40,480,236 of record NC_061810.1, read on the forward strand.
CTGATGGCCCAGGCTGCTTCTTTTTGAGTGCCAAAGTCGCCCTAAAATTTACACATGCAGCATAAGCAACACATCTTCTCATTTTTTTTTAGTAAAGTTTTCCTTACAACAATAAAACCACACGATCCAAACCTTGTCGAGCAGGTGGATGATCATGGAGACCAGTTTTGCATCAATGACAGCCTGCACCTGCTGCTGGTTACCAGCTGTGATGTTGGACAAGAACCACACTGCCTCCTGCAGGACAAACAGGTCGAATACATGAATGAATCCTGATGGACTGAGCACCTGCGATTTCAATGTTCAGTGGTTGAAGGCTTACAAAAAAAGGAGGAAACGGATGAGTTGGATCAGAATCCAGAGGTCGACCCGAACGTGTTGACCTCTGGTAGAGACAACAGTGCTTTGGGTGGGGAGGGGGTGATTTGTGGCTCCAATCATCGTCCAGTCACAAACAAGGCCTTGTTTTTTTTAATGACTGGTCTCAGATGCACTCCGATATCAGCAGAGATTTTTCAGCACCCTGTACTCCTCCGACCCATGATAACAAACACACTCACTCCGACAAACACACCTATATCCCACCCTGATCTGTCACTGACTACAAGTGGCCGGTCTTCACCGTCTTCATCCTCATGAATCTTCTTGTTGTGACTTCTTACTATTACCTATCTAAGCCCCCCCCCCCAGACACACACACACCTGCACAATGTCTCAGATTTCATCACTTCCAGACAAAGGGTGGAGTTTTCTTTTCAAGCTTGTCTGTGTGGAGTAAAAATGACAAAGGCCTTACCTTGTTGATTTTCTCTTTAGGGTGAGTGAGGAGTGATGGGAAGTGGCTGAGGGCGTCGCAGTTGAGGACCACCTGCGTCTGCTCGTCTGTTCCAGTCACTATGTTGCCAACGGCTCTTAGGGCAGCAGTCTGGATGTCGGGAGGAACCAGAAAACATATCAGGTCAGGAGGTGAGGAAGTAAACTTAGTCACAGCGAGAGGAAAAATAAGGTTGGTGTCAAGTTTTCAGAAAGCAGAAATGACGAGCCTCTGGAGTCAGATGTGTTGCCATCACAGTAATTATATAAAAATATTTGGCACTGATCAGACATGACTTATGTCTGATGCACAAAATAATGATATGTACCGAGTTCCAAAACTTCTCATCCTAAATCATGGCGGTCCCCAATCAAAGTATTCTTAAGCTATTTAAAACTCCCAATCTTGCATGGGTTGCAAAACTGTATTGGAGCCAGTGATTCTAGGTTGTCCCGATCAATCTAATAGCGTTTTCCCCCAGAAAAACTCTCATTCCTGGGTGGGGGGTCTTGGTAGCGACACAGTGGAGCTGCATGCAGATACGGGGAAAGGAGACGGCGACTCCGTGCAAGAACAATGGCATGTACAATGTTTTCGTTTGCATATGTTCAGCTCCCGCAATTGTAAAAGAAACCAGTAGTTATACAATGCGTGTTTAGTGTGTTTTTGCATACATAAATAATGTTTATAAGGAACATGCTCCGTCTTCGCCCACGGGTGATGTTACGGTTCCCACAGAAGAATGAAGTATTCTGCTTTGCCCGAGTTAAACCAGAGTTCAAGCTTGGGAACCTCTTTTTGCTAATGGAAACACACGTCACCGGTTCAAAATCACATTTGAAAATTTGAGACCACAGCTTCCTGAAAGCCAATGCTGAGTGAGTTAGTGTAACAGTGATTTAATGTAGCGAGTTATTTTACGTCACCTTAAAGCTACAGAGTTTTTAAGTATATGAACATTTAATCAATACTGCCAAAAGTATTAGCTCATTTGCCGTCCTCTACGTATCTTTAGTCTCACAGCACAATTGTCTAAATCATATGATTTGGATAATTATGCTCTGAGGCTAAAGACACGAATTTGAGTGACGTCCTAATCATAACTTACTGGGCTTCATATGACGTCGCCACAGCCTTTTTAACTGTGCCTCTTTCAACTCTTCTGGCAAGGATGTCCACAAGGTTTGTTTTATGGAGAACTGATGGCTATCTTCCAGAAGCACATCTATGAGGTCAGACACTGATGTTGGACAAGAAGGACTGGCTCATAGTCTCAGCTCTAATTTATCCTGGAGTTGTTGCCAGGACTCTTTGCTGGTCACTCTAGCTCTTCCAAACCGAATTCATTCCTCATCTTTCTGGACCTTGCTTTGTGCACTGGTTCAAAGTCCTGTTGCAAGAGAATAGGTCCATCCTTAAACTTCACACAAAGTTGGGAGCGTAAAGCTGTCCAAAATGTACCAACACGCTGCAGCAGTGAGTTCTACTTTCAGTCCCAACAGCCCCATAACCCCCTTTTAACCAAACTTGCTGTTGTCCAGACATTGACAACAGCAGACAGGCATGATATATCAGTCCAGATAACATGTCTCCATGAGTCCACTGCAGGTGTGCTTTAGATTTCTGCAACCCTTGCCTAAAAGACCCGATTAACACCCCATTCTAAGCATTCTTGCTTCCTCTTTATACCTGAACTTTAACTTCGTGATGACTGAGTAGTGGTACCAGGTGGGGAACAATGCCAGAGTCAATGACCATTTGTATCTGCTCATTCCCAGCATCCGTCAGGTAAGACAGAGCCCAGACAGTATCCACCAAGATCTGGAAACAACAACAAAAAAAATATTAATACAAGTTTTTTCTTTTTAGCTCTACTGACCTGTGCTGGTTCTTAAGAACTTATCTGTGTCCAAACCAAAGTAAAAAGATATTCATTTCTGTTTAAGATCTCTACACTTACACTGACGTCAGTGTGGTGAATCAGCACACAGAGAGCAGGCAGGATCTGAGAAGAAATAATGCTATTAGTAATTGAAAAAGCTTCAGCATCCAATCCCTCATTGTCACATGAGGTTCTGAAATGTCATCTTTTTAAAACGGACTGGAACTTGCAGAATAACCCGCGAAAACCTCATGCAACATAATCTAACATATTCACCTCACAGCTAAAAGCAATCCTTCCAAAACATTCTCATAAAAACACAAAGCTTTCCTGATAACCAGTCCTAAAATAATTGTGCTCATATACATGTTTTTATCTCCCCACACACACACACACACACCTCTTGGATCGTCTCCATCGGAGGTGGAGGGTCCTTGTGGCGGCACAGGTTGACCATGACCCAGGTGACGTTGCGGAGGAAGGTGATGGGGATGGAGGGACTGATGAAGGACAGCAGGGGCTTGACCACTCCCAAGCTGATCACATAGTCTCTGCACTGTGGACCATCACCTGAACACATGTATGGAAAGCACGGGTTTTTAACTGTACTTTAAAACAATAAACCAGTAAGTAAGACGCAGCCATGCTGTTCTGGGTTGTACGAGCACGACAGTAAAGCGCTTCCTGCTGACCTCCCTTGTCAAACATTAAATGCCCGTTGCCTCATCAAGAGGAAGCGTTAAGAGATATTATTCATCCCAGCAGTAAACAGAACGGGGAGAAAGCAGCGGTTACTCACCGATGATGTTTCCCAGGGCCCAGACGGCCTGTTCACACACATTCTGATGAGGAGAGTGGAGCAGCCTCAAGAACAGCGGCACAGCATCTTCACAAATAATAAAACGGACAGGGTGATGCAGACACAGCTCCAAATACATAAAGCTTTAGATAGAGAGGATCAAATACAAGAAATACATTCTAGCTCAATTTAGAAAACTGATAAATGTCTGCAATAAAAACCACTTTATGCGTGGTTTTCTTTACATGTTTATGTCTTAATAGAGTTCAGCAGAACAGACTTTAATTACAGTGAATGATACAACAGTAAGGTTCGATTTTAATTCTGTAAACCTGCATTAACACATTTTCAGAAGCAAAAAGTTACTCGAAAGGAAAAAAACTAAAAGGTGAACAATTAAATTTAAGATTAGGAATTCGCTGATATGAAAATTTGGGTTGATATCGTTATCTGATATTAATATATAGCTGCTGTTAATGCCGATTGCAACAACAAACAAAAAAACGACCACACTGCCGACGTTGCTTTTCTGCTTCAGTTATAACCCCACAGTCCTGCGCTGCACCACTGTCACGTGACCAAACAAATACAACATGATGACTGCTGGGATGGTGCAGGTATACTGTTAATCCCTACTTAAGATTCAACTTAAATTTAATTTAATCTAAATTTAAAAACCCAATGTGGAAAATTTGGACATATCAAAAAAAAAAAAAAAAAAAAAAAAAAGTGAAGACTTAAAATTATTGGACTAAAGGCTTTAAGACCGTGGAGAAATGCTGCTTTTAATGCGGTTTCAAGAAACAAATCAGATCATGGAAACTTTTCAGTTTGTCAAAAACTTCAGGTTGACAATCTTAAAAATTGTTAAATGCCACTCTGTTCTTTTTGTTAGAAACCTAATTTCTAAAGAGCCTCAAAAAGCTCAGAACAATGATAGAAAGAAAAATCTACTTTTGACACAAGTAAGACAACACTTTTAAAGTGTAACAAACCCTTTAAAACAACAAATTTTTGTTCTGTCATACTGTTTCTGCAGCTTAAAATGCTTTGGATGAGATGCCAGGGATCTGTTGAATCTTAGAAAGAGCTTTACTAGAAAACTGATGATCTGCTTTATTTTACTTTTCTATCTGCCGTAGAAACATTTTTGTTTTAAAGCAGCCGGAGGAATACTTGTTCCCTTAAAACAAAACAAGTAAATCATGTTACATTTTTTGCTTTGTGTGAATACTGTGATTTAACTGGTGGAGCTGTATACAGGGTTCCTCTGGGCCAATCCTCTTGTGAAAAGATTTGTTATTTTGTGACAGAGTGGAACTTACTGGACTGAACCACAGCTTGGGTTTGCTCTGAGGTCCCCGACGCGATGTTGGTTAGAGCCCAGGCTGCTTCAAACTGCAGAGATGGGCTGAGGGAAAAGCACAGCGACTGATTGGTTCTGCAGCAGAGTTCAAGAGTATCAGAATACTGATTAGTCATTCGCCTTCTGGAGAAAAACTGGAATATATTTACATAACAGCAACATTATTCAGATGTGAGCAAGGCGAAACTCTACCTTATCTGCAGAACACCGATCAGGATCAAAGAATGAGGCTAACTGACTATAATTATCACATATTAGAAAAAATAAAGCGTCAGTCATTTCTGCAGATAGAACCTCAGCTAGCTTACTTGTCATCTCTGTCCAGGCAGTGGACCAGTATAGGAAGGATCCCCGACTTAATCAGGTCATCTATGGGAGGATTACGGTCACTGGATAACAACTTCCTATAAAAATATAAAGGAAACATCACAACATGGGAACCCAGACAGAAAAATTAAGCACATACAGAGAAAAAGCTAACAGAATCATCAGGATCCAGCTCCAGTTCTAGTCCAGATACAGCGCCCAGCTTAGCTTGAGTTTAGTAACAGATTCGTCCCATTTTAACCCCCGCTGCCACAGAGCACAGTTGGTGAGGGAGAACAAGGAAGCATTTGCATCAGATGCTGACTCAAGGGTTTGGGAGACCAAAAATGGACTGAAATTACGTTTGGGCCGCTTCAGGCACATTAGTGTGAAGAGAAGTTGAAGATGATAAACACTGCCTTTCAACTTTAAGCTAATATTGATGGAGACGTTGTGAATGGCGGCCAAGTCACTTAAAAGATTCCTAATCACAAACAGTTAAAATTGAATTTAAAACAGCCTTTTTGCAACTACGGTTCTAAGCAGAGCTGCACACATTTTGACAAGTGATGGCGTGCTGAATATCAGTCTGACACTACTGGAAAGGACAAATGTGTATTCATTTTATATTAAAACGCTCACAACAGATGCTAACACCCAGTTTAAATAACAACTGCAAACATTAAAGATTACTGAAAAACGATGGAAACACTGAAGACAAAAAAATGTGGGTTTCCCACAGTGGAAATCATAATTACAATATTGTCTAGAAATCTAAAAGCGCAAGTTTTGCTAAAAATAATGCAGTCCTATTTATAAGCCTGTCAAGTACAAATCAACAGTTATAATTTCAAAAATCTCCCTAAAACAGTGTGCAGAAATCTTCTCCGTTCTGTCTAACATCTCCCAGCAGCTAGAAATCCAGGTCTGAGTTATGAGGAGCATTTCTTAAACCAGTCAGTTCCATTAAACAACATATATGAGCTCTACGGATAATAAGACGCCCGTCTGCAGCTCAAAAGAACAAATCAAAAAACAATGAAATGTGAAAAGCAAAGAGTTCCCTGCACTGCAGAAAATGAGAGCAGAGTTAGAAGCTCCAAATCAGGAGCGGCATAGCTGTGATGCAATTAATTAACAAAAGCAGCACAGAAAAAAAGGCGTTAAATATAAATAAGATCATGCATTTTAGCAGCTTTCAGCTCACTTCTAGAGGGCAGCATGATTGAGCTACATGGCCTTTTGCAGCATGCATTAAACAGATGAGGTGGAAAGGAAAACTGTCAGCCTCTGAAAATGCAACACTGAAACACAATTTTACAAGAGTCAATCAGCTAAACCCAGAGAGCCTGCTGAAACCAAGCGGTGGCGTCCAAGTGCAGAACCAGCAGCTTATAAATACACCTGCGAGCCAGATGGGAGTCATGACGACAGTCAGGCGAATATTCTTCACATTGCAAACAAAATCTCAGCAGGATGCAGCTTTACTGAAGTCAATTAACTCCTAAAATCCTGTTTTTAAACATTAATGTGCAACATGTGATTCCCATGACAGAAACAATTACTTCTTGGATCAAACATTACCTAAAAGGACATTCAAAACAAAAATCCTTAAATATTTTCATGTAGTTTTCAAATTTCTATGGTAAACCTTATTACTGTGTAATAAAACAAATATAATAAACACCTTAATTTAATTATATGCTAACAGCAGTGGAGACAGACATGTTTCCTTACCTGGCAGCCTGAACAGCACTCAGCTGGATGCCCTGGTTATCACTGGTGGCATTCTGCAAGTCAATATAGCAAAGTTATGTGGTACTGCATTTAAAATAAATAATTACATCCACTCGAAAAATAACAAATTTTCTACCTACTTTCATTTGTAGACTTTTAAATTGTTTTAACCAATGTTTGAAGGCACAACCCAGAGATGTGTAAGAAATGGACTTACTTGTACTATTGTTTCGAGAGAGGTGTTCTGCTGCAAAAGACAAATTTCCAGAAATCAGATTCTAGAGGTTTTAATTAAAATGTGTAAAACATTAAAAGAGCAAAATGAAGCTTAAAAGGAACCATAATGAAAAGTTAAATGGTGCATTTCCTGGCAAACAAATTGCGAGCAAGCAAAACCTCGTCTTTTGCATATTACAAGCGAATGAGTCACAGCGAAAAGAGGAAGCGGACATGTTTTTAAGGATGGAGAAAGTGGCCAAACTAATCAGTTTAAGCAACGCAACAGTCAATGAGAGATGTCTGACTGTGCACATTAATAACACTCTGCCTCAACAGCTGCTTTCTACATTAAATTGCAACACATGCAGGGCACCCTAATCACCCTTTGTCAACCGACCTTGTCTACGGTCTCTACTGGATTAGGTTCTAGGTCAAGTCGCACCTTCAGCAATCAGTCTCCCATTTCCTACCAACTTGTCACCATTTTATTACCATGTATTTAATTTAACCACTGCAAATCGATTTATCTCTCCTGGTTGATAAGGTTTTTTGATTAATTACTGTGATAATCATAAAAAAAAAATATTAACCCTTGATTTAATTTAGAAGTAGTTTTCTGAAGATTCAAATTAGACTCTTTTCCACATGTTGTGGTTCTGGTCCCTTGTTGGGGCCACTCAGCTCTTATTAAGTTTGAAAGATCATGAGCCCTGATGAATCCAAAGGAACTATGAGTAACCCTTGGTTAGATATAAATATAGATAGCTGAGAGATATATCAAAGGCCTGTGGTAAACATTTCATATCACAAATCACAGATTAAAAATTTTAAATCTTGTTGAAACAATAAAAAAATAAAAGAAATACCTGTCAGAAAATATGACTTGCTTTACTGTAGCCCGGCTCAAATAGTCCAACATCAGTTACAAGGCTCCTGAGTCTGACCAGCAAGCTTTTGCTGACATACTGCTGAAAGCAGCCCACTCTGAATCAGCTTTCAGCACCGTAAAGTAGTTACAGTGATTGAATCTCAACAGCTGAGTGGACATTTTAATCTGGCATTGCCACCAAACCCAGAGACCTTTACCGAAGGTAGGAGTCTTCATTGATCTTTTTTCTGTGACATTTTAGTATATCACAGACTGCTCTGATGGTTGCTTCAACTGCATGCTCTGAAAGACAGCTGCAGTGTTTTATACTGCAGCTCCAAGATCATATGGCCAATAGCTCAAAATTGAAGATCACAATATTAGAAGGTACAGTACAGACCAAAGGTTTGGACACACATTCTCATTCAAAGAGTTTTCTTTATTTTCATGACTATGAATATTGTAGCTTCACACTGAAGGCATCAAAACTATGAATTAACACATGTGGAATTATATACTGAACAAAAAAGTGTGAAACAACTGAAAATATGTCTTATATTCTAGGTTCTTCACCTTTTGCTTTGATTACTGCTCCACACACTCTTGGCATTCTGTTGATGAGCTTCAAGAGGTAGTCGCCTGGAATGGTTTTCCAACAGTCTTGAAGGAGTTCCCAGAGATGCTTAGCACTTGTTGGCCCTTTTGCCTTCACTCTGCGGTCCAGCTCACCCCAAACCATCTCGATTGGGTTCAGGTCCGGTGACTGTGGAGGCCAGGTCATCTGGTGCAGCACCCCATCACTCTCCTTCTTGGTCAAATAGCCCTTACACAGCCTGGAGGTGTGTTTGGGGTCATTGTCCTGTTGAAAAATAAATGATGGTCCAACTAAACCCAAACCAGATGGAATAGCATGACGCTGCAAGATGCTGTGGTAGCCATGCTGGTTCAATATGCCTTCAATTTTGAATAAATCCCCAACAGTGTCACCAGCAAAGCACCTCCACACCATCACACCTCCTCCTCCATGCTTCATGGTGGGAACCAGGCATGTAGAGTCCATCCGTTCACCTCTTCTGCGCTGCACAAAGACACGGTGGTTGGAACCAAAGATCTCAAACTTGGACTCATCAGACCAAAGCACAGATTTCCACTGGTCTAATGTCCATTCCTTGTGTTCTTTAGCCCAAACAAGTCTCTTCTGCTTGTTGCCTGTCCTCAGCAGTGGTTTCCTAGCAGCTATTTTACCATGAAGGCCTGATTCACACAGTCTCCTCTTAACAGATGTTCTAGAGATGTGTCTGCTGCTAGAACTCTGTGTGGCATTGACCTGTTCTCTAATCTGAGCTGCTGTTAACCTGCGATTTCTGAGGCTGGTGACTCGGATGAACTTATCGTCCACAGCAGAGGTGACTCTTGGTCTTCCTTTCCTGGGGCGGTCCTCATGTGAGCCAGTTTCTTCGTAGCGCTTGATGGTTTTTGCGACTGCACTTGGGGACACTTTCAAAGTTTTCCCAATTGTTCGGACTGACTGACCTTCATTTCTTAAAGTAATGATGGCCACTTGTTTTTCTTTACTTAGCTGCTTTTTTTGCCATAATACAAATTCTAGCAGTCTATTCAGTAGGACTATCAGCTGTGTACTGTATCCACCTCCTGCACAACACAACTGATGGTCCCAACCCCGTTTATAAGGCTTGAAATCCCTCTTATTAAACCTCACAGGGTACACCTGTGAAGTGAAAACCATTTCAGGTGACTACCTCTTGAAGCTCATCAACAGAATGCCAAGATTGTGTGGAGCAGTAATCAAAGCAAAAGGTGGCTACTTTGAAGAACCTAGAATATAAGACATATTTTCAGTTCATTTTTGTTCAGTATATAATTCCACATGTGTTAATTCATAGTTTTGATGCCTTCAGTGTGAAGCTACAATATTCATAGTCATGAAAATAAAGAAAACTCTTTGAATGAGAAGGTGTGTCCAAACATTTGGTCTGTACTGTACATGCAAATATTAGATAGTGTTTATCATTTACAATTACCCCCATTCTCCTCATTCTTCTCTTCTCCACCATCAGGCTACGTCCACCACTCTGTAAGCTTTGGCAGCTCGATCACTTCAATCAGTACCAAGTCTGGGCATCAAGGGCAGAAAAATCCCTTGAACCTAGCCAAACGTACCACTGGTATGCAGGGGTAATGCGTGTGACTTGAAATTATACAGCCCACTAAACATGGCAGCCGATTGTAATATGATATTTTGAGCAACTCTAGTACAAGCGCATATTACTTGGCAAAAGTATTGCCTAAAAACAGTGTACTGCGAATAGGTCAAGTTCTCTCTGATGATAGTCATAACAAACAGTAAGACTGATTCATTGTTGGACATTCAATGTGAGCAATGGAAAGCGACATCAAATTCCTTTGTACTCACAAACTTGGCCATTAAGTTGATTCAGATCAGCATTTCAGTCTATTTTATTAAACATAAATAATGTTCATAAAGGATAGATTTACAAATGACCCAGACAGGCAGATCTTCCCTCTACATGTCAAAGACTCAGGCTTGCTGGACTGTCAACTTTGAAGTTGTCAGTATAGAATAATAGTCTTTAGGTTCTTTTGTTATTAGACAATATTTTCTGTTTCAACGGAAACTTCAGTCTTCATCAGAGGTGTCCTTAGCTGGTATGTGATGTGTCAAAAATCAGCCATAGTTTCCTGGGGCGGTGTCACCTGTAACCATATTGACAGGCGACACCGCTCCCTGCTGCCAGCTCATCGTTGGACAATGTCGCTCCTTTTGTAGGAAAGCTGGAAGGTGCCCCATGTCCCGGTCCATAGCTGTGTGGGCTGGTTTCTAGTCTTCAAGATCCAACGCTGACCGTTGTTTTTCACGCAGATGTTTTCGGCCTTTTCCCAACCCAAATCTGGTTTTCCCGTTTGCAATGGTCCGCTATCACAGATTTAAAATGTTCCTGTAATGCCTGTTTCTTCTCTGCTTGTGTTGTCTCTTTAGCTCATTATATTGACAAGTTGACACCGCCTCAGGAAACTACAGCTGATTTTGACGCATCACGTACCACCTAGTGACACCTCTGATGAAGTCAGAGACAAAATATTCTCAAATAACAAAAGAACCTGAAAACAATATTGTATACAGACAGAATGAACTTTAGCGAGGTATACAGTAATATCGTCCCCAGACCCATGGAGTATTTCATCTGTGAAAATACCCAACGTCTTTGTCAAACAATCCCATGAGATTATGTTTTACCAGGCATTCATTCTCAGAGAATCAAAGAAGCCTCAGTGGAGCAGCATGATTACTGGAGCAACTGGATTTCCAGGAGATAAAATAGGTGTGAGACAGAAAAAACCAAAACTTACCGATCTGAAATCCCCATCAACATCAGAGTCCTCGCAGATGTCTTCATGGGGCACGTTTCTCCTCTTCAGAAGGTGTTCATCTCTTTTGTGCTGTGGCATAGCAAGCAGGGGTATTACTATTATAGGTATTCCTGCATTTTCATTTGGTCATAGATGACACCCAGAGCACAGACTAACAGGGTAGTTTTAGTTGATGATACAACATAACCAAGTAATTACCTTCCTGAGTTCCACCACTACCTCAGTCCTCTGTCGTCTCATGGTCTGTAGGAAACAAATAAAGATTAGACAACAAGAAATCTACCAACAAATGCATCTATGGACTGTGGTTGAACATTTTATATGACACCTACACCAGTCTGATCTAATGAACTCTGCTTTAGTTGCAACAAAACAAGGTTACACATCTTAGGAAATTCATAGCTAATTATGTAGTAAATGTATTGTTGCAATGGTACAAACTGATCACTTAGTAAAATAAACATCATAGGCTCATTTATAACAACATAGGTCAACTACAGGTCGCAGGAGTGGCCTCCTGTACTGGTTGTTTGGGTGGTGGACTGGAAGGAGTCTGTCTAAAGACACTTTAATTTTGAAAATGTGTCTAATATGTATGATATAAAGTTGTTCTTTATTAAATCTGAATAAACGACACAGAACTGAGCAAAAAGTCGAATTATATGAGAACGTTTAATGCTACATTAGTATTTTTAGGCAACAAGTTTTGAAAAAAAAAAAAAACAACCCAAACACAGATAAGCAATAATTATCTAACAAATTTTAGAAATGAAAATATGAAAACTGGGAGAAGGGATACTTTATTTAGTTATAAATTTGTCTTATCACCCACAAAGCATGAATTTCTATGATTTAGTTTGTGTCTCCACAGCAACAACTGGAAGGGACAGAGAGATAATAAATGCCTGTTAATAACTAGCAATCATCAATAATAATATTTTTACTCATTCTAACTTGAAAACAAGAATGTAAACATGAGCAGATTCCCTCCAAAATGAGATACAGAGGTTTTAAAACGTTTAAACTGATGCTCTTTGGATTTAAAGTTGTCTAAATGAGATAACAAAGAAAGTGGCGGGATATTTCCCTGACTCCATGGAGCACGTACAAGTACAGCTCAAACATTTCCAACATTGGGAAAAATTCTATATTTTTGTGACTATTTTGGTCTCACAGTGTGAAATATTTCAGACCTTTATGTCTCGCAATTTTGATGGTTATGACTTCCAGATAGAGAAAAAAATCAGTGTCTTAGAAAATTTGAATGTTACATAAGATTAATAAAAAAGAAGATATTTTAAACAGGAATGTCGGGTTTCTGAGAAGTATGTTCATTTCTATGCACTTAATGGTTGGGGCTTCTTTGGCATGAATTACTGCATTAATGCAGCATTGCATGGAGGCAATCAGCTTGTGGTTCTGCTGAGGTCTAACGGAAGCCCAGGTTGCTTTGACAGCGGCCTTCAGGTCATCTGCATTGTTGGGTCTGGTGTCTCATCTTCCTCTTGACAATACCCCATATATTCTCTATGAGGTTCAGGCCAGGCCATTTTGCAGGCCAATCAAGCACAGCAACACCATGGTCACTGAAAAAGCTTTTGGTACCTTTGGCAGTGTGGGCAGGTGCCAAGTCCTGCTGAAAAATGAAATCATAAAATTTGTCAGCAGGAGGAAGCATGAAGTTCTCCAAAATTTCCAGATAGACCACTACACTGGCTGCGGACTTGAGAAAACCCAGTGGACCAACACGACACCCCAAACCATCACTGACTGTGGAAACTTCACATTGGACTTCATGCAACGTGGATTCTGTGCCTCTCCACTCTTCCTCCAGACTCCATGACCTCCATTTTCAAATAAAATGTAAACTTTACTTTCATATGAGCAACAGTCCAGTTCTTTTTCCCCTCAACCCAGGTAAGACCCTTGTGATGTCTCAGGTTCCGGAGTGGCTTGACACAAGGAACGCAACATTCGTAGCCCATGTGTAGAGTGTGTGTGTGTGTGTGTGTATAGACGCTCTTGATGCGCTGACACCAGCCTCAGTCCACTTCTTGTGAAGCTACCTGAATGGATTTTGCTTGACAATCCTCTCAAGGCTGCCGTTAGTGCACATTTTCCTACCACACATTTTTCCTTCCACTCAATTTTCTATGAATATGCTATAACTCTTTCATTAAATTCAAATTTTCTGAGACACCAAATTGTGGGCTTTCATTATCTGTAAGCTCAGATCATCAAAATTACAAGAAAGAAAGGCATGAAATATTGCACTGTAATGAATCTACGAGCTTCACTTTCTGAAACAAGTGATAAAAAATTTTGAACTTTTCACAGTAATCACATTTTTTAGTTGCATCTTTAGTGAAGCAGAACTGCCCCTCACCCACCTGTTGCTGTGGATTGCCAATCGGCTGGCTAAAAGAGGGTACCTCCACTTGTCCATTGCTTAGCACTTGGACAAATTTCTCTGTCTGAAAATATTTATGGTCACAAAAAAAAACTAAAGGGGCACCTCTCATCACTCTTATTGAAGTATCACTGTTTTAAAACTACAGTTGGCAAGTTGCATGCGTCTGTCTGTTGAGCAGTAGGCTGCAGGCTGACTACTCAAGCAAATGGCCAGATTAATTACAAACTAGTATCAGCTTGTTATATTTGTGTTACTCTACACAAATACTCTAACAATCCACATGCTTTGACTGGAGAAAGCTTTGCCTCAAAGTCAACGACTGCAAAGATTCAATCAGCTGAGTTTTCTTGGATAACTTTTCGCAAAATGGTGTTTTAAAACAAAAATTTGGTGCACTGTATTTTCGTCAAGATCAGTTTTGGATGTATGAATTGAGTTTTAAACTGCATATGACTGGATTAATTTGTTTAAATTATTTCTGAATAGAATTTGGGTCCGTTTTATTGCAAATTGCCTTAATGTGGCATTGGTTTTGAAAAAGTGCTATTTAAAAAAACTAAATGAATTATACCTTGAGAATTTTATAGCACCTCATATCTAGTCTAAAGTTCAAGTATCACATCAAACCAGAGTTATGTACATTTTCTTATGGTTAAAAAGTTAAATTTGTGGTTGGATCCCACTAAGGGGTGTTATTAGAATGTGCACAGCTGGGTATGTATTTGCGGGAGCTTCTACATTTGAATTGGTAGCACCACTGATAAATTTTAGCCCAATCACGAAGACAACATTAAATGCAAGGAAGTTGCATCGGTGTCCTGAATTGAATTCAACCATGTGTGTCTTAACAAAAGGGCACTTTAGCATATCTTTAATGACATTTACATGAGCAAATACAGTTTGGTTAATGGCCTGATGCTTGTTTAGAGATAAAGGGTGTGTTCACCATTGAAGTACCTTTATGTACAGCTCCAGTTGTTACCACACTAAAAGACGACATGGCACTTGAGGCCCGTCCCGCTAGCATAAAGTTCTTGCCAAACAGGACGTATGAATAAATTGTAACTATACACACAAGTGGGCCCATCTAGATAAATATCGATAGCCACCGGCCTCCATGAGACCCTGACACGCCGAGCTGACTGTAAATCACCTGGAAATGTATTGATCCGACATTCGCTAGCACGTTTAGCTTTGATCTGTCAATCATGGATTCAGGCTCAAAAAGTGGGCAATGGGTTTTAAGTATACTTAGTTTAGACACGTAGTCAAAGTTGTATTATTTATACGACTTTACAGCAAACTAACGGGGCAGCTAAGAAGCTAACGGGTTTCCGCCATTGTTTTTGATTATCGGGACGGGGGATGGGTGGAAATGCAGCTACCAAGCTAAGCAGGTTAGCCTGCTGCAGTGCTAAAGTTACGTTAATCTACTGTCATGCTTACAAAGTCATTAAGTGAATACTTATATTTTAACAGCTCTAACATTTAGCTTTACTACATAAACTTTTATCAAATGGTTTACATTTGACACCGAGCTAAAAGGACTCGGGAAATGACATGCTTCAGTTGAGCTAGCATGCCCCCCGCGGGCCTAGCTTACCCAGCGGAGGCTTTTCTGACATGTTTAACAAGCAGCGCGGTCTGCTGGTGTAACGTCACCAAAAACCCAAACAGGGTTAACCACCCAACCGAGCCCAGTGGTCTTTACTGGGTTACATGTGAAGGCCCTGGCCGGGTTCACGCAACAGATTTCCAAATGAGTGGAAATTAGAAACGACGTCACAGCGGAGCCGAGAGGCAAACGCTGGCCGTGAACGCAGCAGCGGTGGCGGCGGCAGCGCCAACCGTAAGCGGAGACTCCTATCTGCACAACTTTTACCTCCAAATCTCGGCCCTTATTCTTGAAATTCTTCAGCCGCTGGTTGTCCAGTTTCTCGTTGTCAGCCATGTTAGCGGTTCTGGATAACGTTGGATACAGTTAGGCTCTTGAATTTAGCTGGTGAGCTACCCCCTTCTCTGGTTCCCTTTTCACAGCCTTTCGTTAGCGGACTATTTTTTGCTGCTGGTTCCGCGGTGCATACTGGGAATGCCGGTGGTGGAGGGCAGCCTCGCGCCGGCGTAGAGGAAGGGTGGGGAAATCCCCTCACTCTCATTGGTTTCTCCGCTCACGTCTCAGTGCTGGGAACACCACACCTTGCTCTCTCATAGGCAGTGGCCTTGCCATCACATTTATTAATAGAAAAACATTCACATATTAAAATATTTTCGAAAATGACCAAACGGATGAATCTAAATTAGAATACAATTAGAAATTTAATAATTCAGTTTAAAAAAGCGAAACTTATATAGATGTATTACATGCTAGGTGATGTATTTTAAGCATTTATACCTGTTAAATTGGATGATTGCGGCCTACAGCCAATGAAAACGCATGTTTTAGTTTTTCATATTATTTTGAGAAAATAATTTTTAAAACTATGTACTGCTGTTGTACTACTGAACTGGCTGTTGTCCAGCAGATGCTCAAAAGGAGGATAAGCTATTCAAAGAACCCGTCAGTTTACAGACTGCTGTATCCAAGTTTGTTATTAGAAAATTTGGTGGAAGGAAAAAACTTGGCGCAACAGTGTTAACCCAACTAAGTCCTGAGAACAGATACTACAGTACATGGACATACTTTCCAGCAGGCCAACAGGTCTGTATGCCTGCTGGAATGTATGTCCATGTACATAGCAGCTATTTATTTAGATCCCTTAATGAAAATTACCTTGATAAATAATTAGGATTTATCAGTTTAACAAATCCATATGAAAGCTTCACTTTCAGTATTTATGTACTGAAAAAAAACTTTTTCATGATATTCTAATTTATTGAGATTCCCCTGTATTCCCCAAATATTCTGGGAAATAAGAATATAAAGATGTCTATTATATGTCTTGTTTTATAGGCCGTAACCGATTACTACTGTTTTTAAGCAGCTTTTAATTTAGATCCCCTTTATGGATTTGTACTCTGTAGGATTGTCCCTGAAAGTTTAGATAAACAAGATTACATACAACCACGTCAAAACAAAGGGTTTTGCTATATTACTGGAATTATTTTAAGGGAGGAATGCTGCAGAAGTGTTCCTTAAACTGGTATCTTTATTATTTCCATTATTTAACCAGATAAATTTGTTTAGGTGTTTGTAAATTATTTTCCCAGCTGTTGTCTTATTAAACTCTGGTGTTTCAATGAAATCAATGACCAACAGAACAGGTAGTTATGTAAATCTTCATTTTTATAGTTCTTTTGAAAACCAAGATTACAAACAAAGCATTGCCTTGGATTAAATATAAGAACTAAAAATGGTTGTTTCTTTGCAAATAAGATGTGCTAGGACATAATGCCTACAGCATAATCCACATATAGAGACCACTTTTAATGATTTGTAAAAACCCTTAAAATAGATGCATCTTTTTTTGCGGACGTATAATCCCACACTGAAAAATTCAGTCTTTAATTTGAGAACATTCCCACAAGAAAAAGAAAAATTAACAAAACCAGTTATTACATTTATTGGCACCTTAAATATTTCTAAACAATAAATAAAAGTTGAGCATATTTATCAAAATTTATACTTTGCTTTTAAAGTTGATTGCAGTCTTTCAAGTTAATCGACTTATTTTTATTTACCTGGGGTTTAAAAATAATGTGACCCAGAGGCCAATTTCTCTAAGCCTCGGCCCACTGGGCTGCACGAGGACCCGGGTTCTCTTGCCACCGTGCGCAGCTAGCAGGATGGGTTAGAGAAGTAAAACAAATCATTAAAGCGGTTGAGAGATGTTACTGTTTAGCATGTTACAAAATCCCATGGATGTTTGATTTGGTCAGGTTTTGGTTGCTGGAGACAATCTTTGCAGTTTAACACATTTTGAGTCTCAGTCCAATTAAAATACAGCCTGTATTAAAGAGAAAGTACAGGCAACTGTTGATATTCTGGTATTGAGATGTTGAGAATAACACACGAATAGAAACTAGAAAATACAAATTAATCCACACACCAACTGGCATTGTTTTTATGACGAGTTTTCTCTAAACGAACCAGATAATCCCAGATTTCCTGTGCTGTATTTTCCCGAGCCGAAGTTGCTGTGTCTGCACCACAATGAGATGTTGGTTCATGCAGATTAACTCTGACGTCTTTGTTTGCACCATAATTCAGCCTGACAGATACCTCGTTTAGATCATTTGCAGATGAAAGGGACAGGAAAACAGCAAGGAACCTTAAACATTTCATAAAACAAGGTTAATAAACCCCATCAGCGGCCACAGACGGCTTGTTTGACTGATGCGAAACTAAGAACTTTGGACCTCATCTTCACCTTGATGTCCTCTTGAGTCTGTCTCAGTGGAGTTTTCATCAGATAGACCATTCTTCTAAAACCGTCTTTAAGACCTATGCCTGTGGTGGCTGAACAGGGCTGGATGAACCACTCACTGCCTTCACACACTCTCCTCAGGTCCAGTTTCTGGCAGTGGTTCTGGACACAGAGCACCTGGATGGTCCTGTTTGTTGGCCAGAATCACAAGAGGAACTCCTTTCAGACTTTGGTATCTCATGATCTAAAATGTAAAGGAGAATACACTATTATTGTGTTTTAAAATACAAAGTTTAAAGAAACTCATCCATTTTTGAGACATTTTATACTTTTTATACTTTGTAGTATGAACCCATTATGATCTGATCTTCTAGTTACAGTTTATCACAGGGCCACTTCATAATGTCCTGGCTGGTTCTAGTCACAGCAACTCCTCACATATCAGTGTTTTTTACCTCAACAGGTGTTATGCTCAAAAAGAAGTTGATATGAATGCTTGTTAATATAAGTCAACATTATCCTCTTATTTTTCTTATTCTGCTTATTCAGAATTACAGAAACAGTGTATTCTTGGTTACCTTTAAATATTATTTGATACGTTAAACTCTGAATGTGACTCAGTCCTTTTTTAACAGAGCAATTAAACGTTTAACATTGTGAAACCAGCTCCATGTCATGAAAGTGTAGCATTTTATCTACATTTATAGTTTCTTGACATTTTGGTCTTGCTGTATTTTAATCAACGATTGAATCCATTTTTCTTGGTTGTGATGATATATTACTTGCTTATTCTTCCAAGTTAATCTCTGATTGGTTGATCAGTCCCCCCTAACGACTCCTCCTCTGGAAGCTCCAGCTGGTGGGATGCTTTTCTGAATTTTAAGACAGTCAGTAATATATAGAACCAGAGTACTCAGCATAAAGCCTTTCCCAGCCATTAGAGAGCCTGGCCTGGGTGGCCTTTCAGATGTGGTTGTAATAAATGTTTTTGTTTGCATTCTTTTATTACATTTGCTTTATCTTGTGTTGTGCTCTAAGTAGAGTGTGTTTTGCTTTCCTCCACACCTTGAACATTTATTTAGCATCATCTGGTAACTTCCTTTAAGCCAGATATTCCTTTATTGCCAACTGGTTCCATACGGAACCAGCAAGATATCCAGGAGACCTGTGACAGCTGCCAGTGTCTAAGTGACCTTCAGGCAGACAGAACTGTTATTGGAGCTGCATGGCTGTCCTTCCATCCGAGAGAGGGACTGATGTGGGACAATCCCAGTGAAGAAACATAAATTGTTTCAGAGAACAGAAATATCTCAGTCTGACCCAGAGAAGCAATCTTTCCAGTTCGATCCCTTGCGGTTCTGATTCTCCTTTATCCTTTCTTCTGACATTAACACAGTATTATAATTCTAGGTCCTAACACCCCTTTCTTTATGCTCTTGATAGATCAGAAAACTTAGATCAGATACATTTTAATCAGTTTATTTGTATTTTTTTATTCCTTTCATAAGCTACCACTTTTAACCTGTAAATGTAGTTTGTAGAGTTGAATTAGAATCTGGGTTTTTTGTGTGTCTTTGGGTTTCGGTTTATTTGTACTTATTTCAGTGATTAGTAAACTTACATTAGTTTGATCAATAAAAAAACATTAACCTTAATCAAAATAATTACTAGGTCCTTGGTTTTTCTTACATTCTTAAAGAATTTATCCTTCAGACTGGTCTTTGTTTGATTATGAGATTGAATGTGAGACTGAGTTTATATGTAGGTTTTTACATAAAAAAACAAGGTTTTATAGTGGAACAACTTTTGCATAAACAGCAAATAAATAGTTGACAAAATTAAAAACAGTGTTAAGTTTCAATGTATTATTTTAATTTGTTTACCCATTAATTAAATGATTTGGTATTAAATTCCAAACATAAGAAATATCTTAAATGCGTCTAAATAAAGTTAGCAGATAAATATTTATTGATCGCATTACCCGATGGAGCACCTTGCGGGCCTCATCCAGCCGCTTTACATCCCAGCTATCCACCACAAACACCAGTCCAGCTGTGTCCAAAAAGTGATGCTTCCAGTGGGGCCTCATCTTCCTCTGGCCCCCGACCTCCCATACCGTCAGTCCTGGGCTGCTCCTGTCCGTCTCCAGCATCTCCACGTTGAATCCTACAGTCGGAACGGTGACAACGCTCTCGTTGTACTTGAGCTTGTAGAGCAGCGTGGTCTTCCCTGAGCCATCCAGGCCCAGCATGAGGACCTGCACTTGTTTCTTTGGCTTGGATCCATGCATACCCATGTCTGAAGTGTGCAGTTTAAGTGTAAACTATGCTGTCTGCACTCAGTGACTTAGGCCTGTGTTTGGAGAGCCTAGTGTGTCTGGTCTCTTATGAGGATCCCTCCCCTCTGTTGGGACCCAGCTCTGTCGCTTTCAGTAAAGCTATTCATATTAGACGTGACGATGCAACTAAGAGGGACGGCATGCAGCCCTCTAGCCAGCACAGTCACCTGTCTCAGGTCATCAAACACATTAACAGCCAGGAGGTTTGTTTGGAACAACGCGAAGGTTGTATTTCTTTCTGGCTGGATGTCTAAAGTATTGACATCACAGTTATATTTTGGTTGCGCTGGCTGAGAGATAAATATGGTTTTATGTTTAGAAAGGTATACTTGTGGAAGCAGACCTGCTGGAATCCTCCCAAGATTCTTAGTACAGGCATTTATTTTGAAATTATTAAGAAATACAATGAATATATATATATATATATATATTTATTTCAGTTCTCATAATAAGAATTGGTATAAAGATGCATATTTGCACACATTCTTTGTTAGGAAAAGTATGAGAAAACAGTACCCTAAATAAATATACATTTTTAAATGCAGTTCCTGGCTTAAGTAACCATATTTCTTGGACCTTCTCATATGTTGTCACATTAAAGCCACAGACTAAATGTATTTCAGTGGAATTTCAGACCAACCAATTATTGACAGACCATCACTAAGAAGGGCATAATGGTGAATTGGATGAAAAATGTCAATGTTTAAAAAAAAAAAAAAAAAAACCCTAAAAATCTAAAAAGTGTGATCCAAGCTTGTATTTGGACCTTCGGAGTCAATACTTTGTAGAACCACTTTTTGCAACACTTACAGCTCCAAGACCTTTTGGGTATATCTCTACCAGCTTTGCAGATCCAGAGACACACTTTTCAGCCATGCTTCTTTGTAAAATAGCTCAAGCAGAATCCGATTGTATGCAATGAAAGTATTTAAACTTTGATTACCAAGTGTTGCCTGAGATTCTCTGTTGGATTTAGGTCTGGACTTTAAATAGGCCATTCTAACACACCAGCATGCATTGATCTGAACCAGCATGGTGGCTCTGGCAGCATGTTTAGAGTTATTGTCTTTCTGGAATCTGAACCTTCACCCTACTCTGTCCTGTTCTCAACAGGTTTTCTGTTTCAGGATTTGCCCTGCATTTAGCTCCATTGATCTTATCAACTCCAATCCTTGTTCCTACTAAAGAATAGCATCCCCACAGCATGATGCACCCAGCCCCATGCGCTATATTTGTACAGTGCTAGTTTTCCACCACATATAGTTATTCGTGCAAAAAGTTCAATTTGTCGTCTCTCCTCCATGGCTTTCTTTCCACAATTTTCTCTTGGCACTCTTTCATAAAGGCCAGAATTGTGTATGAGTTACAGCCCTGTTGACAGATCCTCCTACCAGAACAATGGAACTCTCCAGCTCCTCCAGAGTCATATGGGCCTCTTAGCATCTTCTCTGATTAAAGTTCCCCAATGGTGGTTGAACAGAGCTCTGTGAGATGTTCAAATCTTTGGACGTTGTGTTAAAACTTAACTCAGCTTTAAGCGTCTCTACAACTTTATCTCTGACCTGTTGTCTTCATTATGCTGCTGGTTTTCTAACAAACTTCTGAGGCCTTCACAGAACAGCTGGATTTATACTGAGATTAGATTACACATAGGTTGACTCTTTTTACTAATCAGGTGACCTCAGAAGTCAATTGGCTGCAGTGGATTTTATTTAGAGGTGTCAGAGCGAATGGGGGCTGGATATTAATGCACTCCATCCTTTTCCAGTAGAAAAAATGAAAACCATGCATAGCTGTCCTTCCACTTTACAACTATACACTACTTTGTGGTAATTTATCGAGTAAAATCCCGATAAAATACATATAAAATTGTGGTTGTAATGTCACAAAACCTGAAAAAGTTCAAGAGGTACAAAAATTGTTGCAAGGCACAGTATTTAAACAAGTAATTTTATTATTCAAAGGAAAAAGTCTCAAATGTATACAAATAATATATTTCATTAATCTGCCCTTTATTTTAAAACTTAAAAAGTGGTTTTCCTTATGATTTTGAAAGATTACCCTGCTGTGCTTTTATTAGCGGTTTTATTATAATTGCTTAGCAGCGGTCAGACTTATGCCCTCATCACAGTATGCCTGCTTGCTATTTCATTAGAGTGCGAAGACACGCAGGTTCCATGTTTTTCAAGGACATGTCAAAAAATCCTGCAGTATAAGCACTGCAACTTAATAATCTCTGCTGTGCAATCATTCAATCACTCAACAGTTTGACAAAAGAAAAGAAAAATTAATAATTAAGCATTTTGGTTTGAGTTTATGTGAAATCTCAGCATTTTTGCACATGAACAAAAATCAAGGTCAATAAAAAGGAAAATAACAGGTTTAATGTTTTATGGTTTAGTTTAGACAAATAAACAATATGCAAACAGACTAGAAAGGCATCGTGTTTATATTTTCATTATTGTTATTTTATTAGAGCTTTCATCCCCTGTCCAGAATATAATGTACATTACTGTTTATAGCGTTTTGGGGTGAATATTCATGACATTTTCCTCAATTTAAACTACAAATTATCTTCATTAAAAAAAACTACATAAAAGGACAACCATTGCTTTAATTTCACCATTATGATTAACAGTTCATTAAAATCAAGAAAAACAAGTACAGATGCCACAGACATTCTGTTAGATACATTATTATTGTTAAGGAAAACACGAACTTTCATATGGTTTTTATCTGTGTAGTAAACAGCGTGTTTGGGTGATATTAACACATTGACAGTATGTACATTCATCTTACAATTTTATGTCTCTCAGAGATGTTCTTCGATGCTCCATGTTTGAATTTACAAGATATGACACTGAGGTCGAGCCTTATGTGCGCTGCGTTTTAAAAAAATCATAAAACGGAGAGAAGATCAGTTTTGGCAGCAGAACATTATAATAAGGCAACATCAATACATTTTCAAAAATCCGTTACATCTTAACTCGCTTAAAATTTGAACCTTTGTCTTAGTAAATGTGTAATTGTATTTAAAGGGTCACATAGCAACAGTGTTGCCAGGTTTACGATAATTATCGCATTTGTACAATAATTTTACTCTCTGTACGATCAATATTCCTAAAAAAGGCCAAATGTACGATAATTTGACCATTCCGTGAATGTGTGGTTGTAATCAGTCGTCATCAGTGTATCGCCAAAGTCTGTCGGAGTTTTTTTGTGAACCCTGAAGGCATCTGTGTCCGGATTCGGAAACAAACGCTGGAAATTCCAGCCAATCGTGCTTCTCTAAATGTGACCTACGTGTGACGTGATGCGTTGGCCTCAGAACAACGGCCATGATTGGCTGAATAGTCTACTGCGCCCGCCCATGATTGAGGAAACGAGGAAAAGAAAAAATGTGGGGCTGCAGATGTTGATAAATCCATTCCGTTCTGACGCCACAAAGCTGCGAGTTCCTATTAGACGCTATTCAACACATCAACAGACTTGTTATTTTGGTTATGATGAGTGTACGATAATTTTATGTCTCTAGTACGATAATCCTACATTTCTCACCTGGTAACACTGCATAGCAATAACCTGCCATTTTCAGCATAATAGTCATTTATTTACCGTAATTTACCTAAATTATAATATAAAAAACCTAGCATGTCTATCTCATATCTATGTCTTAACATAGAATTATAAATTATTGGAACTATGTGGTCAGATGTATTTATCTTTATAATATCAAAGTTGTCCTGTCCAGGGTGTACCCCGCCTCTCGCCCATAGACTGCTGGAGATAGGCACCAGCTTCCCCGTGACCCACTATGGAAGAAGCGGTAGAAAATGACTGACTGACTGACTGATATCAAAGTTGTATATATCATATCTGCTTTTATTTGTTTTTTGTGTACCAGAAAACAAGTGAAATCCTATGAACAAATAATCAGCAGTCAGCAGTAATGAGACGTACTACTTTAACAATCCACTGTGTGTAAAGGATAACTAACTCGGAGACCGCCATGAAGCGGCACATCGTTGGTCACACAGATCTGAGATGTACTGAAACAGCAGAGCTGATCGATAACAGACGTAAAAGTTTCAAGCAAGAAAATTCACCAGAACGTAAATCAGTCGCAAAAAACTGAACACATAAAAAAAAAAAAAAAAACACAATGCAACTCAACTCAAAAAGGCGTCCATTCTTACACCACATACAATAAACGTGATATAAAAATGTAGTCAGTTCTACTGCTGTACAAGTTAAGGGGTTATATAAGTAGCATAGGCAAAATTAGCATCTGTGTTTATGAAAAAGCATTTAAGAATTACTGAAATAATTCATGTGATGTGCATTTGACAAAAAGAAAAAAGTCACCATGTTGAAGTATCACATTAAACAGAAAAAAGATAGGTTGAGCTTATTAAATGTAATATGAAAAGTAAAATGACACCCAGTCAATCAATACTTTTTAAAATCCGTCTTAAAAAGCACGACTACAAGTGAGACTTTTGTATTTTTAATATAAAGAAAAATCTAAAGGCATTTTTTGCTAAAAATCCTTCAAAACAACTCAAACTCAAGATTAAAGATCCAGAGCTTATAAACGTATTTGCATAACAGCCACCCTGCTCACATTAATATCTAATAGGTAAAGCCAAGCCTTAATTCAACTTGTTTTTAATTAAATAATAATAGGAGAGGCTGATGTGAGGCTTGAAGAGCAAAGTGCTGGAAATATCTGTAGTGATCAGTTCTCGCTATTCATTAATTTCTTACTTCTTTTCACTGGTCTTGCCTTTAAACTTGACCACCATGACGGTGATGTTGTCAGGGCAACCACGGTAGAAGGACTGGAGGACGATGCTCTTGGCTCCAAAGTGCGGCTCGTCCAGCCGCTCCCTGATGAAGCGGACCGCCTCCTCGTTGCTGAAGGTGTCCCACAGGCCGTCCGACGCCAGGATCATAAACTCGGGCTGCAGCTTGTTCAGGTCAAAGGACATGATGTCGGGATCGGGGACGATCACGTTAAGGTTTTTTAGTGGATAGTCGCCCAGAGATCGAGACATGGCAAGGATGCCCTGGACGCGCCACGAACCGTTGAAACTGATGAAGCCGCCTGTGGAGGGCACCAGGAAAACAGGATGAGTGATGGACAAAGAAAAGAGGGTGATGAGGAGACGAGGAGGTACAATTAAAAGTGTTTGAGTGATTGAAGGTAAAGTGAAGGAGAAGAGCATGAAGGTCAACAACAACAACAACAACAACAACAACAATGTATCTTTATTCTTGAGAAAACTGCCTGAATATTAACAGGTTTAATCAATGATGAAACCAACAAATTCAACTTTGAACTGAATTTTAATGTAGATCCTTGTCACCGACATGTTTTTGCTCATTGTTTTGGTCACAGTGTTTGTGTTGGATACATTCCTGGTATAAAACAGCTGCGTTTCGTCTATAGCTTCAACAGACCTGTAAGAAGGGATCTGCTCTGAAAATAGGCAGATTACATGGACACTTCCAAACTTGGTCATGAAACCCTCTTTAGTCCTTAGTGAGCAGTCCTAAAAAACATTCACCTGAAGAAAAAACAGTTTTATTTTTTCAATATAAAATCCCTTAGATACTGTGTAGCATCTTTCAGGAATATGAGGTAAAATATATCATTAGCTGTTTCTTTTTCATGAGGATATATTTTCTATTGTTTATTTTATACCCTTATTTATATTAGTTTGTGTTTTCATTCATTTAAAATGCAGCATATAACCAAAATATCCTTGAAGGCAAAAATGAATTTGCCGAATTTGATTAAATTAGACTGTATGTAGTTGGATTTGAGTAAATAACTGGACTCTATTGGGCTAATTTGAACAGAATTTTTCTAGAAACATCTTGTATTTAGAAATAATTTAAATAGCTATAAATGTGGTAACGGCCTTGTTCCACAGGTAAATGGAAACTATAATCCAGCAAGACGCTTGACACCTTCTGGCCAATAGGAATGGGTAATGATTGCGTTGTTTATTGTTATGTAGAAAAGACATGATCCTAATAGGAAATCTTGTGATAGAAATGTTAAACTAACCTTCAGTTTAACCACGTTTTGACTGTTGCTTTGATTATATCGCCAATATTTGGATGTGATTATATGAGAGCTCTTATGCTGTGAAGGAACACTGTAATTTAGGATAAAAAAACAGAAATTTAAACCTAAGTGGTTGTTGTTGTTGCCTTAAAGGTTTTTATTAACAAATCATCACATATTTCGACTTTGATGCCAGTAAAGTTTTGAGCTTAAGAAAAATACACATTTTCAAAACACAACACAATGGTTTAGTATTTTTATAGCATGTCTACCCACCAAAGAAAATTTGAATTTATCATCATTTTTATCCTAGTTTTTATTATTTTTCGGAATTTGTTTGTATATTTCATTAACTACTTTCCCCTCCACCCAATATCTGAACGGTGTACAATTGTAAAAGTAGGACCTGAGGCGTTCAGTTCACAAAAACGCCATTAGATGGAGCTGTTGAACTTTCCCAAAATTAATCTCAATCAGTTTTCAAAGTCTCCTCAGAACAAGCAGACAGACACATGCCTTCATACACCTGAAATAATGTGCACCTGATCAAGAACAAATATATTTATGCTTGTTGTCAACAACTGGGGCTCTAATGAAGTTTTAATTTAGCAACTAGTCTGCGCTTGCTTACCAGCCTTCTTGATTCTCTTGCGTTCCTTGAGCTGGTAAGGTTTGTGGTCGTGTGACAGAGGAATGGCGTTGCCGTCTTTATCGCACAGAACTCCCCGCGAGTCACCGACATTGGCCACTATCAACTCCTTATCAGACAGCAGAGCCACCAGACATGTAGTGCCTGCAGCAGAGGAAGGCAAAAAATTCAGAGGATGAGAATTACACAAATTTCTCTCAAAATATTACATGTTAGGGGAAATGTCAGGAGATCATAGACTGGAGTCTGTAAGCTTTGTCCTCAGGGGAGAAAAATGTCTGCAGAATTTCCAGGCTGTTCATCAAACTGTTGCAAAGAGATTTCAATTCTGCCAAAGTGACGGGGAAGCCGAAAGACTGACGTGGCATTAATACCAGAGGGTGGATATTGTTAAACCTATTTGGGGATGAATAATTTTACCCTGAAGATTTGGTAAAGAAAAATGATCTGCAGAATCGAAACCACCGACTGTTTAATTACAAGCTAATCCATGAAAAACAAATACTTAAACAAATACTAATGTCAGATAAAACTAATTTAAATTAAGCTGTAAAAGCCAGACTGCTAATAAAACATAAAAGGATGCAAGAAGTGGCTAAGTAACAGTTCCATCTTGTGCAAGTCCAAAATGCTTTTGTTTCTCCTTCCTCTCTTTGTTTGGTTTCCCAGCCAAGCAGACCCTGAGTGTAGGCTTGGAATCAGAGGCCTATTGTATGAGATCCAAAGTCCCGTGGAGACAGAAAAGATCTCCCCGTTTGGCCCGTGTGCTCACCCTGACTAAAGGCAAAACAGGAGAGTGGGTGAGGGGAGAAAAAGAAAGCAGGGGGTCCCACCACATGGGGCTGGACCACCCAGACAGAGAAAAATGGGGAATATGAGACATACAGCAGAGTCACACCCAAGATCGAATAAAATGCTGGAGGGAGAAAAATATGAGTGCCATTATCAGAACAGTAACTGTGTAAGAGTTTACTGTTAATGTCTTGATGAACAGTCAACCTAAAGTGTCTTGCAAAAGTATTGAAACCCCTAGAATACATCTGCAAGCTCCAGTGCATTTTATTGGGCTCAACTCAACGTAGAGAATAACTGTAAAGTGGATAGAAAATAGTCCATGCTTTTCAAAAATTTTCACAAATAAGTATGAAAACTGTCGTTCACATTTGTATTTAGCCCATCCAAATTTGTCCTGTAGAACCACCTTTGGCTGCAATTACAGTTTTTTGGGGTACTCATGCACCTGCTTTAATCATTGCACATTCTTGTTTGGAAAATAGCTCAAGCTCAGCCAGAATGGATGGAGAGGATCTGTGAACAGTCTTTTTCAAGTCTTGCAACAGATTTGAATAGAGGTTTAGGCCATTCTAACATGAAAATGCTATAATCTGAACCTTTCCAATGCAGCTTTGGCTGTAAGTTCATTGTCGTTATCCTGCTGGAAGGTAAACCTCCATCCCAGTTCAATGTCTTTTTCAGCCTCCAACTGGTTTTCTGAAAGGATTTCCCAGCTCTATTTGATATTAATTGTGACCAGCTTTCCTGTTCCCGCTGAAGAACAGCATCTGCATTGCATGATGCTGCCACGTTTCACTAAAATGAGAGGACTCCTTTTGCGTTCTTTCAACAATGACCCTATTGTACTGCATTAAACACATGACGACGAAGCCCCCATAATGGAGCACTTTGTCCTTTCACATCATTCAACTCAATCTCCCAAGATCACAGGACTTGTGCGCTTTCAGATCATACAGTTGGGGGTTGCGGAACCAAAGGGAAAATGCCAGCAACTTGCAGCATTTACCTTTATATGCTAATCTTGAGTGCACGACTCAACAAATCTGTCCAGATTCTTCATTGTGAGCTGGGGATCTCTGAGGTAGCAGATTTCACAGAACTGTCTACTAGTTAAGTCACTTATGAACGTAATCGGCAGCACTGGATTTTATTGAGAGATAACTGAGTAAAAGGAGCTGAGTACAAATGCACACCAAACATTTCAGGTTTTTATTTGCTAAAAGCCTAGGAAACCAGATCTCATCTTCCTCCCACTTTACAACTTTGAGCTACTTTTCATTGTTCTATCACATAAAAACTGAAAATGTGTTGTTTTAATGTGTTAAAATAGAGAAAGTTCAAGCAGCCTGTTGCAATGGTCCTTCTATGTTGGTTGACCTGATGCAGTCAGTCTGTAAACAATGAGACGAGACAGTAGAGGATGCAGATAAAATCTAAAGTGAGAACAGCACAGGAAGCACAGGAAGAGAGGATAGTTAGCCAAATGGAAATACTTAAAAAAAGTAGAAAAACTGCAAAGATTATGTTTTTTATCTTTGTTTC
The DNA here is from genome assembly GCF_021462225.1 of Girardinichthys multiradiatus. Classification (NCBI taxonomy): domain Eukaryota; kingdom Metazoa; phylum Chordata; class Actinopteri; order Cyprinodontiformes; family Goodeidae; genus Girardinichthys; species Girardinichthys multiradiatus. Next base: position 40,509,815 of record NC_061810.1, read on the forward strand.
AAAAAGCAGAGACAAAGCTAAAAGGAAAATTACACTGATGGATGGAGATGCCGATACCACAAAATTTAAATGACTTGCTGAATATTTATGTTTCTTTCAGTTTCATCATCGTATGCATCCTTAATCTTGATGCAACGGCTTATAGCTGAAGCAGCATGGTGCCTCGCTGTCCAACTAATTATCCTTATCTTGTTCCCATGGTGATGGCAATAATAGACTGAGGTGCTTTGCGAGCACACCCTTCCCTAATTAGCTGAGCCATGCCAAGCATAAATTCAGCATTCCCTCTTAGAATGACACCAAGGTCCACATGCACCCAGTGCTCATGCCAATAATTAGCTTACCTTGGACAGGAAAACCCTCAGCACTCCAGTAACATTAACATCTCCTCACCAGTTTTGCTTTCACTCCAGTTTGCATCATTGTGGCCATTTATTCAGAGTTGACCATCACCGACAGGCCACTTTTGAGCTCTTAGTACAACTTTGTTTATGTTTTGCTGATTGGCTGAAAAATAGGAGGCGATGGCCTTAAAAACTGCAACTCATTTTCCAAGTTTTTTCAAACAGGTCTTCCAGCAATTTAGGGTAAAGTTTTGTTTTTGCTAGAGTTGCACTATTTATGGAATCAATATCAATGTATCAATATCTGCAATATTCCAATCCCAAAGGGCTGCTTGCAAGGAATACTTGTAGGCTATAACAGTTCAATAGTTATACATTAAAACTGCGTGTCTCTTGGAGAGTGGCAGGGGCACTGTGATGATTGAAGAGAAGGTAATAAGCAAAATGTTAGTTAATCTCAAACAATATCAATGCAATATTCAACAATTATATCACAAGGCCAAATGTTTGGGATTGTTGTCAAAATGTTGGCCATGTTTCTGCAGTCAGACACATGGCTTCACATTCCATCTATCCATCCATCCATGATCGGGTCACAGAGGTAACCCAAACATCCCTCTCCCTGGCGACGCCCTCCAGCTGATTCTGGTTTCTGAAGGAATTACATGAAAGTGAAACTCATATATATACAGGTCCTTCTCAGAAAATTAGCATATTGTGATAAAGTTCATTATTTTCCATAATGTCATGATGAAAATTTAACATTCATATATTTTAGATTCATTGCACACTAACTGAAATATTTCAGGTCTTTTATTGTCTTAATACGGATGATTTTGGCATACAGCTCATGAAAACCCAAAATTCCTATCTCACAAAATTAGCATATCATTAAAAGGGTCTCTAAACGAGCTATGAACCTAATCATCTGAATCAACGAGTTAACTCTAAACACCTGCAAAAGATTCCTGAGACCTTTAAAACTCCCAGCCTGGTTCATCACTCAAAACCCCAATCATGGGTAAGACTGCCAACCTGACTGCTGTCCAGAAGGCCACTATTGACACCCTCAAGCAAGAGGGTAAGACACAGAAATAAATTTCTGAACGAATAGGCTGTTCCCAGAGTGCTGTATCAAGGCACCTCAGTGGGAAGTCTGTGGGAAGGAAAAAGTGTGGCAGAAAACGCTGCACAACGAGAAGAGGTGACCGGACCCTGAGGAAGATTGTGGAGAAGGGCCGATTCCAGACCTTGGGGGACCTGCGGAAGCAGTGGACTGAGTCTGGAGTAGAAACATCCAGAGCCACCGTGCACAGGCGTGTGCAGGAAATGGGCTACAGGTGCCGCATTCCCCAGGTCAAGCCACTTTTGAACCAGAAACAGCGGCAGAAGCGCCTGACCTGGGCTACAGAGAAGCAGCACTGGACTGTTGCTCAGTGGTCCAAAGTACTTTTTTCAGATGAAAGCAAATTCTGCATGTCATTCAGAAATCAAGGTGCCAGAGTCTGGAGGAAGACTGGGGAGAAGGAAATGCCAAAATGCCAGAAGTCCAGTGTCAAGTACCCACAGTCAGTGATGGTCTGGGGTGCCGTGTCAGCTGCTGGTGTTGGTCCACTGTGTTTTATCAAGGGCAGGGTCAATGCAGCTAGCTATCAGGAGATTTTGGAGCACTTCATGCTTCCATCTGCTGAAAAGCTTTATGGAGATGAAGATTTCATTTTTCAGCACGACCTGGCACCTGCTCACAGTGCCAAAACCACTGGTAAATGGTTTACTGACCATGTTATCACTGTGCTCAATTGGCCTGCCAACTCTCCTGACCTGAACCCCATAGAGAATCTGTGGGATATTGTGAAGAGAACGTTGAGAGACTCAAGACCCAACACTCTGGATGAGCTAAAGGCTGCTATCGAAGCATCCTGGGCCTCCATAAAACCTCAGCAGTGCCACAGGCTGATTGCCTCCATGCCACGCCGCATTGAAGCAGTCATTTATGCAAAAGGATTCCCGACCAAGTATTGAGTGCATAACTGTACATGATTATTTGAAGGTTGACGTTTTTTGTATTAAAAACACTTTTCTTTTATTGGTCGGATGAAATATGCTAATTTTGTGAGATAGGAATTTTGGGTTTTCATGAGCTGTATGCCAAAATCATCTGTATTAAGACAATAAAAGACCTGAAATATTTCAGTTAGTGTGCAATGAATCTAAAATATATGAATATTAAATTTTCATCATTACATTATAGAAAATAATGAACTTTATCACAATATGCTAATTTTTTTAGAAGGACCTGTATATATGATCGCCTCCATGCCACGCCCCATTGATGCAGTAATTCATGCAAAAGGAGGCTCAACCAAGTATTGAGGGCATAGAAATGAAGATACTTTTCAGAAGCCTGACATTTCTGTTTAAAATATCCCTTTTTACTTAACTTATGCAATATTTTAATTTTCTGAGACACTAAGGTTTGGGTTTTTATTATCTATAAGCCATAATAATCAGAATTACAAGAAATAGGGGCCTAAAATATTTCACTCTGTGTTATTAATCTATATAATACAAGTTTCACTTTCAGAAATGAGTGACAATTAATATTGAACTTTGTCACAATATAATTCTTTTATTAGATAATCTGTACCTGTGATGTACCTCCAGCGAGATCTGGACTTCCCTGGGGTCTCCTTCCAGAGAGACATGCCCTGAAAACCTCCAGAAGGAGGCGCCCAGGAGGCATCCTGATCAGATGCTCGAACCTATCAGCCGACTCTTTCGAAGTTGAGAAGCAGCGGCTCTACTTAAAGCTCGCCCCGGATGACAGAAAAAATTCATGGTCAACTAAATCACTGCAAAATGCCCCGGTCCTGTGGCTGCAAGACAAGCCCGGATTGCTTACATCCAGCTTTTTTTCCCCCTCTTATCCAACCCAGCACTGGACATTACTCTCAAAGACCTGTACATTGGGTCTAAACTGTCCAAATGACACTGACCTAGAAATCTTGCGGTCAATTCAACTTTGCAAATCTGAGTTGTGCTGCCATATTCTTTTTAGAGAGAAAGGGCCTTTCCTCTGCAGCCCTTCTGAACAATACATCCCCATCCAGATTGTTTTTTTTACACAATAATAACCTTTCTCTCTGTGAGAAACAAGCTTCAGATTGTTTGAGAACAGCCTTAGAACCCTTCCTGGACTTACGAACAGCAGCCATTTCCTTAATAAGGTCATTGCTGATGCCTTTTCTCCCAGGCATTGTGTTAGCAAACACCTGTATGGTCCAGAGAGCCAATACACTGTTTTATAGAGTTGATAAAACTTGCTGGCGATCAGTTAATTATGTGCACCCGGATGCTCCTAAATCCTATGGAAGCAGCAAGGGTGTACTTTCTTTTTCTATGACTTAACCGCTATAATAACTTTTGTCAGTCAGTTGCTGCTGTGTGCATTCACATCGATGGAAGCTTTGCTAAGCAGATGTTTTACGGGCAACATTGGCCTCAACATTGATGCTTATCTATTGTTGGAAAGTCAGAAAGAGAGTGAACTTAGCAAGAGTTCAACAAGATGGTCCTTTGGCGTCACTAAGTAGTCACCTCTGCGCTGCTGTGGATTTGCTCATTTTTATTCTTTTCAGCGTATCATATGACTTTCATTATGAGGATATGAGACCTGAATAGCTCTTTCATACAAGAGGCCCCTTCACCGACTTACATACAAATCACGTCAACAGTTTTCAAGTGGCTAAGCACTATTGTTTACTTACAATCCAACTGATCCAACACTTGGGATCGGGTCAAGGTCACGATCCAAACATAGCTGCTGAAACCCAGGGTGAAACCCAGGGTGGGTCTGTCATTTTGTCAGCCCCACCCTGGGGTGTTGGTGGAGCTGTCCAGAGAGCAGCTAAAACACTAGTAAATATTACGACCTGTAAAGCAAACAGCTAAGTTTATGAAGTAGGAAAACAATTTTGGCTGTTAAAAAAAGGAGAATACCACATCATGAACACCATTAGTGAGTGATTTAGTTAAATACAGATGAAATTTAGTATATGAGACAGATTATTTGTGAAAAACATCAAGCTCCTCTGGCTCCTCCCAGTGGTCCTACTGCCATTTGCAGAAATACACCGCTCCCGGTCAGAAACAACCAATCAGAGCCAGGAGGAACCTCTTAGCAGTGTCAATCAAGCATGTTGCTCACACGCCTACCCCCAGTACAGCGTGTACCGACCTTCAGGGTTAAAATTGCCAGTGTGCTGCAGCTGCGCTAATGGCGCTGTGCTAAAGATTTGAGAGCCAAGTTTGTAGTCCAGGTATGGGCAGGCCATAGTCAATGTAAAGCATATCGTTGATGTTTCGTCCCTACCAGTGAATGTGCCATGGCTGTTTATCCGTCGTACTCGGTGGCCCTGCTTACTAGCCTGCATGTTCATGACAGGCTCCACTGTGGAGGGAGGGTTGCAGCACAGCAGAGAGCAAGGAGGAGGGACCTGTAAGGTGTGCTTGTTGAAACATTCAGGCTAAGTCCACAGTTTTCTCAGAACTCCCTACTGCAGCTTCAACCAAGTTTTGAAACAAATCCATGGCGAAATACAATTTAGTCTCAGGTTAACAGATTTTCCTTTCAAATTATTACAATATACACTTAGCTGAAAGCTTAATCCTTTTATGAATGAACCATGGATTAGATTCTATTCCCACGATGCTCCTTTTGGAGCATTTAATCTTTTTTTCCTCCCCTCTTTGTAACCAAACACATTGTTCTCACTTTTTGTCTTATGAAAATGCAGTCCTTTTCCACCGTACTGTATACCCCTCAACAGCAAAATGCTCACTTTTCACACAAATATCCCTCCATTTGACCTTTTCCTTAACCCATCTCTCTCTCTCTCTCTCTAATGCAATTCTTCTTCTACACATTCCTTCAGAGATAATTACAACAAGCTTAGTGAAGATCAACTTGTATTCAAACAGCTGAATAAGCAAGACCTTGGGCTGCTGGCAGTCACTATTCAGCTCCTGTCAAGTGATACACTAAAGAAGAACATACTGCTTTAAATGCAGCATTACAAGAGGCACTTAAAACAGGCTATTTCGTTCTCATTATATCTGCTTTGATTAACAACAAGCAGGGCTTGAATCCATCTTTACATTCTTTATTTTTGCAGTCTCATATTCAGGTTGATATTCTGATCAGACACATTTAGACCAATGAGAGTTAATGAACTAATGTCACATTTGAAAGCAGCTATGTCACATACTGACATACTTGGATAGATGCATTATGTTAAAAGTTATTTGAATATATATTTTATGGGCATCTGAGTTGCTAAGTAGATGCAGACCTGCTTCATTGTAGTTGGCAGAGAGTTTGTCCAGCATTTCTCTGTCTAACGTCAGTATCTGCTGCTCCAGGATGGATGGATAGGAGAGGCCTCCCCTCTCCTTTTTTTCGTCTCTGTCTTTTTCTCGGTCTCGGTCTCTCTCTCGTTCGTAGGTCAGTAGCTGCTGACGCAGAGCCTCTGCTAGGTGGGTCTTAGCAAACTCAGCAGCAGCCTGATAGTGGAGAGCAAGGGGAGACAGAAGAGAAATTAGATAGCAGTAGATAAAAATTAGGTTGGTTTAAAAAAATAACTGTAGGATGTATAGTACAGAAATTTGCAAATATTCACACGTTTCATTTCTAAATTTTGAAGTTTATGCAGCAGCCTTACTCACATAAGCCTCATCTGATATGGGTAAATCATTCCTTAAAGATCTTTACATTTTCAACCCTTGCTAATATCAAAGTCAAATTTTGCATTTAGTTTTCAGAAATTATAGCACTCACTTTTTACAATAATGAGGGTTTCTACTGGGGCCGCACCGTATTAGAAAAATATATTAATGAAATTATATTGTTGAAAAATTTTAACCCACATTTTCTTTTCTATTTTTAACCATTACACAATATCCCCACCAATATCCATGAGCGTTAGCATCTCTAGCATTAAATTATAAACCAGGTGTGGGCATTATCACCTGTCAGCCATTTTTGTTTAACACACTGAATTTAGGATAGATGATTCTAAAGTAGTCAGACTTTACATCAGAACCTATAGAAACACAAAGACTGACTATATGATGGAAGGATGAATAGAGAGACATATGGATGATGGACAAACAGCAGATGAACAGACAGATGGAAGCATAGATGGCTGGAATAACGGATGGATGGATTACTCTGGATTATTTTGAACATTTACATGGATCTACTGTAATAAAAACAAAGAATGTTGTGTGGTTTAAATACTTGACATTACAGTTGTTACAGTGAGATATAAAATGTTAGAGATTAACCACTAGGAAGCCTAGAAATCAAAGCTAAATGTAAAAAAACAAAAACCCAAAAACTCTCAACATTAGTGAATAAATAATTTTCTGTTGTGACTGCTGTTTTACTAGAACTATGCAACACACACTCATACTTGTCATCTTCCGCTTATCCGGGACCAGGTTGCGGGGGCAGCAGACTCAGCAGAGATGCCCAGACGTCCCTCTCCCCAGACACCTCCTCCAGCTCCTCTGGGGGGAGCCCAAGGCGTTCCCAGGCCAGCCGAGAGACATAATCCCTCCAGCGTGTCCTGGGCCGTCCCCTGGGCCTCCTCCTGGTGGGACGTGCCTGGAACACCTCCCGAGGAAAGCGTTCAGGAGGTATCCGGTATAGATGCCCGAGCCACCTCAACTGGCTCCTCTCGATGTGGAGGAGCAGCGGCTCTACTACGAGCCCCTCCCGGATGGCCGAGCTCCTCACCCTATCTCTAAGGGAGTCCCAGGCCACCCTACGGAGGAAGCTCATTTCAGCCGCTTGTATCCGGGATCTCGTTCTTTCGGTCATGACCCAAAGTTCATGGCCATAGGTGAGGGTAGGAACGTAGACCGACCAGTAAATCGAGAGCTTCGCTTTTTGGCTCAGCTCTTTCTTCACCACAACGGACCGGCACAGCGTCCCCATTACTGTGGCAGCCGCACCGATCTCCCGCTTCATTCTTCCCTCACTCGTGAACAAGACCCCAAGATACTTAAACTCCTCCACTTGAGGCAGGAACTCCCCTCCAACCTGAAGAGGACAAGCCACCCTTTTCCGGTCGAGAACCATGGCCTCGGACTTGAAGGAGCTGATCTTCATCCCAGCCGCTTCACACTAGGCTGCGAACTGCCCCGGTGCATGCTGTAGGTCTTGGCTAGAGGGGGCCAGCAGGACCACGTCATCTGCAAAAAGAAGAGACGAAATCCACTGGTCCCCAAACCAGACCCCCTCTGGCCTTTGGCTGTGCCTAGAAATCCTGTCCATAAAAGTTATGAACAGGACCGGTGACAAAGGGCAGCCCTGCCGGAGTCCAACATGCACCGGGAACAGGTCCGACTTTGTGCCGGCAATGCGAACCAAACTGCTGCTCCGCTTGTACAGAGACCGGATGGCCCCTAATAAAGGGCCCCCGATTCCATACTCCTGGAGCAACCCCATAGGGCATCACGAGGGACACAGTCCAGGTCCACAAAACACATGTAGACCGGTTGGGCAAACTCCCATGAACCCTCGAGCACCCTGTAGAGGGTATAGAGCTGGTCCAGTGTTCCACGGCCGGGACGAAAACCACATTGCTCCTCCTGAAGCCGAGGTTCGACTATCGGCCGGACTCTCCTCTTCAATACCCTGGCGTAGGCCTTACCAGGGAGGCTGAGGAGTGTGATCCCCCTGTAATTGGAACACACCCTCCGGTCACCCTTCTTATGAAGGGGGACCACCACCCCAGTCTGCCAGTCCAGAGGCACTGTCCCCGACCGCCACGCAATGTTGAAGAGGCGTGTCAACCATGACAGCCCCACAACATCCAGAGACTTGAGGTACTCAAAGAGGTACTCAAAGCCCTGCCACTGCGGAGCACAGAATATGCTCCGCGGTGGCAGTCTGTGTGTGTTGCATAGAACTATGCAACACACACAGAGATGTTATCTTTTTCTTGGATCTAAATTGTCAACACAGACTTTTACTCCTTGGGCAACACTAATCCAAAAAATGAAAAAAAAAAAAAAAAAACAGAGCAAGATCAGACCAAAATCCCAGCAATGTGCTTATTTAAGCATGCATTCCTCTAAAGGGGCCACAAATCCAGTTTCGGTGCAGACTTCTAAAATCTAGTATAATGTATTTAAGCTCCAGTGGGATCCAGACAGATGTCAGATTAAAGAAGAGACACCAGGTTTCTGCTTAAAACGGGTAATCTCTCACAGATTCCAGTCAGTTTAGGCAAATTACGTTATTCTACAACATGTTTAATCACTAAGAAACTCTCAATAAGAAAGTGTGGAAGCAACATTTGTTGCCCTTTGGGATGATCTATGGTGGAAACCAGGACAAAAAGATATAATGCTTACCATGAAAACACCAAGAAAGAACTTTTACTTTTATGTACTTTTGCTATGGAGAACAAAGGACTTTCCTACAACACCAACCGACAGAAAAACATACCCCCATGTATGCAAAATCTGCACAAAGCTGGTCTTGAATAGCAGTAACCTTGATGTCCTTTCTAACTCCCTGCAGCACATAAACAGAGACAAAGAAAGAAACAACCATTCCCAGTCAAACACACACAGCCTCACACTGTGGGATACAGCTGAGCTAGAGAAACTGTATCCTCACCTCCACCTATTTTTTGCCAAGGATAACACCAAGTGAACCATTTCTCACATTCCTTTTGCATTCTGAGAGCAAATAATGCCCAACTCCACAAGGACAGGGACAACCTGCCAACACAAGGTCACAGAGTACGAATGTGAGATAATATTTGCAAACATGCCTCCGATCAGTATCATCCGGAACTCACAGAGCTCACATTTCACACAAAGAAAGTAACGCCTGCAGAAAATAGAGAACAAAAAAGGATGAGAAAAAAGAGTGAAGTTTGCAGTTTCCAGGCAATGAATATAACAACTTTAGGTCATTTGACAGAAAGCTGCAAATAAAACCTAAAGATAAATTGGAATAGTGTTCAAAAATGTAACTCCATCTCCAAGCTAGACCTCCCTCTGCATCCTTCTGTATTTTTTTCTGAAATTACTTTCATGGACTTAAATAATCCTGCCTACTTTGCTTTTTCCTACATATGCAAACAATTTATCAACCTTGTTGGTATATTTTGTCAGCACTTGTGATTTTGTTCTGTGCAGACTCTGCGGGTCTCCCTGTATCTCATTTTTCATTTCCTACAGTTTGCTTCCATGGTGATGCTGAGCCCAAAACCACCACAGATCTTTTCTGAGTTCTTTTCTGACTCCACTAGGAGAACAATATGCATTGACATACTTTCATTCTGTTGTTATGCCGCAGGAAGCTGCACTCACCAAACTGGGTTCAGAGGTCAGAAATGGAGCAGTAGGACTTCATTTATATTGTCCCAATTACCAAGAACTAATACTGCCTACATCCCAGGGCCACAGCTTAGAATCAAAAGTGCTGGTTTCTAATGATTTCATTTAGGGTAAAAGCCATTCAACCCTTGCTGTTGATGAATTTTGGCCCACTCTTCTTTGCAAATTTCTTTTAATTCAGTCATACTTGAGGGTTTTCGAGCATGACCTTCCTTGTTTAAGGTCATGCTACAGCTTCTCAAGTGACACTTTGACAAGGCCACTCCAAACCTTCACTGTGTTATTGTTTAACCATTCAGAGGTGGACTTGCCAGCGTCCTTCCAGTCATTGTCCCACTATCCAACCCAAGTTCTCTTGAGTTTAAGGTCACAAAATGATGGCTGGATATTCATTTTCAGGATACTGGGGGAAGGTACAATTCATTGTACCATCCAGTACGCCAAGCCGTCCAGGTCTTTAGCTGTCCTGAAACAGCAAAGCCGCTTCAGACTCTGATACTACCACCGCCGAATGTTGTGTTAACTTTACGGAAGGAGTTATGGAATGCACAACTTCCCAAAAGTTCCACTTTTGTCTCATACGTTCAAAGAATATTTTCCTACTTATATCCCAGAGTCTTGGGGATTGTCAAAATGTGTTTTTGGTCTATTTATTGTTGAATCATGAACACTGATCTTACCAGATGCCAGTGAGGCCTGCAGTATTGTGGGCTCTCTCATAACCTCCTAGATAAGTTGTTCTTGAACTCTTGGAGTGATTTTGTTAGGTTGGTGACTCATGGTAAGGTTCATCTCTGTTTCGTATTTTCTCCATGTGTGGAAAATGGCACTCCATTTTTATTCGCTAAAGCCCCAAAGCCTTAGAAATGGCTTATCAGCCCTTTCCAGAGTGATAGATTTCAACGACTTTGTTTCCCAGTTTAAATTTCTTACGATCAAGGTGTAAAGTGTTGCTTTTTGAGATGTTTTAGCCAGCTTCATGCTGTCAGACAGGTTCTTGTAAGTGATTTCTTGATTCAACAGGTCTGGTAGTAATCCTGCCTGGGTGCGTCCATTGAACGGCAACTCAGCAACGTGTATTTACTCAAGTAATCTTTGTCTAAAATTAAATCTTGCTTAATGACCTGAAACATTTACTTCTGACAAAAACCCAGAAATCAGCAAGGGTCACTGTAATCAGTAAGGCATCTGTTAGCTATTTTACAGCATATACCAATGTAAGTTCCAAACAGAAGGGCAGTCAAGTCCTGAATATCTGACTGCATACCCTGCTGGCTAACCAGACCGGCACATCTAATGCCAGATTAGAAAATAAAAGAAGGGAAAGAGAGAGCAAGCATAGATGGAGATGAAAACTGAAACACGGAGATGAGGACTGGGATCAAGAGTGGTAAAAACACAGGAGAACAAAACATAGCATGAGATTAGTAAAAGGCATGAGAGCAGAGTGAAGGAATGTAGAGCATGAGAAAAATAAATGGCATGAACAGGGAAATCAGAGCTGACTATCAGGGTGCATGTAGTATAGCCCAGCAGCAGAGAATGTAGGAATGTGCCAAAACTGTGTTGGGAAAAATTAATAATAGGAAAAGTAAAACAAATATATACATAAAAATTGTAATGATATAGTATAAGAATGAATATGGCGTACACCTATGGGCAAGCCTTTAGTCAGAAATGGCATATATAAGGCACGTAAATACAGGTCCTTCTCAAAATATTAGCATATTGTGATAAAGTTCATTATTTTCCATAATGTCATGATGAAAATTTAACATTCATATATTTTAGATTCATTGCACATTAACTGAAATATTTCAGGTCTTTTATTGTCTTAATACGGATGATTTTGGCATACAGCTCATGAAAACCCAAAATTCCTATCTCACAAAATTAGCATATCATTAAAAGGGTCTCTAAACGAGCTATGAACCTAATCATCTGAATCAACGAGTTAACTCTAAACACCTGCAAAAGATTCCTGAGGCCTTTAAAACTCCCAGCCTGGTTCATCACTCAAAACCCCAATCATGGGTAAGACTGCCAACCTGACTGCTGTCCAGAAGGCCACTATTGACACCCTCAAGCAAGAGGGTAAGACACAGAAAGAAATTTCTGAACGAATAGGCTGTTCCCAGAGTGCTGTATCAAGGCACCTCAGTGGGAAGTCTGTGGGAAGGAAAAAGTGTGGCAGAAAACGCTGCACAACGAGAAGAGGTGACCGGACCCTGAGGAAGATTGTGGAGAAGGGCCGATTCCAGACCTTGGGGGACCTGCGGAAGCAGTGGACTGAGTCTGGAGTAGAAACATCCAGAGCCACCGTGCACAGGCGTGTGCAGGAAATGGGCTACAGGTGCCGCATTCCCCAGGTCAAGCCACTTTTGAACCAGAAACAGCGGCAGAAGCGCCTGACCTGGGCTACAGAGAAGCAGCACTGGACTGTTGCTCAGTGGTCCAAAGTACTTTTTTCGGATGAAAGCAAATTCTGCATGTCATTCGGAAATCAAGGTGCCAGAGTCTGGAGGAAGACTGGGGAGAAGGAAATGCCAAAATGCCAGAAGTCCAGTGTCAAGTACCCACAGTCAGTGATGGTCTGGGGTGCCGTGTCAGCTGCTGGTGTTGGTCCACTGTGTTTTATCAAGGGCAGGGTCAATGCAGCTAGCTATCAGGAGATTTTGGAGCACTTCATGCTTCCATCTGCTGAAAAGCTTTATGGAGATGAAGATTTCATTTTTCAGCACGACCTGGCACCTGCTCACAGTGCCAAAACCACTGGTAAATGGTTTACTGACCATGGTATCACTGTGCTCAATTGGCCTGCCAACTCTCCTGACCTGAACCCCATAGAGAATCTGTGGGATATTGTGAAGAGAACGTTGAGAGACTCAAGACCCAACACTCTGGATGAGCTAAAGGCCGCTATCGAAGCATCCTGGGCCTCCATAAGACCTCAGCAGTGCCACAGGCTGATTGCCTCCATGCCACGCCGCATTGAAGCAGTCATTTCTGCAAAAGGATTCCCGACCAAGTATTGAGTGCATAACCGTACATGATTATTTGAAGGTTGACGTTTTTTGTATTAAAAACACTTTTCTTTTATTGGTCGGATGAAATATGCTAATTTCGTGAGATAGGAATTTTGGGTTTTCATGAGCTGTATGCCAAAATCATCCGTATTAAGACAATAAAAGACCTGAAATATTTCAGTTAGTGTGCAATGAATCTAAAATATATGAATGTAAAATATTCATCATGACATTATGGAAAATAATGAACTTTATCACAATATGCTAATATTTTGAGAAGGACCTGTAATAAACCTGGCAGTGCATAGAGTGCAGACAAAGGAAGGCAACACAAGCAAGAACAACCCAGATGACCTTATCAGTGGACACAATCACAAAGAGCTTTATGAAAATAGAAAAAAAACTAGAATGACTCAAATCAGTTTTGCTTTAAACCAGACATATAAAAAAAAATTGATGGCTCATCTTTGTAGATTCAAAGCCCCAGCTAAGGGTCAAATGATGTCAGATGTGCAATATGAAAAAGAAAAAAAAGGTAAAAGGTTTTACTTGCAGGCAAACCAAACAATTTAACCTTGAGATTCAGGGGGTTGCATCAACTATTCCAAGAATCAATTATTTGTGTGAAGATGCATCCTATATGCCCTTAGTTCTTGCAGGGTGAGGTTTGGTATCCATGTCCAGGAATTCGACAAGATGATACACAACATTGGGTTCACCAGACAACAGATTAAAAAACAAAACAAAACATAACTAAATAACTGGAAGCTGTGAATTGGGCACCAAATACACCTTAGTGTCTCACTCAATATTTATTTAGATAAATATAGTGAAACAATTCTATGTATTTTTAAATGAATGTCTTTTTTTAAATGACATTTGATTATTTAATTTCATCAGATATTATTTAATTATTTAATGGGACATTTCTTTATTTCATTGTAATATTTATTTATTTCATGAGACATTCACATTTATGTATTTTATGATAACGTTACTTATTTAATTTGCCCCTTTTGGTCCTCCATACGCCTCAAAGGTCACATCACGATAACTCTGAAAATCATCTCACGACCCCCCAAATGGTGTCCGCGACCCCGACTTTGGGAACACCATTGTAGCATACGTCTTTAGTGTTCCAAGCCCGCGGCAGCATAAAGCTCATGTGCAGAATGAGGATTATGCTGCCAGGGAGGCACTGCATTACTCCTCTTTGGCAGTGATTGTGTTATGTGTAAATGAAGCTAAAAATAACTACGCCATATACTTTGACTAAAATATCTGTGAAATTTTAATTTTTTTATTCTTATTGTTTTAACCCATGAAGGTCCTTCCCAGTTGCACACAGACTTGTTTCCAGCAGTAGTCACTGATTCAAATTGTCACTCTGAGTTACCTTGACACAAGATGTCACCTGGATCAAATTTGAACAAACTTGTAAGTAGGGATCCACAATATTTATCAGGCCGATTTGGTGGAATTTTTTATCTGTCAGATAGGTAAAATCTTCCAGTAAAAGTAGCCGATAAATTAATTAAATTTTGGGGCAATTTTATTCAGGCAGAGCAGCCCCAAAGCAGGCTAAGATGCATGGGTTGTGCGCGCCTTACTAGGACTCCTTGTCAACCTCTTTTCTTTCCAGTATCAATCATGTTCCCAGACGCGCTCGTCTTGTCAACATGGGCCTATATCTGTATAAAACAGGACACCAGAAATAGTCGGGCTTTCCAAACATTTCTGTTTATCATTTTGCTGGGCCGGCAGAGATGTAGAAAATCATTTTCTCTATGGAATCAGAAAAATCTCTTCCTGCTTCCAACATGCTGCTCTGGTGTGAGGACTTGCTTTGGGAGACTATTATCTGACAGATCATGCAGATACAGAGAGCAGAAAAACAGAGAAAAGAAGGGTAAGAGTCTGGGAGGGGAATAAAGGACCTTCATTAGCAACACTCAAGCAGCTCATTAAAAGAAAAGACACTACTTATTTTTTTAAGCTAAGTTAAAAAAGCAATAAAAATACAGAGAAAGAGTTCACTAAGAGACACTATTGAGTCTGATGAAAAAGTTTATTTGAATTTCCAGTTTTTAGTTTATGATTCCTGAAAACTGGCACCTTATACTGTAAATTAAAACTGGATTAGTAAGTATGCTTCATACATTTTCTCTGTAACAGACTGTCCCCTGTATATGTATAATATGCTTTTATAGGGTTAAAATTACAGATCTTATATAGAACATAAGCGAGAGATAATATAAATGGGCATTAACTTAATTTCATGATCCCCAACCAGACATATTCATGGCAAGGATTCACAAGGCGGGAAATGTCAGTGAGATTCAGTATTTAAGCAGGTTTGAACAGTATCCAATAAATAATGACTTAATTTGAAATGCTGAGACTGACTTTATTAAACTAAACAAAAAGTCAATGTGCTGAATAAAAGGAGCACTCACTTCAATCTTGGACTAATTTTGAATACGGCACACCCATAGAGTTAGTAAGTGCTGCCTATTTTTGTGTGTGAAGCTTGCAAATCTCTACTATAGACTGTCAATTATTTTTTTTGTCCAACCAATTTGTAATTTCCCTCAATATTTAAGTGCCCCCAGTCCATACAATTTCACTTACAATAAAAGAGAGACTGTATTGACCGCTGCAACTTCCCGTCTGTCTTTATCTTGCTTGCCCTGATTGTTGTCAGATAACCCCAGACAGCTGATGATGTAGGAGACGGAGTTGTGCAGAGAGCAGCTGAAATACTAGGTTTATCAAAACAAGAGACCAGATAAACGTAGTGTTTAAAAAACATTTTTCCATAAGTATTGCACACTAAAGAAAAACTGTATTTGCCCTGAAATGTGATAACAGCCAAATTATCAAGGGGTCATATCAGAACAGAGACATGCTAAACATGCTATCAGCAGCCTACTGTTTCAGCAAATAGTTTCTCATCAAAACCCTATCAGCTGGAGAAAAAGGAGTTTGGGTTAGATTTAAATTTAGGGAAAAAAAAGTATGGGGTTTTTAAATAAGAACAGTAGCTTTCCTAATTTGGTTAATCCCATGGTGGAGCAGCATATTAAATGCTGCATTATGGAAACCTCAGGTGGGACATAATCGCTGCCACTGTCAAGAAAATACATACTTCAGCATCAGTAGATGGTGAAAAATAAAGTGGGACACAATCACACTAATGTAGACAAGATTACACTTATGAATTTTAGTTTTTGTTGTACCTGTAGTTAAAAGCTATTGTGTTTTCAAGCATATGCATGGCATTAATTTAACTTTAGGGTAGTATCAGTTTGAGAATTGGTAACGGAAAATGCATAACTTATTGTCCTATATTGCTATCAGGGACAATAGGTTTCTATTGGGACATTTATAATAATGTATTCTGCTCTGTGAGACACAAACACCAAAAGAATAAATAAAAATAAACTTTTTAATTAGACCAATATTTCTGGTAACAAGTTTTAGATAACTATTCAGAATTGTTTTTTTATTTAATAGGTTTGTTTAAAAAAATGCTACCATTAGCTCTTGTAGGTAAAAACTGCATTTTTGGTTTCATAAACATATTTTTCAGCTGTCACCTTTCTGCCTGAAATAAGCTTTTAAATGTAAAATTGCAAAATAGATACTCAAACTACATAACTACAGATAAAATTAGTATGAGCTACTAGAGTAGGCATTAGCCAATTAAACTATATAAACATTTGAACCCAGGTGAGATGTGCTTGGGACAGAAAAAAGATTAGTTGGAATTTAAATGTTAATATTAGTTTTGCAAAATTATTTCCAAAACCCCCGGTTTTAGTCTAATAGAAAAGGTACTACGAGAAATAGTAAAAAAAATAAAAGAAAAAAAGACACAGTAAAGCTGAGTATTATAACTCACTAACTTGCTTCCTGTGTGATGTGAGGCTTGAGGCAGATTGGAGGCTGCATCTGTGTGGCCGTGGACACATCTCTTCCCAACACAGATTTGAACAAGGCAGTCCAAAAAGCCTTTCATTCTTCCTGGGAAAATAAAAGTCAAAATAGCCAGAGCAAACATTCTGAGCACAGATGGTCTCAAAGAGGCAGTGGGGTAGCCAACAAAGCTCCGAAACGTTCAAAAATAAACCCCACAGAGCACCATTCATATTCAAATATGTGTCGTGTCCCAGAGGCGATATGTAATAGCCCACCGCATGCCACCTAGCCGACAGCTTAAAAAGGACAATAATGATTTCTGTGAAGTGAATGAGGATTTCAGAGGCAAGACGCAGAGCTATAAAAATGAAGGACTGGAAAGTTGAACAGAAGTCTATTAAAATTTCCAGGAACTGCCTCAGTACCTTCAGCCTTCAAAGAGTGAAAGAGAGATCTACACGAGGTAAAACAGTTTGCCTCAGCTTTCAGTTCAATGATCTTACATGTGTGAGACAGGTGTGATAAAAACATCTGGTAACCACGGTTATAGCTGTCAAAGGTACTGACAGGCTTGACATCTGTCCCGTCTGCAGACGTCTCATTGCAAGGCCCCTCAGACCCAAAGCCCTGTGTCAGAGGACAGCAGGTTGTTAGCTCATTCTGCTTCCTATAAAGCAGATTTTACTACAAAGGTGACCGTCCAGCGACTCCAGATCTTCTGCTCTGAGTACGAGTACACAGCCAGACAGAAACACACCTTCACACAAACATAGATGGCCCACAGCCATAAAAACGAAGAGAACTATTTCAGAGGCAATTCACATCCAGGGAATGATAAGACACACACACACACACACACAAACCTTGGAGTAAAAGCGTGCTGCGTGTCCTTCCTGCGTCCTCCAGTTCCATTAGAAGAGGTGAGACTTATATTAAACCCAAACAGACTATTGGAAGGAGGGTGTCTGGGTAATTCATAGTGTAACCTGTAGAAAAAGCTCGCTCTCTGTGTCACTGACCTGAATACAGACACTAATAGACCGACATTTGGTTTACAGAAAACCGATTAAGCAGTCTTTTCAAAGTTTGGTGTTGTGTCAAACAATATTAGTAAAAAAATCCTCAAGCAGGAAGTGATCCATGTATACAACTTTGACTGAATTAGATATTTGGACATTTTTAAAGATATCTGAAAGCTTAAAAGAAGTCAACCACAGAATACTTATCAATTTAAAGATAATATCCAGTTGTTTAAATTGTTTTACTAACACATGTGCACTGGCAGTGAAAACCCAGCTGAGCAACGACGTATGAATTTACACTGCAGGATTTAACATGTAAGGTTTCTAAAGGCATTTTGCTTTGTGTGTTTTTGGGGTGATGACATCACAAGAGGAACGGGAATTGAGCTGATCAGCTGGCATTAGTACACCCTGTGGCTATGAGTGAAATTCAACAGATTTCAGCAGGGATTTTGAAGCATTTGAGTTAAACCCTGGACATTTAAACCAGGGTTTGACACCGATTACCCATAGGGGATGATGAATGTTGCTGTGGATGGGAAGGCTGATCCAAACTGTGCTGCTGGAAATGCTCATCTTTTGAACTTTAGATAATAAGAATCCATTTATATTTCTGTTTGAAGGACGGAGGGGCTAATGTTTTTTTGCTCCATCTTTATAAACAATGCAAAACAAATAGGATAAACAGTATCACCATGGATCTCAAGGTGTAGTCATGCAGAGGAGAGTGTCTAGTTTGGGAACCTCAGGATCTCATCTTTGCTTTATTCACGATGACGTGGTTCTGTTGGCTTCTTCTGGCCACTACCCCAAGTGTGAACTGGGGCGGTTTGCAGATGAGTGTGAAGCAGCTGGGATGAGATTCAGCTTCCTCATCTATGGTCACAAAATATGGATCATGACCGAAAGAACGAGATCCCAGAAACAAATTGGCCATGATAAGCTTCCTCCGTAGTGTGACTGGACTCAGCCTTAGAGATTAGGTGAGGAGCTCTGTCATTTGGGGAGAGATTGAAGTAGGGCTGCTACTCCTCCGCATAGAAAGGAGTCAGTTGAGGTGGTAAAGGCATCTGATTAGGATGCCTCTTTGGGCTTTCCAGGTATATTCCACTAGGAGAAGACCCCCAGGGAAGACCCAGAACTAGCTGGAGGGACTATATATCCCATCTAGCCTGGGAACACCTTGGTATACCCCAGAATGAGCTGGAGGATGTTACCGGGGAGAGAGATTAAAATTATGTGAATCTTAAAAACAGCTGATTATATCTTTGAGAGTTAACAAAGGTCCATTGTGGGTTTAATAAAAAAAAATACTGCTTATAATGAGTTCAGAATATGCAGGAAACCTTGCGATGAAAGAAGAAAAGACATTGTTGAGTACATTTTCCTCTTAAAAGCAAAGCCTTCTTCCAGTTACCATTTAAATTGATTTTCTCAAGGGAAATTTGGCTTTTAGAGTGAACTCATTTATTTTCTGGTAGAGGTTTTAGATGCATTTGTTGTAGAATAATAATTTTTGTAGTCATTTATTTAATCTTATGTATAGTTTATCAGTGTCAGGACAAATCAGTATAATTGCCCATCTCTAATTATGTGTCTGTCTGGTCGAAGGAAAGAGTGATGCAACACGTGTTTTACTGTGGCTAAATGTTCTCGAAATCAATGCAATGTTCTGAAATATTTTGCTGACTACGTACAGAATACACCTAAACACTTTGATGAAGAAATGTTATAAAAAAAAATAAACATGTAGATAAAGAGGAAAATAAAATTAGAAAAAACAAATGGACATACTCTTTTAGGACTCTTAGCAGTTGCCATATGCCTTTTGTGACATCACCAGAGGTACGTGCTTTTAGAATCTTGTTTTCGGGAAGGTAAATTTGACCTTCATTTAATACCAATTTAAAACAAAACAGTAAAACAATTTCAAAACATGACATATTGTTTTATAAATGACAAACTATGTCTAAAAAGAGTTTGATTAAATTTACAGAAATGTTTAGATAGCAGCTTTAAACATTTAATTATGATTCCTAGAAGTGTTTATACCCTTTCCAATAAAACTGTCTTTTCATAGTGATATCTGTCATCTGTGACCTTAAAAAAACCCAGGAATACAACCAAGGCAATCAAAAGATACACGAGCTACCAATTTCTTTCCCAGAATTAATGAATTAGAACAAAAATGAACAATATTTCACAAGACAATTGCTACAACTTATCAAATTAGACCACCTAAATCCAACTGCTTCTGCAATGGCAGCCTAATTGGCTGGGTTTGAATTTCACAGCTTCTGCTACCAATGATTTGCAAACAAGGGTTAATGTGCTTTAAGACAGGATCACACACAGAATTTATAACTTAATTTACCGAAAATATCATTGGTGTCTCTTTCCTGACATTTTGTAGGCTCAAAGTCACAGAAAAAGGCATCTACCAACATTATTTTCAAATATGTAACAAATTCCAAACAACACTGTTTTCCTCCAAAACATGAGGGCAACGCATTGCTCAAACACACAAACAGCTGCCAGAGGGCAACTGTGGCTCCTGTGACAATGCAATGCCACCCACTAAGGAACACAGCACTTTCATGTTTTAGGAAAATAGTAAACATACAATTAAATGTAAAGCTGCAAATGCAAAGTCTTGCGCTGTGTGCAGCACGGGTGTGAATATCTGTGCTTTCATGTGCTATAAATAGAAGCCTTAATAACATCTGACTTGGTGCTTCACACATCACAAATAAAACCCCAGAAGAAAAGTGCAGCAATTAGAAGAACGACGACTGGCATAAATTGGTAAAGCACGCCAGCACAGGGATGGAAATGAAAAATAAAAGCAGGGCACGAGAGGAAAGAAGCCACGGCAATAAAAGTATTTTAGATGGAATTGGTGGAATCAGGAAAATAGATGGAGAGAGAAAGAACAGAGAATGGTTTCCTGTGTCGTTCTGCTTCTGAATTTCTAGCATCTTTGGGAGAGATTAAAAAATCGACAAGCTGACTTTGTCCCACCACTGCTTTGCACCAAAGGATGGCTTCTCTAATCTTGACTGAAAATTAAATAACAGTATAAAACCACTTGGAGCGTTTTCTGACCACAAATACTTCGACGTAAAGGTTTTACAACATGTGATTACAGGTATTTACTGTCAACTATAAAATTACTGTAGAAAGTGTGAATTCTGCAACACAGAGTGGGTTGGGTTGTTTCTCAGCCCACATCTTCTGCAAGTCTATTATTACCATAAACAACCACACTGCATCCCACGCCTTTACTTCTGCTGCAAGAAATCAAATAACAAAGCTGTATAAACATCACTCATCCCTATTATGAAACTGGGCAAAAAAAAAAAAGCAACATAAGAGCGTCTTTCTTCAAACGCGTTTAAAAAGGCTATAATCTGATCAGAACATCTGGGAAAATTGGGTGGGAAGAAATGCTGTAAGGAAACGGAGTGAAGTTACAGGATCACCTGCAGAGATGACTCTTTGGCTTCACTAATAGCTGGATAAGATATTTTGTGCACAAAGAATGGTAGACAGATCTGTCCGATTAAAAAAAAACACATCAGGTTATAGCTACAATATTGTTACTGAAGAAGGTGCAAGCCAATTCTAACTTAAAACCACAATCATTGAAAACAGAGGTTTTAAAATGTTAGTTTTGAATTGGTTAAAATTTTATATTTTCCCGCCAATTGTTATGCGCTGCCTGTCAGCCGACTGAAAGAACACTTTTTTCTTGCTTACAGAAAAGAAACATTCAGCTGGTTGGAAATATTTTGGTTGCAAAAATTTTAATTCTGGCAAAAATAAATTAGAATCAAAGCTGTAAACGGGATCGTACAAATCGGCAGGTTAGCATCTTCTTTAACAGTCAGAGTTCATAATTTTTGCAGACATGAAAGTAAACCGCCATTCTGAAATAAAAACAAAAATCTTAAGTTACCAATTCCCATCACACCAAATCTTCATGACGAACACATGTCTGCTAAAATAACGATTTTTCAATACTGGACTGCGTCAAGTCTGGTAGACACAACCATGACACCACACCAACATGTTAGATAAAGCACAACCTTTTTGCTGGGAGATTAAAACTTTTAACAACTTTTTACAACAGGCCTATTCATGGTCACTATTAATTGTTAACAACATTAATATCTATTCTCAGGGCAAAATAAGTCTTCCAGACTACATGAGTAAAATATTTATGAACCAAATGTAAGAAAATACTGTATAACCACTGGAAATGACAACTGCAGTTGATTTGGCAAAATAAATACTGAAGCGCACAGTTGTCTCGTGCTGTCAGCCGTTCTAAATCGGTTGAATTTAATATCCATGATGCAGAATAAGCAGCCTAATTATTGGCCACCTGCAGTTTTCAGAAATGAACAGATGTAAGACAAACACAATAACTGTTCGGACCCAGAGGGTTCAGCTAAACACTTCTCAGATAACCATCCAGAACACCATGAATGTCAATGTACTAAAGAAAATGCATTGGAGAGGAGAGGAGAGTCTCCATAGGCTTGTCCTTTGACATCTATTAGAATATATTTTATCCTTCAGACCCTCTTTCCTACCTGTGGTCTATTTATACACACTCCATAAGGTGGGTAGAGAATAATGCTGACATTTACTTGTCTTCATTTTCTCCTGCTGTGTGCAACAGAAAGACCTGAAGGAATTCATAGTGAAGCAGTTCTCCATGAAGAAGTAGAAAGCCTCTGCTTGTTCCATCAGTTGTTTCTTTATGCTTAAAAGGTACCATTGAAGCTGAAAATGTATTTTTTCAAAAAACAGCTTCTGAGTGAATGAAAAAATACGTAAAGGAATGCTTGTTGTGTTAAGGATTGTAGTTAGTGAGGGTATTTATCAGGACAATCACTCTGTAGTGGAAAATTCAGGATGCCGAGATATTATCACTTAAGACTAGACCTATCAGGTAGGGCTGGGCAGCCTCTATTTTCTAACACCATTAGGCCTTTGTTAAAAAAAAAAAAAAAAAAACAGGTCTCACTGTATTACAGTTAACTTAGACAGGCTTATGATATGCATAACTGTCTGTGATTAAAGGGATTTTAAGGCTTTTAAATACATTTTAACTGAGCTCCACAATATATTGCATCTTAATCCTCCTCTCAGTATCAATGAGTGCAACATCACAATCATAAAACACTGCTTGGATTCAATATTTGGTGGAATATCACGTCATGTGCCATGAATGTAAATGTTGCAGGAAAATCTTATTTTGACCTGTCGGATTGCCTTTCACTGACGTTGGTGCCGACACTGGATGTCCATTTTTAGGGCCTGAGATGCTAAAACTCGCAAAAAGTGGATGGACTGGGATGAAGGAAAAGAAATGTGAAATGTGGGTTAATAATATTGCAGTACAAAGAACTGTTTTCAGGGCAAAAAAAGTTAAAATAACTCTATTTAAAGGGTGGTTTTAAACACAGATCAACCATAACGCGCCACCAGAGCTCATGCATTTTAATCCTTGTATTAATGGTATTTTAAGGTACATGTTTGACTTTAAAGGATTGGTAACAAGCTATAAGTTTCCCTTTATTAGCTCCAACCGCTAATGGCCTGATGCTACGGCCAGATAAAGGCTAGTTAAGACATTAAGAATCAACTGTCCGAAAAGGCTATTAGTTTCCAATCTAGAAAATAATATTTTCTCAAATGTTATTTTACTAAACATGATAGCTAATTAAACACCATTAAGAATCACTTATCCAAAACGGCTGTTGGTTCCCATTCAAATGATTATTTCCTTAAATATTATTTTACTAAATTACTAAAAAAGTCACGTAATTAAAGAACATTGAGAATAATTATCCAGAAGGTTAGTTTTTATCCAGTAAATCATTTTTTAAAATATTATGTATTAAACAATGTTTTATCTACTCTTCTGATCCTGCATTGTGAATGGTTGTTTGAAGGTATACCAATTATTGGTCTCAGTTAGTTCTAAACCTAACTTAACCTAATTTCCATGTTCCTCAAATAATCCTTAGTTCTCAATCATAGATAACACTGAATGATAATGTTGCATCACTCTATTGGTCATGGTTTTAACCATGTTTGATTCACGTTTTCACTTTTCCTTCATTCTGCTTGGTAGTTAAGTTGGATTGTTTTAGCATGGTAAAGAGTTTGTTGCTTGAAATATATTTGACTTGGAGTTTAATTATTTTTGTTAATGAATTCTTGTATTTTAAGAAATTGTGTGAATTTGTTCCATGTGTGTGCAGAGTTTTGCCCTTCAGTAATGCCAGAACTCGTTTCGGCCTTTTCTCTATTGTCCGAATACCACTGTCTTATTGGGCTGGTATTCACAGGACAACACTTAACAGACTGAATTATTATTAAATTAAATATAATCTAATCATAATTATAATTACAACACTGTTTTAGTAGAATGACAGCAAAACAAGGATTAAAAGAAAACTAAATTTTGTACAAATGGCGTCATATTTGCCGCCATCTTTAACAACAGATATCCAAGCAATATCCTCACTTTGTTTGGATACCCCAGTATACCTTCATAGCAAAATGAGTTATCAGGAGAGTGCAATCACACGTGTCCTCCAGTTGGTCATGACAGCAGAAATAAGGGCACGAAAAGGTAAGAGCAGCAAATGCAAACTCTATGTCATAGACTATAAATTACCCTAAACTTTTTTTTGATCCAGTAGGATTCATGTTCTGGATTTTTGTGTATTACAGGTGTGTAGGTTCATTTTGGGAGGAAAAACCATAGTCTTCCTTGTGTGCAGTAAAGCATCTTAAGGTTTGGTGGTTAAGATAAAGCTTTGCGGGTATAAATAATTAAATATTTCTCTGTCCCTGGGGAATCTGTTTAAGCTGAGCTGCAGAAACATTTAGTGCTATTAAAGATTTGGATTAAACTTAACGATTTTATCTCCCTTTCGTGTTGCTCTAGAACAAGAGGAAAAGTACATGACACTTAATCAGTACACTTAATTCATAATTGAAGAGACCGACTTAACCTTTAAAGAAATGGATTAATGTTCAACATGTTCGGCCTAATAATGTGACCCAACAGCTGGTTCATATTTCTTACCCAATCTGGCTCCCCTTTTACATCAGTGTGGGAGTGGTGTTTCTCGGGCTTTCATCTCCTATTTTAATGTCACACTCTGAGCTTATTTTAGCAGCTTGCTTGGAACAAACGGAATAATGCAACAGAGTGAGCGAGGCTGCATTAGGAGCGGGGGGAAGGCGGCAAGGGAAAGTTTCAGAGACAGGAGTCTGTGTTATTCTCCTTCTTTTGAATGTGGGGCACAAAAAGCCTAAAGGAGAAGAACTAAGTAAATGTCAGCTATGCCTTTTCCTTCCTTCGCTGACATACACACACCTCGATTTTACACCCACCCAAAAGCCCATGTACTCCCGGGCCTATAATCTTCCATTGCACCCACGCACACACTTGGAAATGTTCTTATTTGTATTCCTCCTATCTGGAGCCTATGTTCTTTGGCAGACACCGAAATATCAAATGCATAAATATTCATACTCTTGTAAGGGTGGTGAGCCTCACCAGCCTCCTTCACCCTCATCACCCTTTCTCGCAAATGTGATTGAAGACAAACATAATGCCAAACACAAACACACACAAGGTTTTTCTAAAAGAATCCTAACAAATGTCAACAGAATATGCACCCCGTACTCTGTTGGGGCTCTTTGGCATGAATTACTGCATCAATGCAGCGTGACATGGAAACGATACATTGTCGATGGGGTTTAGGTCAGGAAAGTTTGCAGACCAGTCAAGCACGGTGATACCAAGGTTATTTAACAAGGTATTGGTACTTTTGGCAGTGGGGGCAGATGCCAAGTGCTCCTGGAAAATGGCGTCAGCATCTCCATAAAGCTTGTAAGCAGAGGGAGACATTAAGTGCTCTAAAACCCTGGCAGTCAACACGGCTCCTCAAATCATCACTGACTGTGGAAACTTTACAACGGACCTCAAGCAGCTTGTAGTCTGTGAATCTGCACAAGACAAAAGCAATCATAATATTGTTTATCTCTATCATGAAAAAAAAGATGAACATGTTAAGAATTAGTGATCCTGTGAATACAGAGATACGTATACAAACATCAAAAACAGACAGTATGGTTGGGATTGTTACTTGTTTTTCCACTATTATACTTTTTAGCAATACAATTGCACTACTGTAACAAACTGTTATAGTTTGGTACCCTTCTTGAAAATGGGTAAAGTTCATTTTAAGAGCAGTTGCCAATAGGCAAACAGTATTGTGGTATTTATCACTACAATAAATACCACAAAATATCATAACACATTTTTTTTTTTACTGAAATGCAAAGTTTACATTCACCTGAAAAAAGGACTTTGGATCACTGAGCGACAGCCCAAAGATTTTTCTTCTTAGAAACCTTTGTTCCACTACAATTTTTTCCTTTCACTAAACTTTCAATTTAAATGCCTATATACAGCAATCTGTGAATGACCAATTAGCAATTTGGTATTATTTTGTATTTTTGGAACCTGGAGTTGCAGAGGAGTGCTTTTCTCATTACATCTTAACCACAGCAGTGTCTGTTGAACATCCCACCCAAACACATAAAGGCACAGAACAGAAGTGTTTTTTCTCAGCTGCCCATTAGCAGCCAAGCATGTTTGCTACAAACCAATCTGATTCAAACAAAAAGGCATCGAGAAATCTATACATAATTATAAAGAATACAAATGAAACTCATTTCTACTCAACTTCATTAAAGTGGGAACGCAAATCCCCTCAGTTATTTGCTTGTAAGCCATTAAGGTGCTGATGGTGGAAACACCATTGAGACCACTGAAGACCTTTGTCACTGTGCATCAATCATCTCGACTCGCCAGCTTTGTCTCCTACGTCTTCACAGCTCATTGCTCCCTCTATCTCCTTGACACACGCACACACACATGCGCCTCCCCCATTCATCTCCTCTGATCTGAAATATCCATTTACATTTCTCTCAATTCACTGCAAGCACTGTGCATATTTATGCACTGATACCCCATCAGTCACTCTCAGTAAAACCTTGTTCTTCTCATTCTCTTCAGCTTTGATTGAAGTAGTGATTCATATGTATGCGGTTGTCAAAAAAAGGGAAAAAGGCAGAAGCTGCACATTTTCCACTGCCCGCCTCCTCCCCTGTTCTTCACGTTGAGACATCCTCTGCTTTTATCAACGTAGAAAGTCAATGACAGAAAAAGGAAAGGGAAAGAAACAGAGATAGAATACAAAGAATACAAACAAAGTGAGCTGTAGAAGGGGAAACAAAAAGATTTCGAGATGAAAAGGTTAGATCTAGAGAGTATTTTGTGAAGGTATCAAAGTTAGAATGAAAAAAAAAGCGAACCAAACTGATTACTGATTACACCCCTTGTTCCTCAGCTGTGCCAATGTTTAACCCATCATTATGCTTCTAACTTCTCCTTTATAACACTCTGGTTAGCAAACTGCACCTCCTGCTCACCCAAAAAAAGCTAAATATTCTCCTGACTCTGTGTCAAAAAAGGAACTTAACTGGAATAAAGCAGAAAGCACCTAACCCATTAGTTTCATTTTAAAATTCAATCACCAGTAAAATACAGGTCTCCAGTACATAACTAATCAATCCCAACAGTTTTATATAAGTTGCACTGAAAGAATTTTTCCTGACTGATTTTGGGTTTGACATATTCCACTTTTTTACTCCATGGGACTTAACAAATAATGGATTCCAGGTTCTTTGATGGAGGGAAGAAGTTTTTAATCCAACAGAAATGGAAGGTATTACAAAATTATTTAAATCTATGCATCAAAGCATCTGTCCCTAACCTTTATCTGTAAATGGACACATTATTTCTTAGCACTCTCTGAATTAGAGAACAAGGTTACCAATAAAAAAAAAAGAAGAAATCAACATTTTATGGTTTCATTTTTTTTAAATCAGAAAGATACTAAAAATCTTTTTGTAATCTGTTGTCTGAAAAATCTTTTGATGATGTGTGAGAAAATGTGATATAATTCCAATTGATATTGGCATCAGCATTTTCTACAACTTATATTTATTTTCTTATATTGTGCATCCCTAATAAAAATGCAGATGTACAGGGGTTGGACAGTGAAACTGAAACACCTGGTTTTAGACCACAATAATTTATTAGTATGGTGTAGGTCCTCCTTTTGCAGCCAATACAGCGTCAATTCGTCTTGGAAATGACATATACAAGTCCTGCACAGTGGCCAGAGGGATTTTAAGCCATTCTTCTTGCAGGATAGTGGCCAGGTCACTACGTGATACTGGTGGAGGAAAACGTTTCCTGACTCGCTCCTCCAAAACACCCCAAAGTGGCTCAATAATATTTAGATCTGGTGACTGTGCAGGCCATGGGAGATGTTCAACTTCACTTTCATGTTCATCAAACCAATCTTTCACCAGTCTTGCTGTGTGTATTGGTGCATTTTCATCCTGATACACGGCACCACCTTCAGGATACAATGTTTGAACCATTGGATGCACATGGTCCTCAAGAATGGTTCGGTAGTCCTTGGCAGTGACGCACCCATCTAGCACAAGTATTGGGCCAAGGGAATGCCATGATATGGCAGCCCAAACCATCACTGATCCACCCCCATGCTTCACTCTGGGCATGCAACAGTCTGGGTGGTACGCTTCTTTGGGGCTTCTCCAGACCGTAACTCTCCCGGATGTGGGGAAAACGGTAAAGGTGGACTCATCAGAGAACAATACATGTTTCACATTGTCCACAGCCCAAGATTTGCGCTCCTTGCACCATTGAAACCGACGTTTAGCAATGGCATGAGTGACCAAAGGTTTGGCTATAGCAGCCTGGCCGTGTATATTGACCCTGTGGAGCTCCCGACGGACAGTTCTGGTGGAAACAGGAGAGTTGAGGTGCACATATAATTCTGCCGTGATTTGGGCAGCCGTGGTTTTATGTTTTTTGGATACAATCCGGGTTAGCACCAGCTTCCTCTTGCGTCCACAGTTAATCCTGTTGGATGTGGTTCGTCCTTCTTGGTGGTATGCTGACATTACCCTGGATACCGTGGCTCTTGATACATCACAAAGACTTGCTGTCTTGGTCACAGATGCGCCAGCAAGACGTGCACCAACAATTTGTCCTCTTTTGAACTCTGGTATGTCACCCATAATGTTGAATGCATTTCAATATTTTGAGCAAAACTGTGCTCTTACCCTGCTAATTGAACCTTCACACTCTGCAATCAATGAAGACTGGCTACCAGGCTGGTCTAATTTAGCCATGAAACCTCCCACACTAAAATGACAGGTGTTTCAGTTTCATTGTCCAAACCCTGTATTTGCTGCAGTTGTTTTCCAAGCCACGCTGCAACAGACCCGAGAGTTGCTTCCGCCGTCCGAAGTCAGCAGCTTCCTGGACTCCATTCATCCTACCTTGTGTCCATCCATTCATGGTCGCTCTCATCTCCATACAGCTGGCTTCCTTGGCAGAAGAGCCATTTCAGTTAAACATCTATAAAAACCTTCAACCTAACAGTGAGCATATGGTGCAGGGCTCCGTATTTTTCATCTCCAGATAATTACCATACACATCTAGCACAGCGAGAGGCCGAAAGCAGCAGGCTTATAATTGGGACCTCCATAAATAAAGATAAATAAGGAGCAGAGTGATGCCTGCGATTCTGCTGATTTGTTTAGTAGGAGATGCATGCGTGAAGAACCTGATGGTGTTTTACTGCATGAGCTACAGACTGTTCGCATCATCACTTCCTCCCTCCAGCAACATCTCACAATTTCTTTCATTTATCATCACTCACTCTTCTTATCATGATCCATCACAGTCTAATTTCAGGGCTTCAATTTATATCCTCCTCCCTCTTAGCCTCGCCCACTTTATCTGCCAGGCATATGAGAGACATGTTGGATTTATAACATTAATAACAAAGTGCCAGTCTCTCCCTCTCAACCCAGACAGTCACAGATAAAAATGCACACGGCTAACAGATCGTCTTCATTAGTATTACTGACTGATTTACAAGTTTTCTTCCACAGTGTGTGGCAAAAATATTGATACCCTTTGAACCTTTCTACATTTTGTTATTATCGGAATGTGAAAGACTAACACAAAGGAGAGTATGATTGTGAATTTGATGCGATTTTAAATGTTTTTTTGACAAATACACTGGGGGTGTAATGATATTCATATTCATACAGAAAATATCTGGTACCGCCCTGCTGGTTCGGTGTGCACATGTGCCAGAAAAATACAGCGTTGTTTTTTTACATGAACACGTGCACAATAAACTAAGTGTGCAATGCAACATTCTGTAGAGCAACTTTAAAAAGTGACACTGAAGCAACACAGACAGGACTCCCAGCTATCACTAAACTGCTATTTGGAAACATTAAGGTTTCTCATGCAGCTACAGTGGAGAAACAAGGTGGGCTAAACCAAAACTTTATGATAACAATGCGTGGGGATTTTCCTAACAGCCGCGCATGCTGCATTCAGGTACAGCTGGGAAACCAGGTGGTCGAAATATCAAAACAACTCCAAACTTATTTAAACATGCTTTATTCTGAAATATGGGCACAGTCTTATATAAAATTTCTAAACATTGCCAGTGACAGTTTACAAGTGGTTATATTGTTGCATAATCTATATATCCAGGCATTGGCTGCGCCTGCTTATACTACTTTATTCATGGAAAGAAAATCCAACCAAATCTCCAGTCAGTTCTATACTTTCCACTTTTTTAACATTTTAACATATTAAAATCTAATTTCGAAAGTGAAAAAAAAGTATTTGTTTACTGCAGACAGAAGCAAAACATATATCTTGCATTTCTATTTTTTTTCTTGACTGTAGCATCCCAAAAACCTCCAACCATCTTTTCATCAACTCATTCCCTGTCCCTGGTTAAGAAAAGCATCCCCCCAGCATGATCCTGCCACCACCATGTTTATATGGCTTTATTCCTGTCACTCTTTGATAAAGGCTAGATTTATGGAGATCATAAAATGTCTTTTCAACAGATTCTCCTTAAAAAGTTCTATTAGAAATGTTCAAAGCTTGGGATATTGGTTTATAACCTAACCCTGCTTTAGACATCTCCACGACTTTCTCCCCGAGTCTTCTTCTGTGCTCCTTAGTCTTCATGAAACTGCTTGTTCACTAATGTTCTCTAACAAACCTCCGAATCCTTCATAGAACAGCTGGATTTTTACTGAGATAAATACAAACAGACGGACTGTGTTTGCTAATTGCGTTCTAAAAGCAATTGGTTGCACTGAATTTTATTTAGGGGTGTCACAATTAAGGGGGGTGTATACAAATGCAAACCACTCTTCAGGTTTGCA
This sequence comes from Girardinichthys multiradiatus, assembly GCF_021462225.1. Lineage (NCBI taxonomy): Eukaryota > Metazoa > Chordata > Actinopteri > Cyprinodontiformes > Goodeidae > Girardinichthys > Girardinichthys multiradiatus. The sequence goes on from NC_061810.1 coordinate 40,540,952, forward strand.
TTTGTAAAACCATTAATAACCATGTATCATTTTCCTTCCACTTAACAATTCTGAATTAATTTGTGTTGATTTGTCACGCCCCAAAGAAACTCATGTTCATTGTGGTTGTAATACGACAAAATATGAAAAATTTCAAGAAGTATCTAAACTGTATGCATTGCTTGTATTGATTAAAGAAAGTGGAAAAAACAATAAATGAGTGAATTTCCTGTTTTTTATGTTGCAGAATAAGACCTAAATGCACTAGCTGATAAACACACAGACATTCATAAAAATCAATACTCATCTACTTGCTCTGTTGATGCTGGTGTCCTCATAAAGCCTAATGTAAGCATTACATTGCAAAGAGTAATGACCTCTCTAAAGCTGAACATGGAAAAGATTTAATAGACTCTGGATATGGGAATTGTTTAAGTGGATGCAGAGGGAGGACTTTACAATGAGAACAGGAAACACTGGGGTAGAAAGGGACTGAGTGGAAGGAATATAAACCAAAGAGGATTAAGTGTTAGGGTTGTCAAAATAATCCAAATATTGATATATTTTATATTTAGAAAATGAATTATTCAAAGATACTAATTTGCCTCAAAATCAATATAAACAGACATTCCTATTTGCTTAAATAGTCGCACTTCTTCCACCGACTGCTGTTCTGCACTCAGCCCCTTCCCTCCATGAGCTGCTGATGGAGGTTTTGATCTCTGCTAACAAGGCAACTACTGCCTGAAAAAAACATAGTGTGCCCTCTCTAGCCGACAAGGCAAACACGAAAATGTTCTTTGGAGGTATTTTCCCTATGAGGCCGATGGACAGGAAAAATTCCAAAATGCCAAATGCTAGCTGTGCTATTGTTACAAGCCAACACTGTGGCATTGATGTTTGAGAGCAACTTCAAAGGGTCAGTAAAGCTCCAGTCCACGCAACACTCCAGTCTGTTTTATTTTAACGTTATTAAGAACAACAAAACGGGACATTTAACACACCAAGTTCACAAGAACACAGAAAGGAGAACGAAGGAAATACTCGAAACGTATACAAGTATACCATACACAAAATGCCAAGGGTTTCAAAACATTCTAAGTATATTAAAATGTTTAAAAATATGACACATTTAAGGTTTTTTACGCTCTCCATTATTGAGAAAATATAATGCTTTGTATACAAAAGTAATTCGATTGATCCTTTATTTGTCCCTCAGCATTAAAATGTTTTGTATCAACATGACACAGTAAAGAGAAGCAATTACAAAAAAAATTCAATAATTACACGACTGAATCATAGGTACACACTTCCATAAAGGAGATTAACATTTATACTAAGAGTTATCTTGTCTACTGTTTTGCCAAAGAGGGAAATGACAATTAAATTATATTTTTTTCTAAACGAGGGCTGAATTGTTCTGTACTTATTGGTTTCGACTTAATAAAAGGAAGGTAAAATATTGTAATATTGTAATCTTTATTTTTTCTCTTTACTAGAAGGAACCTGTGCCTTCACAAAACATTGCCGCAGTACTGAAAATGGTATCAGTATCGAGTTTGAAATGTTAATATTGTGACAACCCTTGTAAGGGTATAAGTAAGAACACAGAGGAGCAGATCTTGAACGTCAGTTTTGTTGGCAGGCTTGGTGAACGACATCCTTTCCCACGAATGGGCAGGAGATGATGGCTAAAACCAGATATTGTATGAGAAACATCTGATCCAATATTACTGTGTCTTCCAAACATTAGTCTTCTTCAGCAAAGCAAGGCACACAAGGTATTAACCTAAACAGTTTTAATCTTGGAAACTGACTGCCTCAAAGAACCTACTCATGTTCATTTGAATTATTTCAGGACAAAAAGAACTTCATCCCTCGGGTCAGATTAATTTAATGGTAAAAAGAATATAAAAGGACAGATGATGAGCTTCCGATGACATATGCCTCTCCATGATGGCTTGGTATGCGAGTGCAGCCAAGTTCCCCATTCAACGTAACGAGGACAGGATGTGAAGCCAAAAACTGAAGCGACTGCCCACTTTCAAAAACAATCCTGCACGATGCCAAATACAGCTCAAAACCATACTGCAGCCATTAAGAGTTGGACACAATCAGTGATCTTAACATGGAGCACATCCAAACACTCCACTTCAGCACAATCCAGCTAATAAAATGACCTTTTGGTTAAATGCTGAATTAGTAACATTTGAGGATTATTTGTCATCATAAAATCTTATTAATTAATTTTGTTGGCTATTTCTTACAGTCTCTTCACTGACATTTGTTGTCATGATTGTTGAGAAGAGCTGCGTGGCGATAGATGCAGTGGGCATGTGGCCATGCAGCTTATAAAGAAGCCCAGTTTCCACAGCAGGTGCAGAACCATCATGGAGTCACGGAGCCGCTCCACTCTGTCCTAGTCAACATTTCCAGCCTTAGACAACACTCTTCCCTGAGGGGACTGTCTGCTAAGAATAGAAGGCAGCAAGAGCCTCTGCCCCTGCCTATGTGTATATGTTTGTGGGCGAATGTATGAACCATGTGAATCCTTCTGGTTTGCTATGCAGCATATGTTGTAACGTGCAGAAATAACCTGCATACCAATGGCGACACCACTCCAGCAGAGACTAGATTCAATTCTTTAGAATTAGATGTTTTCATATACTTCATAGACAAAAAATCCAATGTTGTACAGTAATATGTGCTTGTCATCTGAAAATGCCCTCTAAAAACAAGACAGTTCCATATTTTACAAGGTAAAAAAATGTATCAGGTCTAATCTGCAATGGAAAAACCTTCTATAACTTTAGGAAAGAGGAAGTGATAAATCCAGTAATTAGACAAACAAAAAAGTCCAGTTACATGAACATAGGGTGCACAATTTTCTAAAGTTCTGTGGTCTTGGATATTAATAATTCAATTTATTTGTAAAACAAAAAACTAAATAACACAAATTCTTTGTAAAAAGGGATCAATACCATTGAGCTTTTTCACATTACAAACACAAACAACAGTGCATTTTATTGAGATTTTATGTGATAGATAAACACAAAGTCAAGTATTATTGTGGAAAAAATGGATAAAATGTTTTAATTTTTCTTTCAAATAAAAAAAAATAAAGTATGGTGTCCATACTTTAGCCGAGGATTTATGAAGACTCTGGAGAAGCTGCAGAGATCCACAGCTCAAGTGGGGCAACTATTAGTCGTGAGCTCCGCAAATCTGGCCTTTATGGGAGAGTGGCAACAACCATGAGAAAACCTGTTTATATGAAAGGTGCTTCAGGCAACGCAGGCCAAAACCGAATTTTTTGGCCAACATGCAAAGTGATGTGTTGCACAAAATCAACTGAACACACCATTCCTACTGAAAAACACAACGATGAACATTTTTCTTTAGCAGATACAGGGAAACTGCTTATGTGAAGATGATTGAAGCTAAACAGTGGACAGTCTGGGAAGGTAACCTGTTCTGGTTGTTGACAGTGCAAAGCATACAGCCACAGTGAAATGGTTTAAGGTCAAAGCGTATTAATGTGTTAGAATGACTCAGGCACAATCCAGACTTAAATGCAATTGGGAATCTGTCCTATAGGTAAAAACACAAATGCACGCCACACTTTTCAGATTTGTATGTGTATGTGAAACATTAAAAAAGTTAGTATTATCCTTCCACTTTACAATTGTGCACTAATTTGTGTTGGGCTATCACCTAAAATCCCAACTGAAAACATTGAAGTTTGTGAACTTAAAGTGACAAAATGTGAAAACTTTCACGAGGTGTGAATACTTGTCCCAGTCACGGTGAAATAAAAAAAAAAAAAAAAAAATGATATTTAGACTTCCACGAATGAAATGAAAGTGGCACTACTTAAAGGGGAAGACAGGCGCAGCAGAGGGCTTTCAGCACTTCTAAGAAGCAGTGGTTTATATTGGGTCTATGTGTGCATTTGCACATGCATGCATTCAAAGTGAAAGACCTGGGCTCCCCTGGAGAGGCAGGAGGCCGTTTAATATTTCAGAGCAATGATAAATAAGTCAGACAGACTGCAGAGAGATAAGGTGACTCTGCGGGAATGGTGAAGCAGTGAGGGGAGGAGGAAGACTGAGAAAGGAAACGATATATAGAAGTGGAGATGTATGACACACAGTGATGAGCAAAATCTTAGGGAAATAAATTAAAAATAGAAAAGTAAAGAAGAAAGACTATGACAAAAAAAAAAAAAAATACCTGCGTTAACATAGTCTAAACATAGACTGAAAGGATGCAGGTGGTAATAAACAACCATAAGCCTCCACAGCTCAGTCGGCCAGTAAGACGTAAACACAAAGGAGGCAGAGTTTTCCCTCATGATTCCTGCTTCCTAAAGCACTAACATGAAGACGCTTGGGGTGAATGTCGAACTTTGATTTCTGTCAACGAAAAACAAAGACGAGGAAGGAGGGAGTCGGAGCAGAGACAGAAGGGAGGGGAGGAGGCGGAAAGAAAACAGAGACGGTTACTGTAAGGAAAGGTCAATGTAGACAGAGAGCAAGTGTGAGAGATGAGAAGAAAAACAGGCAAAAGAGGTGGAAGTATGTCAGCTTTTTTGGGTAAGAATATGTCCCACGGTGCTGTAGCCTTCGGTTTGATGGACTTATGATCAGAATATTATGAAGTTACTGTGTAGTGCTTGGCAGTGTTTATTTCAGTTAACAAACTTCAGTATAAATATTTGGGATTTTATGTGATAGACCGACACAAATTAGCCTGTACCTGTGAAGTGGAGGGAAAATGACACATCCTTTTAAAAATGTTCTTCCCATTTCATCTCAGTATAAACGATGCAGTCCTGGGAATCCCTCAGAGGTTTGTTAGAGAACATTAGTGAACAAACAACATCTCATGGAGCACTCATTAAGCCATCATCTGAAAATGGAAAGAGTGTGACAGAATTGCAAGTCTACCAAGATATGGCCATCAATCTGAACTGACAGGAAGGGCAAACAGAGCAGTGATCACAGAAGAAGCAAACAGGCCTGGGCTAACTCTAGCAGGACTCACAGTGATCAAAAGCTCAGCTGGGACAATCTGTTGAGGACAACTTTTAGTTGGACACTCAAATAATCTGTCATTTTTGGAACAGTCGCAGGAAGAAAGCCATAGCTGTAAGTATGATTCCATATGGCTTTCATTCAGTTTCCCCCAACTCAAGTAGGGGACGCATCAAACTTTGAGGAGGAACATTAATAGTGCACCTCACCTTTAACACGTCATCCCCATGGTGAAGCATGGTGGTGATAGCATTATGCTATGGGGATTCATTTTTTCAGCAGGGACAGGAAAGCTGTTTGGAGATGACAGGAGAATGGATGGAGCTAAATATTAAGCATGCCTGGAAGAAAATCTGTTAGAGGCTGCACAAGCCCTGAGACTGGGGCGAAGGCTCACTTCCCAGCAAGAAAACAACCCTATCCTTACAGACAGAGATAGAATGTAAAGGTTTAGACTAAACATATTAACATGTTGTTAATGGCTCAGTCAAAGCCCAGACTTAATCTTAATCTGTGGCATCACAAGAATGTGATGTTTACAGAAAACATACACTTTACAATGATATACTACTCTGTGTTGGTATATCGCATCAAAATCCTAAAACAATGCACTGACGTTAATATTCGTAATATGACAAAATTTTTAGAAGTTCAAGGGGTATGAATACATTTGCAATGCACTGGAAAATGTTGCATATTTTTCAGACGGATCATGCTTATCTGGTAACCATTTGCTACACACAAACAAATCAGGTGGATTCTGACTAACAGAAGCTGTGCTGCAGCCCTGTAAAACCTTTAAACTGTGAGCAAAGAGCTTCTTCTCATCCATCCATTTTTATCTTTCTCTCTTTTGAAAGAAGCAACTTCTTCCCCCGCCTTTTTCTCCACCTCCAAACAGCAGCTCTAAGCTTCTTCTGCTGCCATCTTGGCTAAATGCTTCCGTATGCCAGGAGCGTTTTTTATTTCCCAACAGCTTTGACATTCTTTCTCTCTCATCTTAGCGTCACTCCTCATCCGTCCTACTCAATCTTTCCTTGACTAAGGGCACTTTCTTCTATGCTATAATCTTCCTGTTTTGTTGTGCAACATACAGACATATCTGGGCAAAAAAATAAAACTGCAGGAACTATTAAAAATAAATTTTAAAAAGGTCAACATTCGACAAAGAGTAATTATTTAGAGAGTCAAATATATAAATATGACTGGGATACAGCTGACGGAGGAAATCCTAAATTAATCCCAATCTCTCTGAGGGGATTAGTGATAATCTAACCTGGCCTGCTGTCTCTTCTTTGACTTATAAACTCATTTTAGTGGCACTCTGAGGAAGCAAGCAGGGATCTTGTATGAGCCTTGAGCTGCTGGCATTAGCTCACATCACTATAAACTTCCACACAAATCAATTACACCCCCTGCTTATCTGGCTCTAAACTTGCTATCCATCCTCAGCCATCACTAGACAGTGGCTACACACACACACAAACACACGATTTTGTTTGGGCACAAACATAAAACTTCTTGCCAGGTGCATGTAAGCACATCCTAATCATGGCAGACAAAGGAGAACTTGTCATGCTTTGGGACTACAGACAATTAGGTCAAACAAATCCAGATTGGAATCGAATTTTAATTCAATTGAAGGATTAAATATACTTATAGCAGTTTCACTGATGAACATACGAGCTTAAGCTTCAATCTTTTTACAAATACGTCTTTAACCCATGTTTATTTATGCATCCAGTTCCTTGCAAATGGATCCATGTAGCTTGAACTCTTTTGCATTCTGTCGTGTTTTCTCAAATGTCTGTTTTATTGGGATTTTATGTGATAGACCAACACAAGGTGGTGCATACTATGAGGTGGAATAAAAATGATACACGATTTTAATATACATATTTTTTAATAAATAAAAATCTGAATATTGTGGTGTACTTTTGTTCTCAGGCTCCTTGAGATTTATTGGTAGCAGAACCAACATTTTGGTGCAAATACAGCTGCTGGTGCTTTGAGATACCAGAAGTGTTAGTTTCAATGCGTAAAAATTGTAATCCTAGTTTTTCGTCAATGATATTTTTTTAAACAAAACCTAAATAAAATAAAACTCAAGCTATGATAAAAATATGACCGACATTTTCATTAACAAATTAAATAAGATAAAATCTAGATAAAATCCAGTCATATGTAATTAAAACCGGTTAAAAAATAAATGTTTCAAAAATCAACAGTAAATTTGTTTGTGTATTGCTTTTCTTTTAAGATGTCACAGACCCTAAATAGACATTTCTCTATAATGTCATATTGTAGTGGACTAAATGTATGGTAAAATTGTTGAGTAAAATTTAGCATGATTTAGTCGACTAAAACTAAAATCAAACTAAAATTACTACCGATACCTAAAACTGTGACTAAAACAAACTCAAAATGTTCTGTCAAAACTATCATTGAATGCCAACTTTGCAAAGTTGAGACTTTTGCCCGCTGTTCTTTCTAACTTCATGTTTCAGGTGGTTGTCCTGCTGGATGAACTTCTGTCCCAGTCTCAAGGATTTTGAAGCGTCCAACAGGTTTTCCTCCAGCATTATCCTGTCTTTAGCTCCATCCATCTTCACATAAACCCTAAACAGCTTTCCTGTCCCAGCTGAAGAAAGGTATCCCCACAGCGTGACACTGCCAGCCACTATATTTCATCATGGGGATGGAGTGTTTACACAAAGCATTTAGGCCAACAAGTTCAGTTTTAGTCTCATATGATCAGAGTACCTTTTTCCCACGTTTGTTGGGTCCCCTGCGTGAAAACTGCAAACTGGACTTCTAATGGCTTTCTGTTACCAATGGGGACCTTCTTTTAACTCTGCCATAAAGCCCTGACTTGTAGACTGCACATCAAATAGTTGTTCTGTCTACAGATTTTCCCATCCGAGCTGCAGATCTCTGGTGCTCCTCCAGAGTTACCATGGGGTTCTTGGCTACTTCTCTGATTAATGCTGTCTTCTAGCTGTGCAGCACTGTCTTTGGTTGAGTCCAACATTGCTATGTGAGATGATAAAACCTCCACACCATTATCCCCAACCTGCCTGCTGTGTTCCTTGGACTTCGTGATGCTGTTGGTTCACCGATGTTCTCTGACAAACCTCTGAGGCCTTCACAGACCAGCTGGATTTAAAATTAGATTAAAAAGTGGATAACAAAACTTTTATGGGCCTAAAATCTCAATCTACTTGTCATGGCAAAAACTCATGTAAGCCCATAATGCACAAACATACTCTGTCTGGGACTGCAGTGCAGACAGGGCAAAACACACACACACACACACACATAGAAGTAGGATCTCTCTCCTTTACAATTTTAATCACAAGCACAATTTAATGACATTCTTTGGAGTCTGATCTCCCTCTTATCCCATGAGCATTTGTTGCAGTGTAAATTAAAGACAACCCAGCTCAAGACTGGTTCACCGCAGCATTTATGTGAGGGTCCCGAATAGGAAACATGTGAAAATATAAAAACGTTAATATTAGCTACATTCCTCTTGTTTGGTAAGGATTCATATCTGGAACAGCTTTGCAGCACATGTGTGCACCAGACCAGCTCAAACATGCAACATGTGCGAAAAGATCAACTGAATTTAAGGCAGAACAGAAACAAGCTGAAACTGAGAATACAGCTATAAAATATGTTATAAGGAGAGGTTTAAAAATATATATATAAAAAACAAATAATCAGACAGCCCCCTCCAGGTTCTGGGTCTGTTCCACCAGAATGCACCTGCCTCAACCTTCTGGTCCATCTGGGCAATGCAAAGAGATGCAGAGCCACAATCATGCCTCAGTTCTTTTGTGTAAAACACACACACAAATGCCACTAACTCTGAACAGCTGCGACTTCATACCTTCTGTTGGCCAACATTCTTCTCCAGCCGTTTCTCACTGCCAAGGCAGCTAGCAGGCAAACTCTAACTGACTCATCTATTTTGCTCAATCACACACACATGCTCACACACACATACTGACAAACAATTGTGGAGCCTGTGCTTACATACAGGCTTAGGTCTGTGGACCTGAATTCAAATTGTGGAAAATCCTGCACAAGTATTCTTTTATTTAAGCGTTTTATGTAACTGCCAACAACGTGCAGAATTCCCCTTTACAAAACAAAGGATCGATTAGACCAAGTCGTCAAGTCAGCTCCTGCCTGGTAATCAGATTTAGACAGTGTTAATTAGCTGCAAACAAAAAACACAAGACTAAACACTTTATTTGGAATGTTATAGCCAAGCGTAACACATTCAGAGTCTGATTCTGGCTTTGCAACCTCTCAAAATAGATTGAAACATACAGCTTATAATCAGTAGGTATGAAATCAGGGAAGCGCCACATGAGATGCCTTGATAGGGCAGCGCGTCATGCAGCTGAGTGTGAAAAGCAGAGTTTTTGTGCAAACAGTGGAATCGAAGGAGATGCTACAATTAGAGATGCAAGAAGAAACAGTCTGGTGGCTGGAATCAGCTCTACTGGTTCTAAATAGTGGACGGGTGGAAATGAAAAATCTCATCTTTTTTCCAGATCCATGAAAAGAAAAAGCACAAAGGCTAGCAGTTGCATTGACAACAACACTGCAAGGTGTGGAAGTTGTTACTGTGGGAAAAGGACTCAAAGCTGGTCATTTTCATATCAGTAAGGTGTAAAAAATCCAAACTGACCCTTTAAAAAAAGGTTTACGACCACATACAGGACTCCTTCTGATTGGGTTGGGCAATTACTTTTGTGCTAAACATTGATTACCATAATGGGGAACACTGGTGTGTACAACCTGAACACCCACTAACTGTTGTCTGCTGTCCTCCGCAGGTAGGCAGCCATCTTTTGATGCTTATTTTTGGTTGCACTATCCAACACAAATGCATGAATTCTCCGCTTCTGCACACCAAACATCACTGATTTGAGTGACTTCCATATTGACTATAAGAAACTCCTAAAACAAAACTCAAAATTCAATTCATGTTAATTCCACTTTTTAAGGAGAACTGGAATTGGCAAAAATCCCAATCATCAGATGCGAGCTGTAAAAAATCTGGGATAAGGTTCAGATTGGTGCATCCCTAACAGCAATATACGGCCAACAGGTCAAAGATAGACTTTGGGTGGGTTTTGCTAAAGTTTTGCAAAGGAAGTGGTGACAGAGTGTTGTGACTATGAATCTGAGAGTATTATTTAATATTTAATATTAATATTTTAATATTTTATCAAATAATATTTTGGTCTGTTAAGGGTTGTCCTGTGAATACCAGCCCAGTAAGGCGATGGTATTAGGACAAAATCAAAAGGGTGAGCCAAGCTCTGACAATATTGAACAGCAAAACTATGCACACACATGCTGTCGGGCCGACCAAGCTGCACATTACCACGGTGATGCGGCTCCTGTTGTCGCCCTTTCAGACCGGGAAAACCGCTCCACTCGGCTTTGTAGAGACAGCATCTCCACAGGGAATTCTCTGGAACACAGTTTGCTTCTGCAGGCCTCAGAGACAAAGTAAAGCAATGCTTATACCTTCATTTCCCCTTTTTATGAATGAATACCGGATTCTTTCAACAGTAATTCATCAGTACTTAACTTGTGCATATGATCGCGTGATCTTATGACACCCTTGGATCCAGTTTGAAGAGTTTATGTCTGTTTGCCAGCAAAGAGACATTAGCACGCTGTGCCTCCCCTGTCCCAATGATCACCGGTGTGGAAGAGAAAGATTCCTTGGAAAGGGGGTGCTTTTATACAGCCAGTGGTATTATGGGAAGTCCGCTGCTACCCCCCTTCCCCTTCTGAAGTTGTGCTGGAAGTCGTTTAAATGCAATTTATTTTGAAAGTTCCAGAAAATTTTCTGCCGGAGTTTTAATGTTGAAATCCATGGCTGTGGTCCCAACAAGAGGGAACCAGGGTGCAAAGCTTGATTACCCAACACGTTTCAGCTTTCAGCCCTTGTCACATAAGAAAGTTGCAGAGAGCAGCTCAAAACCTTAAAGTCCAAACTTCATAACTTTCCAGGCAACAGCTCTTCTCACAAAATACACCTAAACACCATGACTTGGATGTGATACAATTTGTATGTGTGCCTAAACAATGACCTTGTGGCTTTTTTTCTCTTGATAGGAGAGTAGGAGATATATTTAGACCAGAGGGTTTAGCAGAAGCTACAGAGACAGTGTTAAAACATTAATCAGTGCCAGCAGTGAGGGTTGGCACAAGAAGGCAGACGAAGGTTGTCTTATCTCTTACCTGTCACACAAAAATACCTGCATCTAATATCAGAAGTGTGTGTCATATTATTAAACTAGTTGAAACAAAGCTACACAGCAACAAGAGTCACTACACACACACACCATCTAGAAGAAAATGATGCAGGACAAATTGAGATGACAAATGTTTACTAAAGCTTTAAAGATGTTTTTGTAGCTCGACAGGCAACAGTTTTGTTCATCCATGTATTTGTTGTGTTCTCTACTCCTTGAACACTCACCTCAATCGATCCCTGAGGGACTTCTCACCACACGAAAAGCAAACCTCATCACCAGGGACAAATTCCCAAAATATCAACAGACTTTTCAGGAGAACCCACTGGTCTCTTTCTGCAGCTAGAATATTTTCCAGGAAAACATGACCTCTCATGTATTTTCTGCTTCTATTTACTTCAAGGAAGAGATGAAATAGTGTCAGCTTTAACTGACAAGCAAAAGTACTGATCCTTTTTAGATGAAGTCCTATATGTATATAATCAACAATGAAAGTCAGTACTCAAGTACACATTGCTAAAATGTCTCCACACTAAGTACACTGCCAGCACTTAAACAACCATCTCACATAATTTTCTTATGGAATGAGAAAGTTCCTGCTGCATTGCTTAGTGTAAAATAACTTGCTGCCTGCAGCTGGATCCAGGCAGCGTCAATCAGGCAATAAATGGAGTTAGTGAAACAGTGGTCACAGGGTAAAACTATTGATTTCCTACAGAAACAGATTTATAAACTACTTTGGCAACTAGGGTTGGCCATTGTTTTAATTTGAACGATTCCGGTTCGCATTCCTCGTTTCAATTCCTAGCCATTCTCGATTCAGATTCTTTTCAGAGTCAGGGTTTATAAAAGTTTAGGTGGTTTAAACAAGCTAGCTAACCATAGTTCTTTCTGGATGAAATACCTTGAACTTCTCTGTGAATTTTTATTTTTTTAAACTTTCTACTTTTTTTTAACTTAACTATAAATTTCAGGTAATTTTTCTATGAAAAAATACATGGGCTAATGTTAGCTGGGTGTTTGCGTTTGAGTTAACCCACCGTTTTAGGTTGAGTATAAATTGTTAGCTGTCTTAGTGTTCTTATAATACGAATTTAACTATTATACTTACGTGATTCGGACTGCAGTGTGGGGCAAATGGTGTGTTACATTTGTACTCGGAAGTCGGTATTTCTGACCTCAAAGTAGGAAATTTCAACTGGAATGCCCCCGAAAGCTCGAATTATAAGTTGGAGAGTCAGGGTAACACGACCATACCCGACTTCCACATTCAAGATGGATACTACTTGCATCAATAGTAGTAAAACTTTCTTACTTTGACTGTTTTTAGCAGTTCTTCATTATTTATGCAACATTTAGTCAGTTGTACACGTACTACTTTTTAGTGTTTATAAAAAGAGATGTCTCAGCACAGTTTATATGCCCGAAATACCGCATAGAACAGTGTTATTGTCGTAAGACTGCCTTTACAGTTGCTAGCAATACGAACAAAAGCAAGCAGGAAACTGGAACGCTAGAACTCTGAGATTGTGTAAACTCCCACTTCCCAGTTACGACTTCTGAGGTTGATGGAAGATGGCATAAGCTGAGTGTTTGAGACGGAGGAAGAGGCAGCGGAAGAAGGCCAGCACAGCACACCAAGGATACAGGGGTTGGACAATGAAACTGAAACACCTGGTTTTAGACCACAATAATTTATTAGTATGGTGTAGGGCCTTCTTTTGCGGCCAATACAGCGTGAATTCGTCTTGGGAATGACATATACAAGTCCTGCACAGTGGTCAGAGGGATTTTAAGCCATTCTTCTTGCAGGATAGTGGCCAGGTTACTACGTGATACTGGTGGAAGAAAACGTTTCCTGACTCGCTCCTCCAAAACACCCCAAAGTGGCTCAATAATATTTAGATCTGGTGACTGTGCAGGCCATGGGAGATGTTCAACTTCACTTTCATGTCCATCAAACCAATCTTTCACCAGTCTTGCTGTGTGTATTGGTGCATTGTCATCCTGATACACGGCACCGCCTTCAGGATATAATCTTTGAACCATTGGATGCACATGGTCCTCAAGAATGGTTCGGTAGTCCTTGGCAGTGACGCACCCATCTAGCACAAGTATTGGGCCAAGGGAATGCCATGATATGGCAGCCCAAACCATCACTGATCCACCACCATGCTTCACTCTGGACATGCAACAGTCTGGGTGGTACGCTTCTTTGGGGCTTCTCCACACCGTAACTCTCCCGGATGTGGGGAAAACAGTAAAGGTGGACTCATCAGAGAACAATACATGTTTCACATTGTCCACAGCCCAAGATTTGCGCTCCTTGCACCATTGAAACCAACGTTTAGCATTGGCATGAGTGACCAAAGGTTTGGCTATAGCAGCCCGGCCGTGTATATTGACCCTGTGGAGCTCCCGACGGACAGTTCTGGTGGAAACAGGAGAGTTGAGGTGCACATTTAATTCTGCCGTGATTTGGGCAGCCGTGGTTTTATGTTTTTTGGATACAATCCGGGTTAGCACCCGAACATCCCTTTCAGACAGCTTCCTCTTGCGTCCACAGTTAATCCTGTTGGATGTGGTCCGTCCTTCTTGGTGGTATGCTGACATTACCCTGGATACCGTGGCTCTTGATACATCACAAAGACTTGCTGTCTTGGTCACAGATGCGCCAGCAAGACGTGCACCAACAATTTGTCCTCTTTTGAACTCTGGTATGTCACCCATAATGTTGTGTGCATTTCAATATTTTGAGCAAAACTGTGCTCTTACCCTGCTAATTGAACCTTCACACTCTGCTCTTACTGGTGCAATGTGCAATCAATGAAGACTGGCTACCAGGCTGGCCCAATTTAGCCATGAAACCTCCCACACTAAAATGACAAGTGTTTCAGTTTCATTCTCCAACCCCTGTATGTCACTCTGTTACTTCTACAACATTAATCCAGAGGTGTTTAGTCATGTTGGTCGTGTTCCCTCCTCTGCATGATATAATCTTCTTGCAAGTGTTGCACAGAGTTGACTGGTCATTTTTTTTATTTAAGTTAAGCGCTCTGAACGCTCTGAAAATTCTAAGAGAACATTATTGTGGGAAAAGCAAGCCCCGAATAATAAATCTGTATACGTCACTGACAAAGCTACACATGGCAAGGGCAGAGAGTGTTACAGACTATATTATAAGAGCTGAGAACCTCATTACAGCTTTAAGAAGCGCAGGCGAGAGCATGAGTGATGGACTGATCGTTGCCATGGTGTTAAATGGACTACCAGAATCCTTCAAACCGCTTGCTGTCCACATAACACAAGATGGAAATTATATTACATTTGCAGACTTTAAGAGAAAGCTGACAGTTTATGAAGAAACTGAAAGAATGAAAACAGCTGAATCTACTGACAATGTCATGAAAACATGTACAAGGCAAAATAGAACTTACACTAAGCAGTATACAAGCAATAAGAAAAATGAAGACACCAGCGTGACGTGTTACAAATGTGGAACGAAAGGACACATAGCAAGAAAATGTCTACAGAAGGTGTGGTGCAATTATTGCAGAAGTAACACACACACAAGGAATTGCTGTGTAAGAAAAAGGGAAATGAAGATGGAGTTAGACAAGTAGCAGAAAAACAACAAGAAGATCAAGACCATTTCTTCAAAGCTGAACACACACAATATGGAGCAACCAAACGTTAAGATGAAAGGCATCATGAAGGATGCAGGAGCGACCTCCCACATTGTAAACGACATCAGAAAGTTTAAAAGCTTTGATGAAACCTTCCAACCCGAGTCACACACTGTGGAATTAGCTGATGGGACCAAGTGTACAGGAATGGCACAGAAAAGAGGAACACCCACAATCCACCTGCTGGACAACAAAGGACAACAATACAAGGCGCACTTGAGGGATGCACTCTATATGTCTTCTTATCCACATGACATCTTCTCTGTGGCAAGAGCAACAAAAGGAGGAGCAATAATCACGTTTAAAACGGAGGACAGCAATATGACCACCAAAGATGGGAGCAGGTTTGACATTCACGAAAGTGGAAATCTTTATTATTTACCAACTGTTGAGTTTCCTGATGATCAGTGTAAAGTATGCCATGACATGCAAACTTGGCATGAAATATTGGGTCACTGTAACTACGAAGATGTACGAAAGCTTCAAAATGTAGTAAAAGGCATGGAGATGAAAGGAAGTGTGATAAAGTCAGAAAAGCTATGTGAGGTGTGTGCACAAGGAAAATTCATACAGAACAGGAATAGGGAACCAGACAGAAAGGCAGAGAAACCTTTAGAGCTGGTACATACTGATGTAAATGGTCCAATAAAAAATACGAGCCTAGAAGGACACAAATATGTTCAGTCTTTTAGATGACTACTCAGGCACAATTTTTGTGTACTTTCTTAAAAACAAAAGTGATGTGATCCAAGCTACAGAAAGGTTCATAGCTGATTCAGCGCCTTATGGTGAGATCAGATGCATTTGTTCAGACAGCGGCACTAAATTTACAAGCCAAGATTTTCAAACACTGTTAACCAAGAATAGGATTAGACATGAAACTTCGGCACCTTACTCACCTCACCAGAATGGCACAGCCGAGAGAGGGTAGAGAACTCTTTTTGACATGAGTAGGTGTTTGCTGATAGAAAGTAACCTACCTATTAATCTATGGAACTATGCCGTACAGACTGCAGCTTATGTGAGAAACAGGTGTTATAGCAGGAACACAAAGAAGACTCCATATGAGCTCTTCACAAGTAAACAACCTAATATATCAAAACTGCAAAAGTTTGGCTCAACTTGCTTTGCTTACAAGCAAGAAAAAAGAAAACTGGATTCCAGATGTGAACAAGGTGTTTTTGTGGGTTATGATAAAAACAGTCCAGCTTATCTGATATATTATCCAGACAAAGACAAGGTTCTAAAACACAGACTGGTGAAGTTCCAAGTCAAAACAGCTCTAGAGAAACAGACTCAAACCTCTGAATTTCAGGAAGGGTACTATGATGTTAATGTTAACACTAGAGATGATAATAAGGATGAAAATGTTGTTGATGTTGAGGTACATACTGAGGTTAATGTTCTTGAATCTGTACCCAAAAAGACTGAATGCACACAATCAGATGAGGCCAATGAAACAGCAACCAGGAAGAATCCACAAAGAACAAAAAGAAAACCAAGACTTTGAGACAGACAATGTGGAGCGACAAGCTACAAGCATGTATAGACTCCTGTTATAGAGCAGTATGTGATATCCCTCATACATATCAGGAAGCAATAACATCATCTGAGGCAAAACAATGGAAGAAAGCCATGGATGAGGAGATGGAATCACTTGAGGAGAATGAGACCTTCAAACTCACACATCTGCCACCGGGCAAAAAGACAGTGGGGGGTAAGTGGGTCTACACACTCAAAAGGGACAGTGATGGAGCAGACACGTTCAAGGCAAGGTTCGTAGCGAAAGGATACAGTAAAAACAAGGAATCGATTACGAGGAAACATTCTCACCAACAGCAGATATGACAAGTGCGAGAGTTCTTATGCAAAAGGATGCACAGGAGAACCTCATCTTGCACCAAATGGATGTAAAGCCTATTTGCATGCTCCAATAGATACTGAAATCTACATGGAACAGCCAGATGGCTATGAGAAAAAGGCAAAAAGTGGTGAAAAAGAGGTGTACAAGCTTCAGAAATCACTGTATGGACTAAAGCAATCCGGTAGAAACTGGAATACAATGTTGCACACATGTTTAGTTGAAAATGGTTTTGTGCAGAATCCTTCTGATAGCTGTGTGTATACAAAGAAAGACAGAAGGAAAAGGTAATCTTAATCATTTGGGTTGATGACCTGATAATAGCGGCTACTTGTGAAAATGTGCTAAATAGTATAAAAGACACTCACTGAAAGATTTAAAATGAAAGACATGGGAATGCTAAAGCACTTCTTGGGAATAGATTTTGAACAAACAGATGGAGAAGTGAAAATGTCACAGGAGAGATATGTCAGAAAACTACTTAAAAGGTTTGAAATGCAAGATTGCAAAGCCAGAGAGACACCATGCGAGTCAAAGCTCGATTTTAAAGAAGATTCTGAAAGAATGAAGGATCCAAAAAGGTACTGAGAAGGTGTAGGAAGTTTAATTTACTTATCCACCTGCACCAGACCAGACTTAAGCTTTGTGGTTAGTAGGTTATCTCATCACTTTTCTGAGCCAACACAAGAACACTGGAACACAGTAAAACATGTATTCAGATAACTCAAAGGTGCATTGGGACAAAAACTAAGCTTCAAAAGAAATGAGACAGAGAGACTAGGATTGAGGGTATACAGTGATGCAGACTGGGGATCAGACACATCACACAGATGCAGTACAAAAGGATATTGCATCAGTCTAAGTGAAAACAGTTCATTGATCTCATGGAAAACAAGAAAACAACCAACTGTCGCATTATCAACTTGTGAGGCTGAATACATGTCTCTAGCCTTGGCCATGCAAGAATGCATTTATATAGAACAGTTACCTTTACTTAAGAAACCGTCGCTTGATCGAGGTGACTTGAAAAATTACAGACCTATATCCAATCTTCCATTCTTATCTAAGATTCTTGAGAAAATAGTTGCTAATCAAATGTGTGAGCATTTACACAGCAATGGCCTGTTTGAAGAGTTTCAGTCAGGTTTCATAGCTCATCATAGCACTGAAACAGCTCTGCTGAAAGTCACTAATGATATTCTTATGGCCTCAGATAATGGACTTGTGTCTGTTCTGGTTCTCTTAGATTTCAGTGCTGCATTTGATACAGTCGACCATAATATTCTATTAAAAAGGCTGGAATATGCTGTAGGGATCAGGGGAACAGCGCTAGGGTGGTTTAAATCTTATCTGTCTGACAGATTCCAGTTTGTTCATGTAAATGATAAATCATCTTTAAACTCCAGGGTTAATTGTGGAGTACTACAGGGTTCAGTACTTGGGCCAATTCTCTTTACTATATATATGCTTCCAATAGGTCAAATTATCAGGCAGCATGAGATAAATTTTCACTGTTACGCTGATGATACTCAGTTTTACTCATCCATAAATCCTGATGAGCCCAACCAGTTAGATAGACTACAAGCATGTCTTGAAGATATAAAAACTTGGATGACCTTAAATTTTTTGCTTCTAAATTCAGACAAGACAGAAGTTGTCGTCTTTGGACCGGAGTCTTTAAAAAAGAAACTGCTTAGTCAATCACTTAACCTGGATGGCATTAAATTGACCTCCGGTAATAAAGTAAAAAACCTTGGTGTTATTTTTGACCAGGACATGTCATTTAAATCCTATATTAAACGGGTTTCTAGGATTTCCTTCTTTCATCTCCGGAACATTGCCAAAATTAGAAATATCCTGTCCAGGAGTGACGCTGAAAAACTAGTCCATGCATTTGTTACTTCAAGGCTGGACTATTGTAATTCTTTACTATCAGGATGTCCACAAAATGCAGTTAAAAGCCTTCAGCTGATTCAAAATGCTGCAGCAAGAGTTCTGATGAAAATTGAAAAGAGAGATCATATTTCTCCTATTTTAGCTTCCCTTCATTGGCTCCCTGTTAAATCCAGAATAGAATTTAAAATTCTCCTCCTCACATATAAAGCCCTTAATGATCTAGCTCCATCATACATCAGAGATCTGATTGTTCCATACGTTCCTAACAGAGTACTTCGTTCTCAGACTGCAGGTTTACTGGTGGTTCCTAGAGTCTCTAGAAGTAGAATGGGAGGCAGATCCTTTAGTTATCAGGCTCCTCTCCTGTGGAACCAGCTCCCAGTTTTAGTCCGTGAGGCAGACACCCTGTCTACTTTTAAGGCTAGGCTTAAAACTTTCCTTTTTGATAAAGCTTATAGTTCGAGTGGCTTAGTTTATCAGAGAGGGAGCCTTCTTCCCTCCCTGTTGGTTGGAGTAAGAGGGAGTCAGGTTTAGCCTAAACTGGCTCAGTTATGGTTGAGGTGCAAACACACCGTCCATTTCTGCTACTTGTATCTCTTTTCCGATGGTTGTGATCAGTCTGACAGAGAGAGGTATCCCAATCCTTGTAGTTTTTAGTATAACAATGACCATCAGTGGGACCCTTTGTGGGGTGCCTTGAGATGACATTGTTGTAAATAAGCGCCGTTTAACTAAATAATCTGAACTGAAACTATCCGTGTAGTTATGCTGCTATAGGCTTAGGCTGCTGGAAGACATAACGACCACTTTCACCCTCTTCGCTACATTCTCACACTACTCTCTAATTTTTCATTATTTGCTGTTATTTCAGCTTTTAACTTTGTTCTCTCTATTCTCTTCCTAGAAGCTACACCTGGCCTGGCTCTGTGTCTACCTGTGACACCTTTCTGGAGAGGGGAATCGTCCGAGCTTCTGCTGCCAACAACTTAATGCTCACCCTCTACCAATGATCCACATAGCCCTGTCTTTAGTGTTTAACCCTTTCTCTCTCCTAGACATGGCGATTGACTGAGCTTAACTGTAACTAACTCTATGTGCTCTCTTTCAGACTCTAACCTTGAAAACTGGCTCAGAGTTTATCTGATTTTTTCTTCCTAGATGAAATGACTAAAGGAGCTACATCCATTAACATTTACTTTTCCTTCCCATAGAAAGTACTCCTGGATCAGTGCTTCTTTGTTCTCTTTGTGTCTCTGCTCTGTTCTCTCAAACCCCCAGTCGGTCGTGGCAGATGGCCGCTCACACTGAGCCTGATTCTGCTGGAGGTTTCTTCCTGTTAAAAGGGCGTTTTTCCTCTCCACTGCCGCTACATGCATGCTCAGTATGAGGGATTGCTGCAACGTCAACGCCAGTGACTGTCCACTGTCTCTGCATGCTCATCCAGGAGGAGGGAATGCTGCAAGTCTCTGACTGGATGCAATCTGCTGGGTTTCCTTAGATAGAAAAACTTTTTATTCAATTTGAATAAATAACTGAATCTGACTGCACTGTTCAATGATTAGGATTAATTGGAATGTATGTACCTGACTGTTGTGAAGTGCCTTGAGACGACATGTGTTGTGAATTGGCGCTATATAAATAAAACTGAATTGAATTGAACTTAAAGGGATGGACAAATATCAACATGTGCAAACAAAAGTATTTGAAGACAACCAAGCTGCCATAGCCCTTGCTAAGAACCCTGTAAAGAGGCAAAGGTGCAAGCATATTGATTTCAGATATTACTTTGTGAGAGAAACTGTCAACAAGGGAAAGTATTCTTAGAATACTGTCCAAGTGAGCAAATGGTTGCTGATGTATTTACAAAACCAGCAAATAAACTTAAACTGAAAAGGTTCAAACAAAGCCTGTTCGGTAACTGAAGGAACAAAGATATATTTCTGATTTATTTTGTCGAGGTATGAAACCTTGTTTACTTTTGTCTGTAATGCAAAGATGTTAAGAGCGAGTGGGGGTGTTAAGTGTCCTGTTTAACGCTCTTACACTTTTATTTTGGTAGCGGGTGTATTTCTGTTTCCGTTACGTATGCTGCTGTTCTAACTTGTTTTCAGTTTGGAGAAAAACTGAGCCGGGAAGTTCAACAATAAAGTATGGCGACAATTGCCTAAAGAGAAGTCCGAGTATTCGTTTTTTATCCATCCACACGTGGAGAGCTGAATATCTTCAACCCCATTAACAGAGAACCAATCATTAGTCCTGGCTCTAATCGATTCTCGAAACTCAACCCCAAACCCTATTGACAACATTATAGGTTAATAATTTCCAACCATGCTATGTATTTTCTATTTACATCTACTGAATTCTCTGTTAGGTGCAAAGTGAAGAAAACTTCACCAAGACTGGATCACCATGGTAACAAAAAACATAAGCATAATTGGTGGGAAGTTATATTTAGAGTTTGGGCATGAAGTCAAATGAAGAAGAGAAGCTCTTTTAGAGTCTTTTGATATATCTGCTGACATTATTTGCTATAGGTAAAACAAAACTCAAAACAGAACAAGGCTGCTACACTTTTCTAATCCTTACAAAGACTTTACACTGTTTCTAAAATTTCCCAGTTGCAAAAAATATGGCTAGTTGTAGCGAGGAAAGTAAAGGAGCACCCCCCATCACTTTTATTCTGCTAACGCCGTTTTAAATCTACATCTGGCAAGCTGAGAGCAACATGGCTGTTAACTCATAATCACCTATCAGCTTATTAAACTTTGAGTGTTCCTCAATAAAGAGCAGAATGGCATGAATGTATAATGTTCTGCATACCATGCACGTTTACTAACAACCAGTAATAGACTTAGCAGGAATTTAACTGTGTATTTTTCTTATGTTTATGTATTAAATTCTAAATAACACAAAACATTTGTATATAGCAATATTATCTGTAATAGTCAACTTGTCATATCATGGTTGCAGCAGTAGAAATGACTGCTGGGTCATTTGATCATTATTTATGTATGCAATAAATGTTATTGTAAATACTGTGAAAACGTTGGATTTTTATTGAACACGTGGGCAGCAATGCACGGCTGGTCATGCAGACATCCATCAATGGCAAATGATCTCTGTTCTCCACAAGGCAAAGCGTTTCTTTATCTGTTCAGATGGTTGTTAATGAGCCTTCATAAGAAAAATGTCTTTTTAAGTCTTGTCCAATTTGTCATGCATCAGTGGCACTAACATATTTTCAGAACAGTTTATTAGCCCACACTAGCACTGAGCTTAATATAGACCAAAACGTGTATTATTTGAGCCTAAATGTCCATTAGTTTGTGTGTTTCATGGTGGTGAATGAAAAAGAGAGCGAGAAAAGAAAAACTAAAATTTGAAAGACATTAGATACATGGGCCATGAACATTATTTATTTTTGTCCTGTGTAGCTATATGAAGAAATTTTGCCTATACCGAAGTTGTCTTTAAGGACATCTTTCAGTTGGTTCTTTCCTCCTTGTCGCTTTTTGCTGACTTAGAAGGCCAACAAGATATAAAGCCCGATTGATAATTTCAGTGAGTGCTTGTAAAGTCTATTTACCAGAACCGCTGATTTGTATGAATTACATGTGTGCCCCTGATAGATCTTGTGCTTTTAAAGTTACAGATGCATCTCTCTGTGGAATGGAACAACAAATTGTCCACCTTACCTCTACCTGAACCATCAGCAATCCTGTGCAAGCTTGCAACACATTGTTTCACACACTCTGATGCACACGTTTGTGTCCTTGGTCTTTGCTCTCTCTAATCCTGTAGTGCCAACAGTGCTGTCAAGTTTTATGCCAGGCCTTTCCTTCATCTATCCAGTCAGAGAGAGCTCACGAGGAATTCTGCAGCTTGCTATGTTAACGACCTTACTCACCGCATGCTTCTCCAGATGATAAAACAAACCTGCCCCCATTGAAACACCTTATATTACCAAATAAAGCCTTTACAGCTACCCAATAGACTTTACTTTGAAAATCAAAGGAATTTTTCTTGGTGATAACTCTTAAAATTCCTGCATTAATTTCACTAAAAAACATAACTGAAAACTGAAGTTTTAAATTAAATAACCAGATGATGATGAATAAGTTGCATTATAGCAAAACTATAAGCAGAATAAAAAGGCAGACAGCAGCAATATAAAAAGGTCTTCATCTGTGGTTTTAGCATTATGTTTGCCTCTTTGCTCTGAGATCTCCCCTCGCCTCGTTCTCGGCCAGAAACCGTATCTATTACATCCACCTCACGATCAAATGCTACTGGTCAAAACTGCATGTGAGACTGAGCTGTGATGGAGCAAAACAAAAAAATAAAAAAGGTTGGCAGAGCAGACAGAGGGAACCAGCCCCTGTTCTGCAGCTTAACAGGCTTGTTGTGAATGTCTTCGCTGAACTCTGCTGTAATTTAGAAGCACCTGAAGCCACAGCCTGACTGTGCGAAGTGCAGCTGATCCTCTGCATCCCAGTAGGAAAGTAACTGCTCGTGTTGCTGCTAAATGGACAGAAAACTCTGGGTTGTCAATTCTATGCTGGTTGTTTTTTTTAGGTGTCAGGTAAAACAAAATTTAAAATCAATTTTCATTTAACAGATACTCCTTACAGAGTCAACACTTACAATGAATGAGGCTGCCGATGGATACGCTCGCATTAAACACCAATTTTAAATACCCTGGAAATTGCATCTCCAGCATTGTGTGAAGGAGGGTATGTGGCAAAAAAAGAAAATACCAAGGGGGAAAAAGATATTCCAGGCAGGACTGATTGATGATCTGCTAGAAAACTGATTTATTTTTAACAAGCTGCTAAAACACTGACAGCTAATCTGATAGGGTTTTCTTCCACTTTTCAATTTTTCACGTCACACAACTTTAACATCAAAATATTCAGATCACTCCTAATTATGGCAGTACCAACGTAAATACATATTTGTGGTTTTATCAGTGTGTCTGTATTTTGTTGTGGCACTCCATTTCTCCCCATTAAGATTACTCCTAGCTCAGAGCTTTTGCATGTAGCTGTCTTTATTCCAAATAAAACTGTTCACAAAGCTCTTGATGCCATTGTCTCTGTCATCCTCCTCTGTTTTTTAGCTTTTCCAGAAAAAGTGCCTCTGGCTCCATGCTTTTGGGTTTAGCTGTGTTTCTTTTCTGGACAAAGCCTTTGATGGAGCGATTGCTGCCATTATTTTTGTGCTCCATCTGTGTCTCTTTGCTAGAAAATGCTGTTGACAGAGATGCTGATGCCACTGCACTTGTAGTCCCTCTCGGTTTTTTCTCCCTTTCCCATAGAAAGTACTCTTGGCTCTAGGACTCTCCGTTTTTTTGCATGACTCCTTCCTGTCCTCTCAACGTCCAGCCGATCGCAGCAGATGGCTGCTCATACTGAGCCTGGTTTTGATGGAGGTTTCTTCCTCTTAAGACCGAGTGTTCCTCTCCACTGTTCCTACAAGCTTCCTCAGGACAGGTGATTGCTGCAAATCCAACAACTTAATACAATTTACTGGCTTCCTTAGATGGATGAACTAAATTTGACTGTATTGTTTTATGGTCTAAACTGAATTAAACTGTATGTAATTAAATATGAATTGATGTGAATTAAAATGTGTATTTATTTGGATATGATATCATTGGATATAGAATTGATCAGTTTATGTTAAGTTCCCTCAGATGAAGACTGTTGTAGAATTGCCGCCATTAAAACAAAATGAGCTGAATTACAGAACAAATGCTTGGTGTCTGAACTCCACGTCAGCCATGGCTGAACCTTGTGAACTTGTTGATGCAGAGTCTTGAACAATAGATAAATGTTGACGGAAGCAAAGTGTTGCTTTAATGACACTATGTGGTTTCAATGACACAATTGTATGTGTGCACAAAGAAATAAAGCCTTCAGACAGCTAACCAACAAGCCAGCTGAGGCATATTATATTGTCCTAAGGCCACAATGCATTTCACTGTGTTAGTTAGCTGTTTCTAAAGACATCTGGCATCTTGTTTCAAAATATAAATGAGGATACATACATGAAAACAGACTGTCACCCATGCATTCAGCTTAATCTTACTCACTACTGATCCTCTGTTGGATATAAAAACATTAATTTTAGGTAGTCTATTTATTTCAGGAGATATCTAAAATTGAACTCAACATAGAGAGGAAGCGTAGGGAGAAAGGTTGTAGATGGCAGAAAGAAGAAGAAAAAAAAAAAAAAGAGGACAGAAACCAACCGACCACTTTTGGTCAAAATCTGCAGAAGTGCGTGCTGCAGCCACTGAATTTAATTTACCCAAAAAGAACACAACTTTCATGCCTATTTTTAGTGTGTTATTGTTGAGCTTCAGACCACAGCAGTCAAAGTCAGAATGAAGACAGTCGCTGTGAGGCCACGGTGGTCCTCAGAGAGAAGATATGGTTTCTAACAGATAGACACCACAATGGTGACACATAGTCTACTAATAATCACTGAGGGAGAGCACATCCATTGCATTGGAGTGCCAGATATAAAAACTATATGTGACCTTCTGTGACCTTCTATCGAGGCTCTTCGTCATCCTCTAACAGACGGCGACGGCCCGAGACGGAAGCCTCAGCGCTGATCTCTGTAATCATTCCTCTGCCTAATTTAGATTAAAGAAGCTAAAAGTTAGAAATTGTTTGAGATTCGTTGATTTTCAAAAGTCTTTAGATAGAGTGTGTGATCGCTTCTGGGGACCAAGGACCGGAGGGGCTCCGAGGCGTCTGACCGCCAACAGGGTGCGGTAACTCGGACACCCTTAAAGAAACGACAACATCAAAAACTGTTTGATTCAAACTACAATAGAGCCCCTTTATGGAATCGGATCAGAACTGCTGTGAGTCAACAGTACATCGTCATCGGCAGAACTGAGTCAGACCATACCTGTATTCTGTTTCTGCAGTGACTGATTGTGTCTACACATCTGTTATGTTTGATGGCTGCGTCTAGCATTCAACAAAAAGACATGTGAATATGCATTTAGAGCTTTGGATAAGATGTGGAAATGTTTTGTTCCGTAAAAAGGAACTGGTCTTATAACAAGTGAGAGTGGATTTTCCATAACAATAGAGTTTCAGCTACTAGATCCCTCCTTTGGTTACTCCAAATGCTCCGTAGCAAATGCCCAAAACTGGATTAGTGACTTTAGGGGCCCCTACTAGTGGGGCAGTTTTGTAACACTTCACCTCAGTCGTTCTCAAAATGTGATGTGGGGAGGGGGGGTCAGAGGTTGTGGTGGGGACAGAGGCGTTGATGCACGACGAGAGGGGCGTGTGAAAACAGCCTTGTTTTTTTTTGTTGTTTTTTTTACATCGCATGCACCGAACCAATGTGAATGTCAGAGGACTCATTTGGGGGTGACACAAACAAAACGAGCAGGGGAACCACGGACAAATCCAGAGAGGTTCTTCTGTCTGTAAAATGAGGAAATAGAGTGCAGGGGCCACAAGAACAATAGGCAACGTGTCAGATACAACTTGAACAAAGACAAATGAGGACAATGACCAAACGCCAAAGCCCAAAGCTAGAAACTATGACGAGGCATTGCTTTGTTCTCTAATCAGGTTCCACCTTAATTGTTCTTTTACTGAAAAGGCAGATAAAAGGCTCATTATAGTGAGTATTAATGTGATACCATTAGGTTAGTTAGCACAAACTGACTGATTTGTCTTTGTTGCCAACATTTTTTTTTCTTTGCACCCAAATAATTTTATTTTCACTGTTCTAAAATATATGATTGCACAACAGAAACAGTTAGAGAACCCACAGCCTTAATAGTTCTGAACCCATTTAAAAAAAAATCTATGAAAGTGAATTCTGGAGAGGTTTCAGTTGACATTGCAAGGGTTTCTGTGCATATCCTTACCTTGAGCCACTATCTAAGAGAGCTTTTATGTCGAAGTGCACTTTCAAGAGCATCATCATTAATTCAGTTCATCCTGACATGTTGGATAACAATTGGCCACTTTTAGATTTGATCTAATTACCATTCATTGAATTTAAAACTGGGATATAGCCCTCTTCTGAGAAGAAAAAACTAAATAATTACAGTGCCTTTGAAAAAGTATTCATACACGTTTGAAGTGTTTTACATTTCGTCACATTATGACCACAAACTGTACTGTATTGGGATTTTGCGTGACAGACCAACACAAAGTAGTGCAGAATTATTAAGTGGCAGGAAAAAAAGTTACATGGTGTTTTTTTTACTAATGAAAGCATTAATATCCATTAGTATCCAGCCCTATTTACTCTACTACCCCTAAATAAAACCCAGTGGAACCAACTTGCCTCCAGAAGTTACTTAATTAACAAATAGAGATAAGACAAGAAAATTTATGAACATACAGCATCATGAAGACAAGGAAAACATCAGACAGGCCAAAGATAAGTTGTTGAGACATTTAAAGGTTGGATTATAAATCAATATCCCAAGATTTAAAAATTTACAGACCACTGTACAATCCATCATCTAAAAAATGGAAAGAGTACGGCACACCTCTAAACATACTAAGAGATGGGCTTTCACCTTAATTGACAACATAGGCATGGTGACAATTAATCAAAGAAGCAGCCAAGAGGCCCATGGTAACTCTGGATGAGCTGCAGAGTTGCCACAACCCATGCTGAGGACTTGGCAAACATATGATAGAAGGTGCTCTGATCAGAGGAGATCAAAGTTGAACTTTTTAGCCAAAATGAAAAACAGCACGTGTTGGTGGGAAACTAACACCTTGAACAGACCATCCCCAAAGTGGTACATGGTGTTGGCAGCATCATGCTGTGGCTAAGTTTTTCTTCGGGCAATCTGGTCAGGGCTAGTATGTAGAATGATATAGCTAAACACAGGGCAACGCTGAAAGAAACCCTAAACATATAAACAGAGCTACAATAGAGCGGTTTAGATCAAATGTGTTTGGTGTTAGAATAGAAACTTCATAGCCTAAATATAAATCAACATTTCAGTTTACAAAAATAATCCATCCAGTCTGACAGAGCTAGAGCTACGTTTCTAAAGACGACTGGGCAAAAATTTCAGGTATGAATGCAAAAAAAGGTGGTTCTGACTCAGGGGAGGCTGAATACAAATGAAGGCGGCACTTAACAAATTTGTATTAGTAGACATCTTTGAAATCCCTTTTCGTTTCAGTTCATAAGTATGCCTCTCATTGTGTCGGTGTGTCACATAAAATCCCAATCCAACACTTTGCTGATTGTGGTGATAATGTGACAAAATGTGGAAAAATTCAGGGGGTAAGAAGACCTTTTTAAGGCACTGTATATTTTTAACACATTTCTTACTGGCAAAAATGTGCACCTTCTATAAAACTCCTGTAACTGATAAATATGGCTGAGTTATTTCGAAGACAGCAAATGACATTTTAGGTGCACTTGCAGAAAAGAAGTCTGCAATCCAAATTTTACATAAATTAATTATTAAACAGGGCGATCACTTCATCTTAAATCACACTTTAGTGTCCGAGTTTAATGGGCACCTTGGTTTCTTACACAGAGCTGAGTGAGATGTTTTAAAGAGAGAAGCATTCAGACATTAAATGTCTCTTTGCCACATCTTCATATTCAGACTCACCTCTCCTCCGTGGCCATCAAAAACCCCGAATATGGAGGGGTGGCTCTTGTTCACGATGTCGGTGACCACCTGGAACCTGTCCTCCATGTGATCCCGCCGGCCTTGGATGGAGTACACGGCAACATTATTGCTCTTGAACTCCCAGGTCTTGGCGAACTCTGCGTCCAGGACGTCCAGCCCGCCGAAGCGCTCGTTCTGCATCATCTCCGCCACTTTCCCCTTGACCATCTTGACCGCATCCCGGCTGGACTTGACGATGGTCTTCACCTCGTCCGTGTGGAAGAAGTAACTCCACAGAGCCAGGCTGATGCACAGCAGGAACAAGGTCTCCGGTCTCAGCAGAAAATAACGCATGATCCTACCCAAAAGAGATAGCAGGGTCATCGTATCCTCTATCATCTATTTGTTTACACGCAGCTCAGGGAAACCACGGCAGGTCGTTGTGTTGTTCGCGCCCGCCGCAGATTTCACTCCATCGCCGTTGCTGACGCACATTTACCAGATCGTTTCACACCTTGAAAACATATAGGTGACACTTTTTTTAAACCATTTCTAAACCTGGCCCGAAGAACAAAGTGGGAACGTACGCACACAGAGGAAAGGGAGACCGAAACGGTGCTCCGGCGGGTTCCTTCTAGCATGTAGCCCCGCGGCGGTGAGCCACCAACGGCTGTCCGTTGACCATGTACTGCGGTCCGAGAACGCCGCTACTCGGAGGGGGAAAAAAAAAAAAAAAAAAACTTGTTTCGACTTAAAATTAAGTAAGCGTTCAGGTTCAGGTTACTGAAGTACAGTCACGGGAAGAAGGTCTCCTCCGACCAACTCAGCTAGAGTTCCAGTCCTGAAAATAGAGTGCGTTTAAAGCCACACATTCTCGGTGGCCACACTGACTGTGACTCCGTGCTCCTGCTGCTCTAAACCATGGTGCTGCCTTCAAATGCAGCTCGGAATGTCCCCCTGCAGTGGTTGCCTGTTTTTATAATATTACCACGTAAGTAAACGGTCCTTTTGGCGCGGGGGTGTGGGGTGGGATTGGGGGGTGGGCTTCATTTCGTGCTCGATATGCGTCCCCTGAAAACAAAAAATATATTTTAAAGAGTGCCATGGCAATTTATCCTTTCATTATTAACTTTAGTCGTCAGTTTTGATCACCATGGTCCTATTAAGTTACTTTAATTTTCTATTTTTATCTTCTACTTTAAATTGTAGGCTTACCGTTTCTTTTATTTTGTAAGGGGACCCTGAAATGTGCCTTTAGAATAAAATGTATTTTTATTAGTAGTAGTCTTCACAATACAAAAGAAATATTAATACATTTTCTGAAATTTTAACCCATTCAGTGCTTAACACACAAAGTGGATTTTCTTTAAAATAATTATTTTCTTTTCCTATGGTTTTTTCTGTTTTAATTCATTTATATTCATGAATTTCCTTAATTTTTAAGCATTTGTATGGCAGTTTTAAAGTCTTCCTGTGACTCTCAGTCTCGCTTTCTTTAATTTAATTTCCTATCTCACACGCAAATTGGAATTTATTTTTGAGAGGTGGGAGGTCAGAAATTGGCAGCCAGATTTGTTTTTATTCATTTTTTCTTTCTTAAAGTTATTAAAAAAGTAATCAGAAACTAGATTTTGTTTCTTCATGATATATAAAAGAAAGTGCATGAAAAAATATTTTTACCTAGTGAAAAACAAAACATGAAATGCTGACGGAATGTCAGTATATCTCAATCTACACAACCTGGCCACATTTTGTACCATTTGGATCAACATAAAATAAAAATAAAATAAAAAAGGGATACAAGTGTTTCTCAATAAATTTAAAAAGTCAAAAAGGTTAACATGTTTTTCTAATTAAATGTTAAAAAATTTTTGATTTAATTTTGTACGATCTGTGCAATGACAAGGGTATTGAAATCTGCCAAAAAACTAACTACAAAAGGGGAAATGTAAAAATAAAGCAGTGATACACGAAATGCTTTAGAGTATTCACAAAAAACATCTGAAATTAAAAGAGACAATAAAAAGCAACACAATTAAAATGTCCACCAATAAATGTGAAAGAAGACACAGAAACATTCATCCTGAAATTAAGATTGTGACACAAAGTAAACTAAACTCATATTTACAATATAGGTAGGTGGAATATATATGACAACACGAAACAAAAACAGCCGTATATGAACTAAACACACAAACATTAATACACTTGTATGGTTGTAGCACAGAAGTCAACAAATGACAAGTAGACTGATCCCAAAACACATTATTAAATATATCATATTGTTATTATTTTGCAAATGCCTACTGTACTGAATTACCTTTAAGCCCCATCAAGAATGTACAAATATTCACACGTAACCAACAAACTGGACGAACAAAAGTTCTAACTACTGAAAATGTCCGACCGCACCTGAAAGCGTCTAAACAAGTGCTCATGACAGGTGCATTGTACCGTTGGATCGTTAGACGGTCCGCATGGGTTTCATTATGACAACTGACAAAATAATTTCCCGGAGACCTGCACAGAACATTCAACGTGCTCTGTGGCAATGTGTTGACACGCTGAGATGTTATTCTAGCTAAAACTATGTTAAAGTCGGTTCAGTATAATAACACCGATCCGTTCACCTTTTTATGCATTTTCTTTTTTAAATCATAGCGAAGAATTGAGTAAATAAGATAAATGTTAGCATGCAAGCATCAAGTTCCCAATTATAATTTATATCGCTTTCTATGCTTTGCAGGGCAAACATAATTTCATTGCAATATATGAGTGTATTATTTTACTTATTTCATTTTCTGCTGTTTAAATAAAAAGCAAACAGTCTTTTTAAAATGATTTTAATGACGTTATATTTCATAATTGTAACATATTGCAAGTTTAATCATAGATTTACTTTGAGTGAAAAATGCCCTTTTTTTCTTTCAGGCAAAACGAGGGAAGCTTTTCTCGGGGTCCTTTGTGACGCCTCCCTCTTCGGTTCTCGGTTGTAAAAACGTGGAGGGCTCTGTCTGAGGGTATGTTAGGGATTTATTGTTAATCCAGTTGTTTTTAGTTGTATGTCAGCCCTCGGCTATACCAGCTGCTAGTAGACCAAACGTTTTCCTGTCCGTTTCAGTTTATTCCTGTGTTGTTTTCTTTCAGAATTACTCGGGAACCTAGCATGTTAGCCGTCAATACTAACCGTGTGCTGTTAAAATCCAGAGCATCGGCGAGTTTAGCTTCTTTTACGTAACCGGTATCATGTTTAGTCCCTGCAATGCAAACTTTATCTTTTCGATGGTACTTTCTTGTGGATAACAGTTAATAATACTGGTGTGAGCTAAGGTAGTGTGTTAAATGTAAATGCTAGCTTTCACGTCACTAGCAAAGCTTACTTTTGGTTGGTTAAATGCATCTCTCATGTTTCTGTCAGCAGAGACCAGGAACTTTTGCTGTGATCTGTCTACCTGAGGGATGGAGTACATTCAAGCTCCAGCTGCCAGCAGTCAGGGGAATATGTGAGTAAAACAAATGTTCGAGTTTCCAGTTTTTTAAATGTTGTTTGCGCTACAGGGGTGCTTGTAGACAAGCTGTCGTGGAACCATTTTTGGCACGCCTAGTAAAATAAATGATTCGTTCATTGCAGTAGCATAATCTGACACTTTAGTAAAATGCACCCTAACAATCCCTTTGGTATAAATGTAACAGACACATTTTTATTCATACTTCTAATGTTGACTAGAGTTTCTATGAATTTCCAATTGGTAATTGATGACTTCCTGCAAAAGCGCTTCTTGACCTATTTCATGGTAAGAGGGGTAAAACAGTCTCTAAATCCCACTGTTAAAGAACTGCAACAGAGAGTGGCATCTCGGGGACACCAAGACTCCCATTAAAAACTACAGGGGTTGAACAATGAAACTGAAATACCTGTCATTTTAGTGTGGGAGGTTTCATGGCTAAATTGGACCAGCCTGGTAGCCAGTCTTCATTGATTGCACATTGCACCAGTAAGAGCAGAGTGTGAAGGTTCAATTAGCAGGGTAAGAACACAGTTTTGCTCAAAATATTGAAATGCACACAACATTATGGGTGACATACCAGAGTTCAAAAGAGGACAAATTGTTGGTGCACGTCTTGCTGGCGCATCTGTGACCAAGACAGCAAGTCTTTGTGATGTATCAAGAGCCACGGTATCCAGGGTAATGTCAGCATACCACCAAGAAGGATGAACCACATCCAACAGGATTAACTGGACGCAAGAGGAAGCTGTCTGAAAGGGATGTTCAGGTGCTAACCTGGATTGTATCCAAAAAACCTAAAACCACGGCGGCCCAAATCATGGCAGAATTATATGTGCACCTCAACTCTCCTGTTTCCACCAGAACTGTCCGTCGGGAGCTCCACAGGGTCAATATACACGGCCGGGCAGCTATAGCCAAACCTTTGGTCACTCATGCCAATGCCAAACGTCGGTTTCAATGGTGCAAGGAGCGCAAATCTTGGGCTGTGGACAATGTGAAACATGTATTGTTCTCTGATGAGTCCACCTTTACTGTTTTCCCCACATCCGGGAGAGTTACGGTGTGGAGAAGCCCCAAAGAAGCGTACCACCCAGACTGTTGCATGCCCAGAGTGAAGCATGGTGGTGGATCAGTGATGGTTTGGGCTGCCATATCATGGCATTCCCTTGGCCCAATACTTGTGCTAGATGGGTGCGTCACTGCCAAGGACTACCAAACCATTCTTGAGGACCATGTGCATCCAATGGTTCAAAGATTATATCCTGAAGATGGTGCCATGTATCAGGATGACAATGCACCAATACACACAGCAAGACTGGTGAAAGATTGGTTTGATGAACATGAAAGTGAAGTTGAACATCTCCCATGGCCTGCACAGTCACCAGATCTAAATATTATTGAGCCACTTTGGGGTGTTTTGGAGGAGTGAGTCAGGAAACGTTTTCTTCCACCAGTATCACGTAGTAACCTGGCCACTATCCTGCAAGAAGAATGGCTTAAAATCCCTCTGACCACTGTGCAGGACTTGTATATGTCATTCCCCAGACGAATTGACGCTGTATTGGCCACAAAAGGAGGCCCTACACCATACTAAAAAATTATTGTGGTCTAAAACCAGGTGTTTCAGTTTCATTGTCCAACCCCTGTATCCTTGGTGTGCTGTGCTGGCCTTCTTCCGCTGCCTCTTCCTCCGTCTCAAACACTCAGCTTATGCCATCTTCCATCAACCTCAGAAGTCGTAACTGGGAAGTGGGAGTTTACACAATCTCAGAGTTCTAGCGTTCCAGTTTCCTGCTTGCTTTTGTTCGTATTGCTAGCAACTGTAAAGGCAGTCTTACGACAATAACACTGTTCTATGCGGTATTTCGGGCATATAAACTGTGCTGAGACATCTCTTTTTATAAACACTAAAAAGTAGTACGTGTACAACTGACTAAATGTTGCATAAATAATGAAGAACTGCTAAAAACAGTCAAAGTAAGAAAGTTTTACTACTATTGATGCAAGTAGTATCCATCTTGAATGTGGAAGTCGGGTATGGTCGTGTTACCCTGACTCTCCAACTTATAATTCGAGCTTTCGGGGGCATTCCAGTTGAAATTTCCTACTTTGAGGTCAGAAATACCGCCTTCCGAGTACAAATGTAACACACCATTTGCCCCACACTGCAGTCCGAATCACGTAAGTATAATAGTTAAATTCGTATTATAAGAACACTAAGACAGCTAACAATTTATACTCAACCTAAAACGGTGGGTTAACTCAAACGCAAACACCCAGCTAACATTAGCCCATGTATTTTTTCATAGAAAAATTACCTGAAATTTATAGTTAAGTTAAAAAAAAGTAGAAAGTTTAAAAAAATAAAAATTCACAGAGAAGTTCAAGGTATTTCATCCAGAAAGAACTATGGTTAGCTAGCTTGTTTAAACCACCTAAACTTTTATAAACCCTGACTCTGAAAAGAATCTGAATCGAGAATGGCTAGGAATTGAAACGAGGAATGCGAACCGGAATCGTTCAAATTAAAACAATGGCCAACCCTAGTTGCCAAAGTAGTTTATAAATCTGTTTCTGTAGGAAATCAATAGTTTTACCCTGTGACCACTGTTTCACTAACTCCATTTATTGCCTGATTGACGCTGCCTGGATCCAGCTGCAGGCAGCAAGTTATTTTACACTAAGCAATGCAGCAGGAACTTTCTCATTCCATAAGAAAATTATGTGAGATGGTTGTTTAAGTGCTGGCAGTGTACTTAGTGTGGAGACATTTTAGCAATGTGTACTTGAGTACTGACTTTCATTGTTGATTATATACATATAGGACTTCATCTAAAAAGGATCAGTACTTTTGCTTGTCAGTTAAAGCTGACACTATTTCATCTCTTCCTTGAAGTAAATAGAAGCAGAAAATACATGAGAGGTCATGTTTTCCTGGAAAATATTCTAGCTGCAGAAAGAGACCAGTGGGTTCTCCTGAAAAGTCTGTTGATATTTTGGGAATTTGTCCCTGGTGATGAGGTTTGCTTTTCGTGTGGTGAGAAGTCCCTCAGGGATCGATTGAGGTGAGTGTTCAAGGAGTAGAGAACACAACAAATACATGGATGAACAAAACTGTTGCCTGTCGAGCTACAAAAACATCTTTAAAGCTTTAGTAAACATTTGTCATCTCAATTTGTCCTGCATCATTTTCTTCTAGATGGTGTGTGTGTGTAGTGACTCTTGTTGCTGTGTAGCTTTGTTTCAACTAGTTTAATAAGATGACACACACTTCTGATATGGACCATGTGCATCCAATGGTATATGCCAAGCAGTCGTTTGGAAGGCATGCCAGGAAAAAGCCTATTTTATCTTACTATTACAAGCACAGACATGATGGCTTGCTAAACTCCTTAGGGATATTAACTAGAACTATGTGCTTTATTCAGAATCTGTGGGGTAAGCTGAAGAGAGCATAACAGTGGACCCAGGACCGTTGTTGAGGGTTTTTGTAGGATCTTACCTTGTGAAATGTCATAGAAGTAGTTAAAATGCTGTCCTATAGGAAAAGAAGGGTATTTACAAGGCATTAAAAGCAGGGTTTGTAATAATTGTACAAGTATTTCCTAACATGGGATTTTTCCAGCTGAAGAAATGTATTCAAATTGAAGCTTGTAGTTTTTGTAGCATTTCATGCAGTGAAAAATGAATTTATTGTAAGGCTTGTTGCACAACTTTACTGGAGGGATTAGTCTGCATCTGCAACTAAACTCAATACAATACCAGCTGTTGGGGTTGCCACTGTCACTGCAATTAAAGCTGAATTAGACTTATCTTGGAGCTTGGAGCAGGAAACAACATCACCTGAGCTGAGAGCATTCTAGCTGCAAGTCAGGATTTGCTATTTGTTTTGGTTCAAACTACTATTAGCAGCATGAGCCAATAACAGTATATTTCTCTCAACACTAAAGGAATTTTGGCCCAAATAAATGCTGTAATCTCTATTTATGTCACTGGTTTAATGAGGTACAAAATTTCAAAACCGCTATTACTGGCAACTTTCATTACATTCTGTATGCACTCAGCCATATTGGATATGAAACTCTGCCAGCTCTGATTTTCCCAGTAGGAACTTTTGTTTTCTGGGAGCCCAAAAAAATCCCATTTCTGGTCACCTCTCCTCCTCTAAAGCATAGGTTACCATTTTAAAATCTTCTTTTGAGAGAGGGGCGTTTAATTTGGGCCAGTTGCCTCAGCTGAAAGGTGCGTGATTTCACCACTGCTGTGACTTGACTGTCCAACTTAAAACCACGTTCCATTTTTAAAACCCAGATTAGTTACAGTGGGCTTTCATACTGTTCTAGAGGGCCCATGTCCACAGGTAAAGAGCCACCAGAGACACCCAATTAAGTGACATAACCCGTCTTATTTTCATTAAAATAAAATATAAAAATTAGGAGCCATCCAAGCTTTTAAGACCAGTCGTGTCCAAAGTGCGGTCCAAACGGTCCCGACTGCAATCCAAGAATAATCCTAACGTGGCAGCACAGCAGGTTGATGCAGATGTCGACTTCTGCTATTTAATTGGGGCAACATTAGGGCTGGGTATTGTTAAGAACCTGACAATTTAATTTGATTTTGATTCTTTGGGACACAATTCGATTCAATTCG
The DNA here is from genome assembly GCF_021462225.1 of Girardinichthys multiradiatus. Classification (NCBI taxonomy): domain Eukaryota; kingdom Metazoa; phylum Chordata; class Actinopteri; order Cyprinodontiformes; family Goodeidae; genus Girardinichthys; species Girardinichthys multiradiatus. The sequence goes on from NC_061810.1 coordinate 40,577,487, forward strand.
ATATTGATTTAGTAATAACTAGAAGTAGACAAATAATTCACTGCAGTACCCGCTCATAATTTTCAGATTTATTTATTTATTCCTATTCATATGAACACCCATCGTATACTTTACGATGGGTGTTCTTTAACATTGTATACGTTAACATTTTTTAAGTAAATGGATCACGTTAATAAAGAATAGCTTTATCATTTAATGGTTATACATTTAATTTCAAATCCTTTGTGGGGGTTGTTATGGAAGCAGAATAATAAAAATGGGCAGAGGATTTACTCATGCTCATCAGATAAAAAAGGCAGAGCGCTGAAGCTTGGGTCTAGAGCTGAAGCTATCGAGAGTTTGTCCTTCAGGCTTATGACCTTCAAATAAAAATAAAATAACATTACAATAAATCTTATTTATGATCATTTTTTATAGAACAGATAAGAGTGCATAGTAAAAAGAAAAGCTAAAACAATGTGAATAAAACAGGCCTTACAATGTCAGGATGATGTGGAACATTAAATATCTTTTCTGGAGATCCTGTTCATCTCCTTCACCATCACAGAGTCATCTGGGGCTGGTCGCATCTCCTGCAGAAGTCTTGTCCTCAGTGGTTCAATGAGAGACAGAGTTGGGGTGCCTTCCTGAGACATCATAAAGGTGGCTTTCGTTAGTGGCTTCAGAGCCTGTGCAGCATCTTCTGCTGCTGTTACGTCTACCTCCGTCAGTTCACAGATCTTTTCCCTGCCTCCAAACGTCAGGGGCAGGTAGTGCAGCTAGTTGCTGCTCTAAAAATCTCTCCAGCGTGCTAAACGCACTGTTCCAATGTGTTGCTACATCAATTATTAGTTTATGCCGTGGGAGTTCCGGGAACTTTTGTTTCTACTTGAGTGCCTGACTGGCCAGGTTGCTACGGTGAAAAAACGTGTAAATGCGCCTCACTCTGCCGAGAAGTCATGCAGCAGCTAGGATTTTAAGAGCAGCTTGCAGAGCCAAATGGTTTTACGATGCTGTTTCCTACTTCGGTCGTCATGCTGTTTTTGTTTAGTCCAGTGCGGCTTCTGTCTGTTTAGGCACAAATCACTGGCAAGGGGAGCTGATTCTTCTTCTTCTGTATATTGGCGGTTGGCAAACGACTCTTTGGTGCATTATCGCCACCAGCTGGTGAAGAGGGCCAAGTGTAATTAGTCAATTCATAGGATTTTCTGAATCGTTACAACAAAAGTATTCTTTTAATAACCATGCTAAACAGGACCACATGCACACACATATATATATATATATATATACACACATACACACACACACACACACAGCGCAGCTTTTACTCAAAAGCAGACCTTGGTGCACATCAAATCATTACTCTGTTAAACTTGACTAAATACTGTAATTGTGATTTAAAACCTGTTCTTATTGTTGAGAAAACCCTTTAGGTTTTGCATCTACACATGAAGCAGATTAGTTTCCTGAACTTGTTGTTAGGCAGCTGTCCACCCAAGGATTCTGGATGGTTCTGTTTTCACATTAATCCTGTCCTGAACACGTCTGGTGGTTGTTGTGAAAACTCCACTGCAGCGTTGCCTTAAAAAAGCCCAAATGGTCAAATTAGTTCAGCCTGTTTTTTTGCCCAAGTTAGTATTATTATTTTTTTTTTACTTTAAAGTTTGAAACTCATGGCTTGGTGTGTTTTCTCAGGAGGAGTGAATCCAGACATCCCTCGTTCTTTTCCAGTTTGAACAGCGTTCTGTTTTCTCCTCCACAGCCTGTGCTGTACCTGTGGTGTCCCCGTTCCTCCAAACCCCGCCAACATGTGTGTGGCCTGCCTGCGCACTGAGGTCGACATCTCAGAGGGAATCCCAAAGCAAGTCACGGTGCACTTCTGCAAGCAGTGTGAACGGTTCGTTTGGCACATTTGTTCCATACCTCAAAGCAGCTATCATTGTTTTTCTGACGATTTAGAAACGTCCTGTTAGAAATACTGCTTGTTTTCGTTAATGCAGGTACCTGCAGCCTCCTGCCACCTGGATGCACTGTGCTCTGGAGTCCAGGGAGCTTCTGGCCCTTTGCCTAAAAAAACTTAAGAGCTCAATGACCAAAGTAAGGTGGAATTTATATTGCAATTTAAGAAAAATCATATTTCCCTACAACCAAAAAGATGTAAAGAGCATAAAAATCACTGCGTCAGTTTGAAGCATGTGGTGTTAATTTATTTAAGATTTAAGTAACTTCTATACAATACTGCTTTTAGCAGGAGACTGGCTTTATGCTTTCAAAAGAGTTGAATCTAGCACTTATAATCTGACACATTTACTCTTTTTGTGTGATGGATCAAAACAAGGTGGTGCATAATTGTGAAGAGGAAGGAACATGATCAAATAGTTTCCACAGTGTGGTTTATTGGTTTTATAATAGTAATAAGCTGAATGTTTGCATTGTGAACCTTTCAATGTAACATATTTTAGTTTGTTGTTTTGCTTGAAATGAGACTAGGGATTCATTTATTGTGAAGGTAGTCTTAAAAATGTTTTCAGGGCACCACCACATTAGATTCTGGATTTATTTTTCATATTTTATTACTATTTAGTATTTAAGGCATCTTATTTGTTGCATTTACACCATTAATGTTGTGTATTGTACCATGCTCTTGCTATTGTAAATAGCTGCTACTAATATTATTGAAGCCATGGATGCTGATATGTCGTGAAATCTAAACTACCACAACTGCTCAAAAGTTTGTACAAATAAAAACAAAATCTGCATTTGTATTCAGCCTCCCAGAGTGAATACTTTGTAGACAGATCCAAGTATTAAAACTGCACCCTTTAAGCATGTGGATTTGTATTTTGTCCACTTTACTCTGGTGCCTATAAATAAAATGTAGGCACATGGCTTTCAGAAGTTAACTAATTTGTTTGTAATTTTTAAATGAAATGTGGAAAAGTACCAGAGGTGTTTTTGACTTGGATTGCCTGTACTGCTGGATTTGTTGGGCCAATGTTAATTTTGGTGTCGGTACTTTTCCAGGTTCGTCTTATTGATGCTGGCTTCCTGTGGACAGAGCCCCACTCCAAGAGGATTAAGATGAAACTGACCATCCAGAAAGAGGTAAGAGGTCCGAAGAATTGTGACATTTTAAGAGATGAAATCTGATTTGGGATTGAGGTTCTCATTTTTTTATAGTTCCAACATTATACCTGTTTCTTTTAGAGAGTAATTAGCAGTAAAGCGTAAGTGGATCATTTATTTATGTTAGTGTTGGAAAACCATGGCTTTTAATTAGAAGTATACATTAAATAAGTATGCACACATCTACTTGATACATTAGTTAGCGATTATATGGCAGATCAACAGATCTGTCTGAGTGAAACGGGTTTTACAAGTAGTTGTTATCTCATCCTCTTGACCTTTTAGTGAGAACCTGAGCTGCTGGACCTCTCAGTGCCAGCTCTTCTGTTTCTGATGGAGGGCCTTTTTGTTTGCTCCATTTATACCAAATCCTAAAATAATCAATAGATTCATTTTCAAACGGCTTGGTTAACAAGTGGTTTTCAGCAACATAAATGTTGCCAATGTGTGTTGCTTATGTGTGTGGGTTAAACGGCGAGACTTATTTCTGGTTTTTGTTGCTCCAGGTGATGAATGGGGCTATCCTGCAGCAGGTGTTTGTGGTCGAGTTTGTCGTCCAGTACCAGATGTGCGACGACTGCCATCGTGTGGAGGCCAAGGACTTCTGGAAGGCAGTGGTTCAAGTGAGGCAGAAGGTTTGTGTCTGCTAATCTGTAAATAATATTTTATCTCCAGCTTACATGCATTTTTACGGTTAAAGCCTAATGTGGCACAATAGTCTGATTTTAGAAAACAGATTTTTTTGAAAGCATACTCTACACTAGCATAAATATCTAAATGTGATCATTTATTTAACATTTAAACTTTCACTGTTTTAATTAAGTCATTAGTATTGATGGACCAGTTTTTGGTTATAGGCAGGCGCGAGAAACAGGATAGCTTAGCAGCATTTAACGTATTTTAAGATTTTAAACAAACTCCCTGCTCCTAAAACTAAGTTTTTCCAGTTGGTGAACACAGATGGCTACTTGAGATTAGGATTTAAGTTTCTTTTGGTGTGTAGCATGCCTGGACATCGGTTTGTTCCTGTCTACTTGGGTGCAAGATTGGGGAACTTGGAAGGCGTTTTTAAACTGTGGTCGGCGCCGTAGAAAGATAAATCCCAGTGAGCGGCAACACCTTCTGAGCAGGAGGAGTGGGCCACTCAACTTTCAACTTTTCAGCTGCACGCAGGCAAAGGGAAAGGAACGAAGTGTCCTGACCTAGCAGAGAGGAGGCAGCAGCAGCCGTACACTGACCTGCTGAAAAGTCATCATCCTCAGAAAGACCGTGACCTTCGAAGTTGATGTCCAGCACATCAACATCATCACCTTGAGGTTCTAGGTCAGGGGTACCCAATTAAAATAGCAGGAGGTCCACTTCCTCCCTCACCCAAACATCACAAACCACAGCTTCCATGCACTCTCTGATCATTTCCCAGTCAGTGAAAGGCTTTTAGTGTTTTCCCTAAAATCCACCGTACTCACAGTGAACACTTGTATGCTCGCTGTTGTGCTGTAAGAGACCGTATGCCTGTCAATTCATCTTTGTGTGATTTTCATCATCCACTTTACGTATTTCTGATGAAGCCATCTTTTACTCATCTGTGCACCACCAAGTCATTGTACTGTCAGCAAGCGTCAGCTCCCAAGCTCGTAACTTAGCAACCTGCGTTGAAGGACCCGCATAGCTTCTTCTTTGTCGTTTTCTGGAGGGTGGCGTACAACAGTGTGGTGCATTACTGCCACCAGCTGGCTTGGAGTGCAGACCAGAATATCGCTGACCTACATAGCTGTCCGTCGCGCCTGTTCAAAAGTCAGACGCGGCAGCTTGAAGCATGCGGAATTGGTCCAAAAGACCATCCTTATTGGGCTCGAACAAAACCAGGTTCCTCCACTCGGGGAGCAAGGGGTCTTTCAGTGACACAGTAGCCCCTCCCGGTACTTTCTGCACAAACGTGACCCGCCGTTCAAGTGCCAAAGCCAGTGGAAAAACACACATGCGCCTGTCAACGCTCTTCTGGTGTGAGCAGTTCCAAGGAAGACAGACCATGCTTTGTGCCATTGTTTATTAGCTTCTTTACCGCATCCAAGAGTGCAACGCAAACCCGGCTGCTGGAAGACGTTTGCCCCAAGCTTGCAGCGAACACCCGGTAGCTGCTTCACACCAAGGTCAGATCAAATTCATGGCAAAAACTAGCACTAACTGTTTAAACCCCTTTTTAGATATATATATATATATATATATGTCTACACAAACAAATCGCATAGGGGAAAACAAACCAAACCTCAATAGTGTCATTGATCTAAATTTAGTTGGTTCTGATCTCCATAAAATTAGAACACAGCAGTTTCTGAAGCCAACATCTTGTGTTTTCTCTTGATTTGTGGACAAGAAATATTAAAAGCCACCTAGATGTCAGATGCCTGAATATGTTAAAAAAAAAAAGGGATTAATTAGCTTATTAAGTAGTAACCTGAGTGGCAGCCTGGTGTTCACAGACAAAAAGAAACTGTTAAAAGAGCTATTTTTGCTTGATGTATAATCTGTGAGGTTTACAAGCTATAAATGATTTTCAGGTCCATTGTCTGATTGCTTTCATACGGATTTGTCTTTTCTTTCAGACTGTTCATAAAAAGACGTTCTACTATTTAGAGCAGCTGATCCTGAAGCATAAACTCCATCAAAATGCCTTAAACATTAAAGAAATCCATGGTGAGTTTTTCCTCATAATGTTTAAGATTGTCTTTAAGGAATGTTTTCATCAAGATCTTGGACTGAAAAAGTAGGAAACTTGCCTGTGGGCTAGAGCGCCGCGTAATGATACATCATGTGTTAATTACCTCTTCCTGTACCAGATTGTAAGCCATGCATGTGTATCGCTGGCGCCAATCGCTTCATACAGCTGGTCTCAGGAGGGCCTCATGGTGGCCCTCGTGCATCTAATCAGTGCGCTGTAATCAGAGCAGGCATTTCAAACCAGATTCTTACTCCTTACCCCCTTTTTTTAGATATGCCAAGAGCTACTTCACACACGCACACGCTGCGACAGCTCAGCAGCAGCTTTCTGCACTCTTGGACAGGATGCTGAAGTGGAATTTGGCTCAAAAGTGTAATTTAAATCATCTTTGTATCACAGCAGGACTTGAAAGCTTTATGGAGGTTAAAACATCTGGCTGCCATATTTTCCTCGCTCATCAGCTTTTGTGTGCGTGCGTGCGTGTGTGTGTGTGTGTGTTTGCATGCATACATGTCCTGCAGCAGTGATGACCTTTGAAGCACCTGTGATTAATTCGCTGGTGCAGTGTGTCTGATGGTGTTGGTGTTCTCTCGTAGACGGCATTGATTTCTACTACGGCTCCAAGCAGCATGCTCAGAAGATGGTGGACTTCTTGCAGTGCACCGTGCCCTGCAGGTGAGCGCTGCTTCAGTCTGTGCTCAGAAGGACGTTCAAAGTTATGATAGTACAGCCAGTAATAATTCTGCAAACTTGTTTATAAGATGACGCCAAATAAAGTACAAAGGGTATCAAAAAAAAAATGTAAAATTGGTTAAAAAGTAATATCTGGCATTATTGCTTGTTTACTTTTTTTATTCTATACGTCGACAACGTCTTTATGCAAGTATGCTAGTTTAGTGTTTTATGTATATGTAAAATTCATCTCTGTAGAACATAAAGTAAATAGTTTCCCTAATCTTTCTTTAAGGTGCAAAACATCTCAGCGCCTCATCTCTCATGACATCCATTCAAACACATACAACTATAAAAGCACCTTCTCTGCAGAAATTGTTCCTGTCTGCAAGGTATGCAACAGTTTTATTTCTTTAATGCTTGCTGTTTCATTTTCATTTGGATTTATGTATGAATGAATAAACTGTCGTCGCATCTCTGTTTGTTTAGGAGGGCCACCAATTAGAGTTGTGTGTTTTATTTCCAATTTCTGGGACTAAATTTGAGCCACAAAACAAGTTCTCTTAAAGAATTGAAGCTTACAGCCTTAAAAGGATTTTTTTCTAGGCTTTCCTTCATGCAAGGACATAAATAATGTATATTAGGAGAAGAGGCAATGTCACATCCAGTCTGAAACAGCCAACTCAACTAATTCAGTCTTCATTACAAACAAGTAAAACCCTGAGTTTTTAGCAATGGTCAATGTGTTGAGTTTAGATACAAAAGCAGCGTTGCATTTTTATACCATCCTTTCGTGTTTTACGTGCACTTTTATTGTGAAAAGACCCGGTGTGTTACTGAGAGTTATGGCAGGGTTAAAAGGAAAGTGGTGGGAATGAAATAAAGTTTTGCGGCTAATATGAAATGTCTTATTAAGAAATGGACGTATTGGCTAGCATTAGCAGCTGTTAACCTCTGTGTACATTTCCTAGAGAATGCCGACTCTATTAACTGAGATTTCCAAAAGGCTGGCAACATTTTCAAATCCAGCATTTTCCATTGCAGGTAGAGGTCAAAAAGGAGCAGCTTTGCTTTGTTACCTTTGTACTGAAGTCGGTTCTGGCTCAATTTGCTTCTTCACCAGCTCAAACACGGGTCACCTCGGCATATAAAAATAGTCACCCTACAGCAGAAGGCTACGTTTGGTACCTGGAAAATATCGTCTACTTGATAAAAGAGTTGCGCTCTCTGTTCCGGCAGCCACCGTAGCTCTATAGAAAATACAACTTCCTTTTTAAATGGCTACTTCCAGCCTTTGTGTTTCTTAATAGCAAACTTTGAGTGTTCTTCCTGCAGCGATGAGGAGGTTTCTTGTCAGTGCAGCCAACTATTATATTAGTGTTGTACTTTCCACCAATTAGACCAAAAAACAGACTTAGATTTTTTGACTGGCTGAAATTCAGTTGACTCTAGTCATCAGGTATTTTCTCAGTACATCTCTAATTAGTTTGTGAGAAATTATTGTTAAAATATTCTCATATGTTGCTAGAAACACAAACCTGGTCAGGATTCTTTATTAAAACAGGAATTTAAAGCATGACTAGATTTATAAACTAAAGCAGGAATGGACATTTTCAGTTGACATATTTCATATATATATTTTTTTAATTAAGCCTCATGGACTCATTTTGACCCCAGCTTGTCTGCTCTTGTGTTGTTGCCAGGACAACGTGGTATGCCTCCCACCACGGCTGGCGCAGAGCCTGGGGAACATGGGTCAGATCTGTGTCTGCGTCCGTGTCACCAGCACCATCCATCTCATCGATCCCCGCACCCTGCAGAGTGGGTATTTCTTCTCTTAACTGCCATGATTGATTTAAATCAACTTAAACTTTGAGCTGAAAGATGATGAACCTGATGAACAAGGTGACCATCAATAATTATGTACATGCATAAAATAATAATATACACTTGAAACCTTATATTTCCATACAATGAAAAAAAGAACCGATCATTTTATCCCCACACTGTCTGCCTTTTAAATCACGGTAAACTTGTTCTGTTTTTGGTCAGTCAGGATTAAAAATATTTCTTTGTGCTAAATGCTGGAATAATAAGCAAGATTATTTTACATACACTAAGCTTATGCTGGGTTAATTCACAACAGTTTGTGCTTAAAAGTTCTCTAAACTCAGTAAAATGACCCTGAAGTGGCAGCCAGCTTCTTAGTATCTGATTTAGCACAACACCGGATCATTCTTTATGAAAAGATCGAAGATGCTGCCATCTCACAATGGACGTCATTTATCAAATGTTCAAATGGCAGAGAGAAAAAATGAGTGTGCAGTCATTTTCCAGACGAATTTCAAGATAAACCAGTTTGGATCTGTGCTTGGATGTAGAATCTGGGCTGCATGTGGGATTAATTTCTGATTCTGAGCAGTTGGACAGAACCTTAAATGCGTTAAGATCAGGACAACCTGTAATCATATAAAGGGGTTTAAACAGTTAGTGCTGTTTATATGTTGTAATAGGAGAGATTATTTTATGCGGTGATCAGTTGCTTAAAATTATGAACAGCATTTACAGAAGGAAACTTAAAGCTGCGGGTTGGTTATGGGACGCCGTGGATCTGATTAATCGATTATTAAAATAATCGAGAATACAGGCTCTAAAACGTGCTATTTGCTGAAAGAACAACCCACTCATTAGTAAGTAGGCCAAAACTGTACAAAAAATATATACCTTTTGTCTTTAAGATGAAAAATCTTCATCTGTAAGTATGCTCTGTCCAGAACTACTCAAGTACCACAGTTTTATTTTAACCTGGTTCAAATTCTGTAAAAAAATCTTAAGCACCTTCAGCTATCTGTTTATTATTATTATTAGATTATTCGGAAAAATAGTCAATAGATTAAAAAATTTGCAAAATAATCATTGGTTTGCAGCCCTAGTGTGGGTCATTTTAACCTGTGCAGTTCTGCACAATATTGCTCTGCATAGATGGGTTTATTTAGGTGCTCTGCATTGTGATGAGCTGATGTAGCTCTGAAGGCTGTTGAACAGAAACAGGACCTCGTCCAGAACTGTTAAATACTTTTACTTGGCAAGTATTCTAGTAGAATAACACTGTGCGACCCGCATACCAGGTTTTTGCGTATTTTAGTGATTCATCCTCTGTAATGCTATACGTTTAAAATCTGAGAGAGTTGTCTTCCACCATCTCTCATTCATCCATGTAGCAAATCCTCTGGGCACTGAGACAGTAAATTAATCGTGCGATGGGATTGTTACCACCTACCGTAGGGAAGCACGGACAAGTATTTGGCCTTCATTACCTTTTCCCTAAATAACCTTTGATCTGATTGAGTAGAAAGGAATAAGCAGGCTGTGGCGTCTGATGTCTCGGATTAAATGTGAGTCAACTTTCATTTGATTATTCTGACTACTTTGATTATTGAAGCACCAGACAACCAGGGGTTGAGGTAACCCAATTTTTTTTTTTTTTTAATTGGCTCCAACCTATAATTGGCGGTTTGAATACTGTTTCTGTGCATTAAATTAACAGAAAATCAAAAGTTCTACTTTTTTCTGCTGTAGCCGCTGATTAAATTTGAGTTTAGTAAATATTAGAGTTGCTCTGGTCCGGCTATTACAGTCTGGCACCAATTTCTGGATTTTTTTGAGGTCCATCTAGCAAACATTAATGTTAAAAGGAAACATGTGCTGTAGGTTGATAGGGGTTGTAGGTTTAAATCCAACAGACAAGGATGGATATTATCAAGATTATTCCCATTTATGCATTTGAGTTTTATAAAACCAAGTACATAAGGAAACATGCTGATTGTTGATGTATTGTTGGTGAGCAGCAAAAATAAAAATGGATGGATTTCAATCCCTGCCTGATTTACTGTTGCTTTGCTAGTAGAAATCAGATAAATAGGGGGTTACTCCTTTAATTCAATCATTTTCTGTTGGATTCAGTATTAATACCTCAACAGGGGAACCTGTAAAACACTTTTTTTTTCTTTTTATGGACAATATTTGTCTCATTTAGTTGTTCAAACTTAGATAAAAACGTCAAAGCCGACAAATGGTACTGACCTGCAACAATTCTGATCGGGACATCTGAAATATTATGTGATTGTTCTGTCGAGTTTATTTTTTAAGTTGGTGTTGACAGGTATATTTTTTTTCCATTCGCTACCAGTCTAAATCTCAGAATAATGAGTTATATTTTCATGTGAAAATCACCAGTGTGATTTTTATTTTTATTTTTTTTTATCACTAATTTCTCCATTTATGTTCTTCAGTTTCAGCTGTAGTTGCCATAGGCTACAGTATCTGTCTTGAGCATGTTGCTGACCTCTTGTTCATCTTAGTCATCTTAATGGACCCTTCTGCCTCCATTAACAGCACCGTTAAAAGTCCTGCAACAACCCACTGTTAGCACTCTCCACACTGACATGTTTAAACCATTTATTTTTATGTTTTTATTTAAATTCCTGACAAATCTAAGCGGCACGAGGATGTACCTCGATGCTGGGTGCACCTATTTGTGTGAGCACACTTCTGACATCCTGCCTCAGCACACGTGTTTTTAATTGCACTTCAAAGAGCGGCGTGTTTCTTTGGGGGAAAGTTTCTGAGCCGAATGAATTGCAGAAACAGCCTTGGGCCTGTTGAGCAGATTCTGTGTCAGTCAGTAATTAACTTTTAACGTTCTTCTGCTTGTACAGCTTATTTGTGTGAATGAGTGAATTCAGTGCAATTTATTCAAAGGCATAAACAGATGTTTATTCAAATTAGACTCTAAACAGAGTTTATGACCTCAGGAGCTCCAGAAAAAGAAATGTATGAAGCGTGAGCAGGTATAGGAGTTTTTTGTTGTTGTTGAAATGTCAAAATATTAATGAGTTATTAATCCAGAATGACCTTCTATCATACCAGTTGCAGAAGTGGATGGGAACACATACTGGCGCAGCCCCTTCAACAGTCTCTGTAGCCCCCGGCAGCTGGAGGAGTTCATAGTTATGGACATCGACGCCATCAGAGACCAGAAACTGGGTGCTGGAGCTGGCATGAGGTCCAACAAGGTGAGGCTCTGTGTGTGTGTGTGTGTGTGTGTGTGTGTGTGTGTGTGTGTGTGTGTGTGTGTGTGTGTGTGTGTGTGTGTGTGTTGGTGCAGAACAGATTGCATTGCAGAGGAACATTGCTCTCCTCTTGGAGGTAAAATCAATAGCAGACCATTACATTATCACTGAACCTGTATGCAGGACTCGAGCCAAGATGACACAACCGCTCAGGAGTAGGTTTTTTGTTTGATTGGAGTTAGGTTCCCATCTTTTCTCTGAATACTGCACTACCATTGATGTTTCACCAGCTTCGTGCTGCATTTTTCTTTCCCTGTTTGGGTTGGGGTCTTTCCACTGATGCAGTTCCAGATTGCTGGATCTAATCCTTAACTGCATCTGCAAAGAACATGATTGTTTTTTAATAGCTTGAGATTTATCTTATAGCTACATTATCACCAAAAGCGTCGGTTTGATTAAATGTTAAATCCTCCCTCTGTTTTGTACTGAATTTCTGCAGGATCGCAGCTCAGGGAGACAGCTTGTCAACAAAAGGTGTACAAAATATGTCCTGGTATTCTAATCAGTCTACACACTTTCGTTTAAACTAGGATTGTGCAGTTACTTGAAGTCTTTTATTAGGATGGTTCTCGAGGGCGCTGAGTGGCTCAGTTGGTAGAGCAGACGCACCATGTGCACAGACTACAGTCCTTGACACAGTTCTGGGTTCAATTCCCACAACATGTCTTCCCATTCTCTCTCCTGTCAAACTACTGTTCAATAAAGGCCACTAGTGTCAAATAAAAAAAATAATAAAAAAGATGATCCAGGTTCTTGTCCAGCTATGAGTGGAAGCTACCATGGACTTGGTGCTAGATTGGTCAAAACGGAAGAAAAACTGGAAAGGGTTTTATGGAACAACCTCTCCATGTGTTTTGTTACAGCACACCCTGGCTGAGGTGTGGGTCCAGAAAACCTCAGAGATGGATACGAGTCAGCAGTACCACTGCCGCACATTCCTGGGCCATCTGCTCAACATAGGAGACCTGGTGATGGGGTGAGTGTTTGGGGTCAACGTGTCTTGTTTTTTGTTTGATTCACATTTGTAGAACTGAGAAGAGTGAGCGCATCCTCAGTTCCAGTACAGTCCACCTACAGAATGCTCTAACATTCGCTTCCTCTGCAGGTACGACTTTGCAAACTCCAACATCAATGATGAGTACCTGAACAAGATGAACCCACACCATCTTCCTGATGTGGTAGGTTTTATGAATGAATAAAAATCCAGAATCCAGACCATCATGCAAGACCTTTTTATAAACACTGCCCCCTAGTGACAGCAGAAAATACTGCCTGTACATTTGTAAACTATATTCTTAAAATATTCAAAGGACGTGTTATTGTTTGTGATTTGTATGCTTTGCGTTTGGACTCTAAAAGGTGCTGATCAAGAAGAGCTATGACCGCAGCAGGAGGGCGAGGCGCAGGAACTGGAAACTGCAGGAGATGGCCAGAGACCGTGAAGGCATGGACACAGATGATGAAAGGTGGGGTCACGGCTGGATGCTTTCTTCATATGTTTAATATTCAGAATAATGACATAAAACTTTAGGATATTTTTTCTCTCAGTTGTGTCCTGCAGTTTTCCAATATGCATCTTTTTATAATTGGTGCATTTACTTGAGATTTGCAGCAGGATGGTTTGTAGTAGCCTAGCTTACTGGAAGGATTATGGCGTTTAGGGCAATAATCTTTACAATTAATTGCCTACCTCATATAAACACTTTAGATAGCTGACAGGGTGACTATGATTTATTTGTGAATAGTTCAGTAATCAGGAATATCCTGTTGATGTTTGTCATGTGTTGGCCAGTGGATTTGCCCTCATCTTGTTTTTTGTCTACCTTCAGACAATACCAGGACTTCCTGGAGGACCTGGAGGAAGATGAGGCTTTGAGGAAAAATGTCAACATCTACAGAGGTGAGCAGCTTTGGCAGACTTTCATCTGTAGCTCAATGGATTTCACAATTCAGTTCAGATTATTAATGTAGGGTCGAGTCACGCAAAAAATGAAATCCCAAGACACTATAAGACGAACCGATAACATATAATTAGGTTCAGATTGAATTCAGCTTCAGATATAATTGCATACAGTCCAATTCAATCTTCATTCTAATAAAATTCTGTTTAAAAATGAACCATTTGCCAATTAGCATTACATGGTAATCTATCTAAGGTAGCCCAGCTGAATGCGTTGAGTTATTAAATGGAAATCCTGCATCATTAGCAAGCGTAGGATGGCTGTGAGAAGGAACTGCTTCCTCTCTAAAAGGCATAAACCTGCCGTAGTACCAGGCTCAGTATGAGCAGCACTTTACAGCAACACCTCAGCTGCTCAGAGACAGGAAGGAAATACAAAGAAAACGGCAGAAGCGTTGAGCCAGTAGTACTTTTAATGGGAATGAGTACGCAAAGTTAATAGCACCAAAAGCCCAGTCAGTCGCTTTTAAAGAGACACAGCTAAACTATGAAGCAATGAACCAACTATTTTCTGCAGAAGGGAAAAACAAATTAATGGCAGAATAACTAGATCAGGAAGACAGATGGCTAAAGTTTGAAGCACTGAACCAGCAGTAATTTCTATAGGAAGGAAGAACAAAGCGCTTATAGTTAATGGCATATATAGCTCCACCAATGACCTCTCCTATAAAACGGATGCAACCTTACACAGAAGTCCTGAACCAGGGGTACTTTCTCAGGAAAGATAACAAGGAGATTAAACAGAGTTAATTGCAACAATAATTCCAAATAACTGGATAAATGGAAAGTACCTTTTCATGTTTCTTTTATCAGATTGTAGCTAAGCTATTAACAGCTGCTTAATTTTCTGTAATAAAAAATAATTTTAGGATTTATATTTTATGCTGATAGTTAATGAGCACACTTGTTTCTTTCTACATCAGATGCCTCAAAGATCCCTGTAGAGAGCGACACCGATGATGACGGAGCACCGCGTATCTCCCTGATGGAGATGCTGGAAGAGCTCAGCCTGACAGATGCCACAGGAGGAGAGGGCACCGACATGATGACAGAGTAGCCAGCCTTTTTTTTTTTTTTTTATGCATGGCTTTGACAGCTAATGTGTCAAATTCATCTCTGCTGATGAAAAAGTGATGCAACTACACACATCTGATTTTTGAACTTGCAGCATATTAAGGACAGTGAATGTCTGATAAGGAAGTAAATGGTGAAATAACTTGTAACACCACTGAGCCTCCATGGAGTGAGGCTCAAATAGTCTTTCACTAAGAAACCTGCCTTTCAGTCTCATCTCAGATGTTTTCTTCTCTGTACCTGTAAATACACTTTAAGCTATTTCAGTAGTACCCCTTTAGCCATCTAAAAATACAGATAATAAATATGCTTGATCAAAATAAATGTGACCTTACATTTTTCTTTTCTTTTTTTTACATCCACCAGAGGGCGCTTTGTGCAAAGTTAAACAAAATCCGGACCATGCATTCCTATCTCCGCTTGCTTAAAAGCGGACCAGTGGGTTATATAATGGTTTCATTTGGCTACTGTAGGCAATATGCAATAAATGTTCTGGTAAAAAAAAGCTCAGTCTGTGCTCTGAAATATGATGGCGCTGGAGATATTATCTATTATCTCTGACCACTCCGTTCCTCCAGATCATTGCTGTTGGCCCGGTGTGTGCATCAGAACTTCGTCAAAGGAACATTTGCATTTCTCACCTGAAATCAACTTCTGTATGCAAAGGAACTCCTAGTGATGGTTGGCAGGCTGTCATTAATTCACACCGATGTAGGAAACTGATCAATCAATGAATGGGGTAAAGCCTTTAGCTCATTAGGAGTTTGTTGTTTGAGGTTATGATGTAGTGATTGTAAATGGAAATATTTCTATGGTGCATGATGGGGTGTAAGTAAAACAAACTGTTAAAGTCCTGAGTGTGAAAGCCATCAGCACTAATTATGGAAAGTAAATCATATAATGTCCTTGTGTTTTTGCATAATGCAGGTAAGCTTTAGTTGGCAGCTAACCTGCTATTGTTGGCTCGTCTGCAGTAAATTGGAATAAATGCTGCAGTTCCTTGCCAAACCATTCATACCCCTGGAACCTTTCTGCATTATGTCGTCTCACAACCACCAACTTTCTTGTATGTTGTTGGGATTTTGTGTAAAACCGTCACGAATCAATGCATAAGTCTGAAGCAGAAGGAAAATGCTTGGTTTTTAAACATTTTGCTATAAAAAGAATGGTAAAAAACTGTGGTGTGAATATGTATACAGCCTATACCCCTAAATAAAGTCCAGTAAAATCAGTTGCTTTCGAAAGTCACCTAATTAGTTAGTGGAGTCGACCTCTGTATAGGTCAAGTTCCCAGAACAGCGCTCCTTATACTGAAGTCCCCAGAGGAACAGACCACATCATGAAAAAGGCTGTAGAAGTCAGTATATTCATGTGGAAACATGCCCTAGTCAACGTCCAGACCTAAATTAGTCAATCTGGCAAGACTAGGAAAACTGATGTTCTCCACCCAATCGGATTAAGTCAAACCACTTTCCAAAGAAGAACGGGCAAAAACTTAACTCTCATGATATACAAAGCTAGTAGAGACATACTTTATTTATTTATAAAGCACTTTAAAACGACAGCTGCAACAAAGTGGTGCACATGTAAAATCAAGAGCCATTTAAAACATAAAACGAGTAAAAAACTGCAAGTCTCAGGTTTCGCCAGAAGACGAGGAATAAAAATGCATACTTAAAAGAATTAAAAAAATTGGACAGTGAAGTACATCTGATTTAACACACATCTCATTTAAGACCTCGGCACCTCCAGGAGAAGCTGATCTGCTGACCTAAAGCATGGTGCAGGGGAATATGGGTGAAGCAGCTCAGAGAGGTAAGTCGGTGAATACCATGTAAACTTTTAAAACAAGATAATCATAAAATAAACTCTAAAACACACAGACAGCCAGTGGAGGGAAACCACTGCGACAGTTATGTGCTCCCTCCCTCTTGCCAACTCCAGATAAAAACCTAGCCGCTGCATTCTGGACCAACTGGAGATATTTCTAGGAGGACTGGCTGAGTCCAAGGTGGAGAGCATTACAGTCGTCAATCCAGGATGTAATGAAAGCAAGAATTACTGTTTCAAGGTTTTCAAGACTAGCAGCTGTAATCGCAGCAACATGTGGTCCTACAAAGTATTTAGTCAGGGGGTTCAGCAGAAATGTCCCCCACATTATATTAGCAAAACTTCAAACAGGGATGAACTGATATGTAAATTTGAGCCAATATCAATATCTGATATTACTATTGCTGTTATGGTAGATAACTGATATTTACCAATATTAGAGAAATATTCTATATATTTCGCTACCCTTTTAGCACCGTGAAAAAATAACCACACCGCTGACATTGCCTCCTTGCTTCGGGAAACACATCACAATCCTGCGCTGCAACGCCATCACTGTCCAAACAAATGCCAACAAATAGAGACGCAAATATGGCAACAAGATAGACATCCCTAAAACCATGAATTATATTCCTTCTTTGGTATATTCTACTTTGTGTTGGTCTGACACATAAAATCTCAATAAAATACATTGAAGTTTGTGGTTGTAAGAGGTTAAAATGTGAGGAAGCTGAAGGGAAACTAACACTAGAAAATAAGCTATATTTGGTGTTTATTAGAATGTGAAAGCACCTGAAGTTGAATTGTTTTTGTGATTCATTGAAATAGCTCCACAGCTTTGATTTCCATTTTCAAAGCAAGAACAATCATCAGTTGATTTAGGCCTTTATATAATTATGCCGTCTACACTCCAGAGGAATGTGTGTCGCAGACTGTCTTCATCCTTTTTGACATGTCTCACATTTTACCTTGAAGAGAAAAGGTCTCCCTTTTCACCAATCTGATTCGCAAACCTCGTATTTCACAGTAATCAGATCCACTTGGGAAAGTGAATGAAGGGAATCCACAATATGTCAGTCAGTCAGTCATTTTCTACCGCTTATTCCATATTGGGTCGCGGGGGAGCTGGTGCCTATCTCCAGCAGTCTATGGGAAAGAGGCGGGGTACACCCTGGACAGGTTGCCAGTCCATCGCAGGGCAACACACAAATATGTGTGTGAATATTTCTCCATCACTTTTTCCACAATATTTTTGCATTTATACAGTGAAGAAAATACTTTAGCCACCTTCAACTGTTGAGTGTAGTATTTTAGTCTGTTTCAAGATGTTAGAAGACAAACCTGATGTGATATTTGCTGATTCCTTGAGTAAATAATGTTCTAAATACCAAAGCAGGTCAGAACCCAGAGGGCCGTTTTACTACTAATCTTTAGCTGAAATCTGTGTTAGGAGAGGTTCACTTTCATTTATACCCTAACAAAAAATAAATAAAGTGTATCCATTCATAACTGGAGCTCCTTATCAGCGCTGCTGGGTGTTTATATATTAATAATGCAGCATCACCACTGAGCTGCTCAGCAAACCTACAATTAAGGAGATAAGATTTTCTACATCAGTTTGATCCCCCCAAAAAGAAAGAGGTCCTGCTTCAAAATGGAAAAGACGTTTCCAGCAAGCATACATGGATGTCAGTTAATTCAGATTTTTCAAACTAGTGTATTTTTTATCATTGGTTCTAAATGCTGCATGGTTTAGCTCCCAAAATCTTCACAGACAGCAGAAACTTCACACCAGACCTCAAGCAGGCAAGAAACTGAAAGCACTGTTTCTGGTTCAGGAGTGGCTTAACATAAAAATGTGGCAGGGTGTAACTCGTGTCCAGGATACATACAGGGGTTGGACAATGAAACTGAAACACCTGGTTTTAGACCACAATAATTTATTAGTATGGTGTAGGGCCTCCTTTTGCGGCCAATACAGCATCAATTCGTCTTGGGAATGACATATACAAGTCCTGCACAGTGGTCAGAGGGATTTTAAGCCATTCTTCTTGCAGGATAGTGGCCAGGTCACTACGTGATACTGGTGGAGGAAAACGTTTCCTGACTCGCTCCTCCAAAACACCCCAAAGTGGCTCAATAATATTTAGATCTGGTGACTGTGGAGGCCATGGGAGATGTTCAACTTCACTTTCATGTTCATCAAACCAATCTTTCACCAGTCTTGTTGTGTGTATTGGTGCATTGTCATCCTGATACATGGCACCACCTTCAGGATACAGTGTTTGAACCATTGGATGCACATGGTCCTCAAGAATGGTTCGGTAGTCCTTGGCAGTGACGCACCCATCTAGCACAAGTATTGGGCCAAGGGAATGCCATGATATGGCTGCCCAAACCATCACTGATCCACCCCCATGCTTCACTCTGGGCATGCAACAGTCTGGGTGGTACGCTTCTTTGGGGCTTCTCCACACCATAACTCTCCCGGATGTGGGGAAAACAGTAAAGGTGGACTCATCAGAGAACAATACATGTTTCACATTGTCCACAGCCCAAGATTTGCGCTCCTTGCACCATTGAAACCGACGTTTGGCATTGGTATGAGTGACCAAAGGTTTGGCTATAGCAGCCCGGCCGTGTAGATTGACCCTGTGGAGCTCCCGACGGACAGTTCTGGTGGAAACAGGAGAGTTGAGGTGCACATTTAATTCTGCCGTGATTTGGGCAGCCGTGGTTTTATGTTTTTTGGATACAATCCGGGTTAGCACCCGAACATCCCTTTCAGACAGCTTCCTCTTGCGTCCACAGTTAATCCTGTTGGATGTGGTTCATCCTTCTTGGTGGTATGCTGACATTACCCTGGATACCGTGGCTCTTGACACATCACATAGACTTGCTGTCTTGGTCACAGATGCGCCAGCAAGACGTGCACCAACAATTTATCCTCTTTTGAACTCTGGTATGTCACCCATAATGTTGTGTGCATTTCAATATTTTGAGCAAAACTGTGCTCTTACCCTGCTAATTGAACCTTCACACTCTGCTCTTACTGGTGCAATGTGCAATCAATGAAGACTGGCTACCAGGCTGGTCCAATTTACCCATGAAACCTCCAACACTAAAATGACAGGTGTTTCAGTTTCATTGTTCAACCCCTGTATTTATGTGGTGGTTCTTGTAACAAAGAGTTCAGCTGCAGTCCACTACTTGTGAATCTGCCCCCTACTCTTCCACACCGTTTCCTTCTACCAAACGTTCCCTTAAAATACTTAGCTATAGCAATCTGTGAACGTACAGCTTCTTTTGTAATGACATTTCATGGCTTATTCTCATGTGCAGGGTGTGACTGATTCACAACTGTTGAACAAATGTCAAGTCAGCAGTATTGCTCTGATTGTGTATGCCACAACCTTGCCATTAAAAAAGGTTTCTGTGTTATCCTTTTTTATTAGTTTAATGTTATATATTAATTTTATGAGAACCTACATTGTTGAAATAAATGTCCCAGAAGCAGGAGAAGCAATATTCAAGTTACCTAAAGTGCCAGTCGAAGTTTCCATATCATCTGCTGTTGTGGGTTCACGTACTTTTCAATGAGTTTGCATTTCGACTTTAAAGATATATTTTCTATTTTTCTTATGTACTTTTCTAAGAAACAGATTTTGGGGTTTTGACTAACTTTTTAATAATAATTTTATTTTATTTAGATGTGTCTAGTTAAAATATAATAACTTAAGATTTTAGGAGCAATCAAGTCTGAAGCTATGATCAGTTTTAGTTTTATTCCATCCAGCTGCTGGACACTGCGACAGAGAGGGGTGTGTGTGGGGGGACTGCAGCGCCGCTGCTGGCTGCAGGATGGCGGGACAACAGCGACATGGATGCGGCACAAACTGGAGAAAAGTTTAAAGATGCGCCTCAAAGCAGCGCACCAAGCGTGGCGCAAAAACAGCCGCAGCCCGGAACACATCGGCTCCGATGCACCAGCCGCTTCCCCTTGGCCGCGAATAATAACGCACACCGGCCTATGCGTCAACCGGTCCTCCTACTCGGTCGCTGCACTTGTGCGATCCGTGAGCCAGGTGAGGGGTCAGTGTAAACACAAGCTGTGGGTGTGGTGCCATTTTCAAAGCATGTATGAGGGCTGCACGTATATTTATGAGAGAGAAGTGAGCTGATGAGACGGCTGTTTTACAGAAAGCAGCGGAGTAGCAGGGGCGACGCGTCCTGCAGCTTGTCCAGTTACAGAGGAGAAAACCAGGGGGTTCCCATTGGCTGAGGTGAGTAGTGGATTCAGACTTAGATTACACAAAACCCTGTATATGTATAGACCCTTAAATGTCATGGTTTTCTAGTAAGACAATAAATATATAGCTTAGACACATGTGTCTGTGTGAATGTTCCATTTTCACTTACATCATCTGCTAAACGAGTTTTGAAGACAAGCTTATTTGTCTGACTTATTTTGGCTATGATGTCCTGAGTTACAGTGTTTCAGTGTAGCGCTGGGAAGGAGAGGTCTAATTGCTTATACCCCGAAACCCTAAGTTGCTTTAAATCAAGATTAAAAACTTATTTGTTTAGTGTGGCCTTTGACTGTGCCATTTAGGCATGATTAGTTGCGTTTTCAGTCCAATTTTCCTCTCATTTTCTTGTCCATCATTCTATTCTCTTTATTTTATTAAACTTTTTTAAATGACCTCTGTTGTTTGATTTTATCATTTGATTTGTTTTTCTGTATCTGTGTTTATTTGCTTTGTGATTGTATTGTAATTGTATGTACAGCGCTTTGAGTGTCTCGTTGCTGAAAGGCGCTATATAAATAAACTTACCTTACCTTATATGCTACAAGCATAGATGGAAATAAGGAATCTAGAAACGTAGGCCAAGACATATTTCACTTGGAATTTGGAGGCATTTGGGAGAGCTCTGAAATCAAAACTAGTTATTTCCAAATACATATTCATTTAAAAATGTTTCAAACATATCTATGGGGGCCATCATGTAACCAGTAAACAATCCTATCTGGGGGCCCAGTGCCTGTCTAAACAGGCTCCATCTGTTAATGCTGCTCATCGTTCAATAGAAAATCCTTTAATTTCAAATTATTATTAAAATACAACATGAATAATTAAACTGAAAATCATTTTGTCTCTCAAGTCAACTGGAAACACTAACTAAATCATACCTTATTTTGTGTTTGCAAGATCTAGTTTAGAATAGTTATAATTAAGTACATTTTTACCAGTCTTACTGAATATTATTATGCACCCATACATTCCCAGGCAATAAAGGATGGGGCCCACCTCCTTTTTTATCATTTTTCTTTTTTTTCCTTTAACTTTTTAATTAAATCCTTGTGAAATGTTTTGTGTCGGCATGCACATTTATGTTGATCATTTCTTTCTTTCTGTAGCTCTTTTAATCAGATGTGTTTATTTCTTCAAAATTCTCTGGCTGCCTTTCGCCATGCTAGCCTTTCCTGTGTTGGTATTTAAATAACATTAAATGATCACAACAGAACTGTTCAGTATTTCTTTTAAGCAAAAAGCTAGAATAGTTTAAATCAAGTCAAATGTGTCTTGCAAAACCCACAGTTTGAACTATTGAACTCCCATTAGCATCACTGCAGGATTTTATTCGTTTGGTTTTATAGAACTTTGCTTTGCACCAAAGCTCTGCATAGTTAGATGCGTCTAGAATGTACAACTGAAATGCTTTTATGTTTGTGATGCTACTGATGCAAAACATTTTCAAATATGCCGATCACAGCTAGAGATGGCTGATGGGCGTTAGAGTTTTATCATGGTATTTTGAGGTATTGTGATGAGGATAAAAGTGATTATAAAAGGTTTTTGAGATTTAACTGCAGTCTTTTTTGGCAACAGATTGTTTGGCTATAACTGTTGAGGTATATAGTACAAGCCCCACAAAAACAAGTATTAAATAAAACTGACGCATTATCTAATAGGCCACTTTAGTTCACAGTTACATTAAGTAGTGCATCGTTCTCATGATTAATCCCAGTTCTTATCATGGTAATAACTTATCTCGGATAATGACAGCTGGAACAATAATTGCCCAACCCTAATTACTACCCTAATAATTACAGTAAACTCCAACTAAACAGAGATTAAAAAAAATCTCTCTTTAAAGCATCCTAGAGATCTACTTTCTGAGGTTATCCTGATAAGCTTAATATGATTATTATTATTTTTTGTCTTCTTTTGTCTTGTTTATTTTCTACTAAAAGGATGATAAAAATAATGATAAAACAAATACACCCATAAAATAATAAATGTTATTAACTTATTAAAACTGAATGGCTTAATGTTGTATTTATTAAGGCATTTGGTTATTTTTTGTATTGATTTTTGATTTTGACAGTTTATCTTCTCCACAGGAGTTGCAAAAAATTCATAGTCCTGTTAAATGTTTCTTTTTTATGGTAGCTGGCAATAAAGTGTTTCTGATTCTGATAAAACTTAATCTAATTTCTAGCACATTATATTTAGATACACTCAAACAGATGGCACATTCTATGTAATTTGAGAATGTGCTTTTATTAATAATAAGTTTTTAAATATTAATGAGTATTTTTATGTCATGTTGGTTTAAATCTCATGAAAACCACTATTAATTTCCTTTACTTTCATTTCTTTAAACTCATCAGACTCCACTTCTGTTTGCCTTCCCCCCGGCTGGCAGGATGAACTTTAAAAACATGACGGAGTACCTGGCCTGGCTGTACTACCAGTACCTGCTCATCACTGGCATCTATGTCCTGGAACCATGGGAAAAGTCCATCTTTAACTCTGTTCTCTTCTCCGCCATTGCTATGGTGGTCTACACGTCATACGTGTTCGTGCCCATCCATGTGCACCTGGCTCTGGAGTTTTTCTTTGAGAACTTTGGCGGCCAACCGGAGAGCACCATGGCACTCATGAACTAAAACAAAGGGAGGAAAAAGTCACAAAGAAGGAGCGGTTTGTAAATCATCTCCATGTTCAAGAAGACTGAAAACTTGAAGATCTTTCAAGAATTATCTGGAAACCTTATGCACTTCTTTTGCATCCTGCGCCCTCTGGCCTTACCCAGTGGTATTACACAGCAGTGCTTTAATTTCCTACACTCGTGAAGTGTTTGGTTTTCCTTTTCCTCGCCATATGTCCTGTGTGACTGCATACCACCTCCAGGTTTTGCATGATAGGGTCATCCATGGCAGATGGGTTTGCATGCTTGTCTGACAACAAAACATAACCGGTGTCTTTCCTCCTTCTGGTTTCAAGCTATAAACTTCGTGAAGGTACTCCAGGAATTCTGTTTTTTATGTTAATGAGAACTGGGCATCATGGAAGAAAGTGTGCTTCAGAACTGAAGCAACCAAGGTTATGAAACTTGTTTTTTTTTTATTTTTTAAATATGGTTGTTTAAAGTAACTTGTCACTACACATGCAATATCTACAACGCTTCACATGTAATGATGTCCCACATAAAGTCATTGAAAAAACCTTAGAATAAATATTTATATTATTGCAGTAACATAATCTTACACCAAAAATTCAAAATCCAACTTTTGATTTGAGTGCATTTATCAAGTGAAGAATAAAATCCCACTTAGAAATAAGTTTTTTTTTTTTTTACAAAACCACAGGTGCCAATTTGTTGACCTTCCTTTATAATTCCTAAACAATAGGCATAATTTAGGCATTTTTGTAATTTATGCTTTTTTAAGTTAATCAGTTTCTAAGAATTCTCGTTAAGCAAAGAGGTTTATTTCTCATCCCTTATATAAAATGGGAAAGATTAGAAAACCTAAATTGAAAAAAACAAAAGAAACTTGGTTCCTGCAGGATGTCACTCATCGTCTGTTTTTTGCAACCTTTTCTGGCAAAAAAGTAGTATCAGAAATTTGTTTAAATATGCTGTGACACAGAGATTTATTTATTTTATCCATCACTTCAAGAAGAGAGAACTTGGCAATCAAGTAAGAGGATGTGTGTTGGTCTTCATATATAAGAAAATAGCTGCTTGCCTTAGCTTGCCTATATCTACGGTCAAAGCAACAAAAAAAAGTTTAAAACAGCTGGAACTGTGATGAATAAACACAGTTTGCTTTAAGAAGGGAGCTCAGAGGGGTGCTGGTGGCTCTGTTGGTAGAGCACGTGCACCATGTGCAGAAGCTATAGAGTTCGATACGGTTGTCCTGGTTTGATTCCCGGTCTCAGGCCATTTGCTGCATGTCTTCCACTTCTCTCTAAACCCTCTTTCCTGTTTGATTATTGTACAGTAAATGCGACAAGTAAAAAAAAAAAGAAGGGAAGGGAAATGAAAACATGTGTAAAGCTCAATGTTAGTGAACTGCAGCATTTTTATAAATGAGATGATATTATTGCAATAAAAAACGATTTATTTAAAGGTAATTCTACATTTATTTATTGGTGCCAATAAATCTGGAAGGCGCTGTCTTTAGAACCCAATTTATACAAATTTGATGAGGCCCTACAATTTCCAAAGCTGACAGCAGAGATCTACAGTTTATGAATTTGTAAATAAAAGATCTGCTGTGATTTTTCTCCATCTCTAATAAAACAAACTGGCAATGATGCAAAAGTCAGACTGCCAAGTTTGCTGCGCACATCGGAGTAAACACCTGCAGGTCTGTTACATAAAACGTCCCATAACAACACTTGGCAACTGTTCCCACCAGCACTGAATATGTGTGCACATCTGCTGTCTTACACATTACACCTGCTTTCTGATTAAACGAGAAGGTAGTATAGAGCTTATAACAGCTGTGTTGACATGCACCAAATATTGTTATATTTTTGGTTATGTATGAGCAACAAAATAAAACCTTTTGTAGTTTATGCACTGAAGAGCAACCTGAAAGAATGCAGCGTGAAGGTAAATGCAAACATTGTGAAACTAAAAGCTTAAGCTATGCAATGAAGCGACACCTAGCTGGACTCTGCTACAGTTTCTCCTGAGCCTATATACCAAGCAAAGGGAACAATAAAAAAATAACAGCGATAAAATGTGCCAAGCCCTCTCTTTATTCCAGGTTTATTTTGTACGTTGGCATGTTAGGAAGGAGTGCTCAGCACTAAGAGAGAACAAATATTGATTTATCGCTGTTTTATGTCTGGTTTTGGCTTTATCCATGGCATAGCTTTGCTTTGCACATGTTTGCTGTGTCATGCAAAACTGACAAAGTGCTGAAGGAAAATTAGTTGAATGGAAAAAGTCTTCCTCAGCTATAGCTGATCTAAAGCAATTAAGCCTTGAGTTGTACTGCATTTAGTAGTTGTGATTAGCATTGTTCATAATTTTGAGTTTAAGATCATCTTTAGTTATTTGTGCTTTGGATGAAGGGCTCAGTGATGAAATGCTGATTTTATTTATATATATATATATTCATTGGTAAATGCTTGGCTGGTTACAATGTCAGTTACCAAACTTTGTATTGTTCAGTTATTTATGCACAAGTCTCTTGTGCCCATAATTATTGCATTATTTTGTTAGTTTTTCTCTGCCTTAAAGTGCTTTTGTACAATTCCCAGATTGTATTGTTTCCTTAACTTTTGATAAACATTTTCATTAATATGACACATTTATAACAAGAATGAAGAGGCCTTTAAGATTTTTTTTTTCACAGTTTACCAAACTAAATGTTGTATTTCTACATGATAGCTACACATCACTGTAGTAGTCACAAAATAAAGGCATTGGATGATACTTATGCAGTTGCTCTTTGTCTTTCCTCTTGTTTGCTTTGTTTGCCAGAGCTGCTTGTTTGAACCATATATTTATGTTGGATTTGGCTTCAACTCAGTTGTTCAGTTGCTTTGAAATTGAAGAACAAGCAGGACAAAGCCCGACCCAAAGATTTTACCACATGAGATGAATTCAGACAATAAGAGGAAGAGCCATAAAACCAGTTCTTTAAAACTGGACTCCGATTCTGTCTTTACCTTGCTGAATGAGACACCTGGCGACCTGCCCATACCCTCAAAGTGCTGGTGCCCTGAGGCTACAGTCTGTGTTTGACCCGGTATATGTAACACTGACAGAGACAAATTAATTATTCTATGTGATAGTCCAAAACAAATTAGTGCTTGTGAAAAGAATTAAAATTAAACTTGTTTTTTCTAAATATTTTACATGCACTTTACTTGTACTAGACATTTATGCAGCATTAAATGGTGGACTGAGTAGCAGCTTACCTGCGGTTAGGTTGGACTACAGGGACTGGCAGGGTTGCTATGTTTATAAGTTGTAACCGGACACCCTCACCTTGTACCTTTCTAGGATGTTGGAAGGCAATAAGTGCAACACTCTCTGTTTTCAGTCTCATGCTCCCAATCCCATCCAGAACCCAACTGCAGACTTCTGTCCTCCTTCCTACTTTCCTTCCTTATTCTTTAGTTGGTTTTACCTTCCTTCATCATAAAAAGACAAGGCTCTCTTATATCCTGTATCATTTCTGTGTTGTTTTCGCTCCATGGTCTTTGAGCAACAACTTTGTTGACACTGACCGTGTTAGTTTATGTTGCAGGAACTGGTTGGAGGCTGAGGAAGAAATGTAAACAAAGCTGTCGGCAGACTCCAAGACACTCAAGCAGACGGTTGGTGTATTGTTTCTGTTGTGTTTACATGTGTCCTATTAGTGTTGTTCACCCAAACAATAAGAAAAAGTGCTGAGGTGGGAGGGAGTCATCCTTCAGTAACATTCACACCTGACACCAAGGAAAACTCATATATTTGTGTATTTTTTTTTGGCTCCATCACCACAGCCAGTACTCACTTTACAAGAAAACCCCAGCAAGTGTTAAAATATTGATAAGATACCAATGTTTGTAACCCTTCTTTTCTACAACTGAAAAATCATTGCTGCACAAAAAGGTCTGAGAGAATGATTATCTCAGCAGCAGCTGGCATGTTCAGTGAATTTGAAGACATTAAGTCTCATATTTATCAATCAGATAAGAGATCAAATCCTTTGACGGCTCTAAAGGGGTTCCACAAGATTCTATTTAAGGCCCATCTTTTTAAAACTGGAAGGATTTTTCAGAGCCATCATGCATGCCTGGATCTGAATGTTCAAATGTAAGAAGATTAGTGGTCTGTAGTGGTTCCCAAAATTTGAAGCTCCTCACCACTTTTGTTTTCCTATTTTGAACCCTACTAAGACATGGAAACCATCAACACACACAACCTGCAAAGTACACTTAGTCCTATTCCCTGCAACAGCAGATAAACTAGTGATACACTATAACTCCTATCTGCTGCTTGTGACCTCCATGCCCCTATCAGGCCACTAACGAGCTGCGCCAGATGAAAATGGCCAGCCGAGTACTCAAACATCGTTATAGACGGTCTGGACTCACAGTGCACAGGCTTGCTTTCTGAGATCATCAGAAGGTATTTGCCAAACTATTGCAGGATGTGCGCTCTAAATTCTACTCTAACCTTATTAATTAACATGCTGGAAACTCTAAGTGGCTTTTCTCAACAATAAATTCTCTGTTGAAGCAACAGGTGCCTCCTACCAACAAAAAAATCTAAAGAGCAATGCAACCGTCTTATTAATGTTTTCAGAAAGTTAACAAGAGCCGCTCCCCCCTAACAGGCTCATAATCTGTGTCTCCTCCAGCCCTGGAATTCTCTCATCCCTCCCAATGTTTACTTAGGTCCGACAAAATCACATTGTGGAAATCCTATAGGGAGTTAAAGCTACATCATGCATCCTAGAGCCCATTCCAACGGTTCTGTTAAAATGACTGATTCCCACTATTAGTCTAAATATTATTGAATCTCTCTTTTCAATCTGCACGAGTTACATCTGTGCCAAAAGAAGCCATCATTTGCCCTGTATTCGAAAATGGTCTGGATCCAAATGACCCTGTGAACTATAGGCCTATTTCCAACCTTGCTTTTGTGTCTGAGGTCCTCGAGAAAGTTGTCTCCTCCAACTCCATCTGAAGAACAACAATCTATTCAAAAAGTTTCAGTCAGGCTTTTGCCCAGAACATAGCAGAAAAACAGCTTTACTAAGGGCAACAAATGACTTGCTGATGGCAGCTGATGTTGGATCACCATCACTTCTTCGATCTGCCAGCTGCTTTTGACATGGTGGACCATGCTATCCTTCTGGGGCGCCTCTGTGACACTGCCGGACTGTCAAGAAGCACTTAAGCATGGCTTAAATCATACCTCTCTGACAGAACAGAGTGTGTTTTGATGGAATCATATAAGTCCAGGACACTTCCTGTTATGTCTTGTGTTCCCCAAGGATCAATCTTGGGCCCCCTGCTCTTTGTCACTATTGGGACCACAGCCATGGATACAACCTGAAAGATGCGGTACAAACTTTTCTGGAACTTTCAAAATAAATTGCATTTAACCGACTTCCAGCACAACTTCAGAAGGGGAAGGGGAAGGGGGGTACACTGCCTGTATAAAACCCCACCTTTCCAATGGTCCGATCTCTTCCATGACGGTGACGACTGGGATAGGGGAGGCACAACGCGCTAATGTCTCTTTGCTGGCAAACAGACATAAACTCTTCAACTGGATCCGAGAGTGTCATACGATCATCGATCATATGCACTAAGATAAGTACAAATGAATCACTGTCTGTGTATCCGGTATTCATTCATGAACGGGAATTAAGGTACAAGCCTGGCTTGACTTTCTCTCTGAGGCCTACAGAAGCAAACTGTGTTCCAGAGAATTCTCTACGAAGCTGAGTGGAGCAGTTTTCCCAGTCTGAAAGAAGGACAACAGGAGCCGCATCACCGTGGTAACGTGCAGTGTGGTCAGCGGACAGAACGGGCCGCCCAGCCACTGCTCCGGAGTGTTAGCTGGAAGCTAACCCTTTGTTCACAGAGCTTTCTTCAAACTTCGTCGTCGCCCGGACAACTCCTCAGCATGGTTCATACGAGGTTAGGGTTTGGGTCGAGTAACAGAAAGATTTATGATCTGAACGTTTTTCATTTTATGAAGTTTGGTTTTGTTTGTGTTGAACTCAGCTATCTTGGTGCTAGCAGACTATCTGCAGCACACGTGCTCAGTTTGTGCTCTGTGTTTGTGTGTTTTTAAAGTTAAGACAATCTTTATTTAAAGGGGTGATTTTAACACAGAAGACTCATCATAACGCGCCGTCCGCGCTTATGTATTTTAAATCTTATATTGATGATATTTTAAAGGTGTGTCTGATTCTGGTGCTAAGCTATCAGCTTCTTTTGTTAGCTTTAACTGCTAAAAGCTAATGAAACACCATTAAGGCCCATTTCTCCAGAAAGATTTGGCTCTTTTCCAAATAAAATAAAAATATTCCCTTAATAATATTTCTTTAAATATTATTTTAATAAATAAAGGCAGCTAATTAGACACCACTGAGGAATGGTCATCCAGAAGGTTGGTTTTATTCAGCAGATCATTGTTTAAGACATTATTTTATTAAAATATTTTACCTGATCTTGCATTGTGATTGGTTGTCTAAAGGTCTGCTGATTATTGCCTAAGTTAGTTCCAAGACTAACTTAACTTTACTTTCAAATTCTTCAAGATAATCCTTGGTTCTCAAACATAAACATTGCATGATAAAGTTGCATCACTCTTTTGATCATGGTTTCAACCATCTTTAATCAACTTGTTTATATTGTACATAACCTATTAGTCTTCGTTATTCTTTAATTCTGCTTGGTAGTTTAGTTGGATTGTTTTAACATAGTAAAGAGTTTGTTGATTGAAATATGTTTGACTTTGAGTTGACTTATTTTTGTTAATAAATTCTTGTATTTTAAGAAATTGTGTGAATTCATTCCATATATGTGCAGAGTTTATGCTGTTCAATAATGTCAGAGCTCGTCTCACACCTTTCTATCTTGTCCTAATACCATCGCCTTACTGGGCTGGTATTCACAGGACAACCCTTAACAGACTGTAATATTATTTGATAAAATATAAAATAATTTATATTAAATAATATTTTCAAATTCATAGTCACAACATCACCTATATGCTTCCACTTAGTGGTGTCATACGCAGACATAATTTGTCATTTCATTGTTATGCTAATGGCACACAACTATACATCAGAACTGCTCCCAACCGCTCCATAGCCCCGTCAAGCCTTGTTGCCTGTCTTGAGGAGATTTAGCCCTGGATGAACAGCAACTTTCTTTAGCTCAACAGTAGTAAAACCGAACTGCTACTTGTGGCTTAACTCACCAGATCACCAACTCCTTAACATCCCAGCTCTATTTTAATGGCCAGGTCATTGCTTTTTGCAATCCTCAGTAACTAATTTTGGCATCAGGTTTGATCATCAACTCACCTTGGATGACCACATAAAGAATTTATCAGAGACCTCGTTCCACCACCTTCACAACACTTCTGTCCCATTTTTATGCAGAAAAATTTATCCACGCCTTTGTATCCTCCAGATTGGATTACTAGAATGGATATTTTACAGGGATCTCCTCCAAAAACATTTAGAAATTACAGTATATCCAAAACAGTGCTGCAAGAGCGCTCTTGAAAGTACTCAAGCATGAGCATATTGCACCTATTTTATACTCCCTTCACTGACTCCCAGCCCCATTTTGGATCCAATATAAAATTATTCTGCTCACTCATAAATGCATCAGCGGCCATGGTCCAGCTTATTTAGAATCAGAATCAGAATCAGAAAAGCTTTATTGCCAAGTACGTTTTTGGACATACAAGAAATTTGTTTTGGCGTAGTCGGTGCAATACAATACAAATTAAACAGTACAAACATATCTACAATATAATATAAATATAAGTGCACAGTTTTAAGTGAGTGAGAGTAAATATAGAGCAGTATAAGATGCAAGAGCAATACAACAGTGCAGGTGATCATTGTGCAAGTAAAGCAGTGCAAGTAAGCAGGAGTCCAAGCTGAGCGTTAATGTAACGCATAGAGTTACAAGTTACAGGTGTCCTGTCAGCAAAAAAAGGGGGGGTGTGGGGGAAAGGGACAGTGTCAGTGTGGTTTCCGGGCTTTGTTAACCAGGCTGGTGGCAGATGGGAAAAAACTGTTCTTGTGGCGTGAGGTTTTGGTCCGGATGGACCGCAGCCTCCTGCCAGAGGGGAGAGTCTCAAAGAGTCTGTGACCGGGGTGGGAGGGATCAGCCAGAATCTTCCCTGCCCGCTTCAGGGTCCTGGAGGTGTACAGTTCCTGGAGCGACAGTAGACTGCAGCCAATCACCTTCTCAGCAGACCGAATGACACGCTGCAGCCTGCCCTTATCCTTGGCTGTAGCAGCGGCGTACCAGATGGTGATGGAGGAGGTGAGGATGGACTCAATGATGGCTGTGTAGAAGTGCACCATCATAGTCTTTGGCAGGTTGAATTTCTTCAGCTGCCGCAGGAAGAACATCCTCTGCTGGGCTTTCTTGATGAGGGAGCTGATGTTTGGCTCCCACTTGAGATCCTGGGAGATGATGGTTCCCAGGAAGCGGAAAGATTCCACAGTGTCAATTGTGGAGTCACAGAGGGTGATGGGGGCAGGTGGGGCTGGGTTCTGCCTGAAGTCCACAACCATCTCCACTGTCTTTAGAGCGTTGAGCTCAAGGTTGTTCTGGCTGCACCAGTCCAACAGATGGTCCACCTCCCATCTGTATGCGGACTCGTCACCATCAGAGATGAGTCCGATCAGGGTGGTGTCGTCCGCAAACTTCAGAAGCTTGACAGACTGGTGACTGGAGGTGCAGCTGTTGGTGTACAGGGAGAAGAGCAGAGGAGAGAGAACACAGCCTTGGGGGGAACCGGTGCTGATGGTCAGGGAGTCAGAGACGTGCTTCCCCAGCCTCACGCGCTGCTTCCTGTCAGACAGGAAGTCAGTGATCCACCTGCAGGTGGAGTCGGGCACACTCAGCTGGGAGAGCTTCTCCTGTAGCAGAACTGGGACGATGGTGTTGAAGGCAGAGCTGAAATCCACAAACAGGATCCTGGCATAGGTTCCTGTGGAGTCCAGGTGCCGGAGGATGAAGTGAAGGGCTAGGTTGACTGCATCATCTACAGACCTGTTGGCTCTGTAGGCAAACTGCAGGGGGTCCAGGAGGGGGTCGGTGATGTCTTTTAGGTGTGAGAGCACAAGGCGCTCAAAGGACTTCATCACCACAGAGGTCAGGGCGACGGGTCTGAAGTCATTAAGCCCTGTGGTCCTTGGCTTCTTGGGAACAGGGACGATGGTGGAGGACTTGAAGCAGGCTGGCACATGACATGTCTCCAGTGAGGTGTTAAAAATGTCTGTGAAGACTGGAGACAGCTGATCAGCGCAGTGCTTCAGGCTGGCTGGTGAGACAGAATCCGGACCAGCAGCTTTCCGGGGGTTCTGTCTCCTGAAGAGTTTGTTGACGTCCCTCTCCTGGATGGAAAGAGCCGTCCTCGGCGTGGGTAGGGGGCTGGTGGGGGGGAACTTCAGGGTGGGGATTGGAGGTGCCAAGGCCCCTCTTGAGGTTGGGGAGGTGGGGGTGGTGGATTGTGGCTGCAGCTGTTGGGGGGCGTCGTGGGAGATGGTTGCAGGACTGTCCCTTTGTCTTTCAAAGCGGCAGTAGAACTCGTTCAGGTCGTTGGCGAGGCGTCGGTCGTTGATGGAGTGGGGGGCTTTCGGCTTGTAGTTGGTGATTTGCTTGAGCCCTTTCCAGACAGACGCAGAGTCGTTGGCTGAGAACTGGTTTTGGAGCTTCTCAGAGTACAGTCGTTTGGCCTCTTTCACTGCCTTGCCAAACTTGTACTTTGCCTCTCTGTATATGTCTTTGTCCCCACTCCTGAAGGCCTCTTCCTTATCCAGTCTTAACCTTCTGAGTTTAGCTGTGAACCAGGGTTTGTCGTTGTTGTAACTCACCCTGGTGCATGATGGTACACAGCTGTCCTCACAGAAGCTGATGTAGGAAGTCACAGCCTCTGTGTACTCGTCCAGACTGTTGGTAGTAGTCCTGAACACATCCCAGTCTGTACAGCCTAAACACGCCTGGAGATTCTCCACAGCCTCACTGCTCCACTTCCTTGTCGTCCTCACAACAGGTTTGCAGAGCTTAAGTTTCTGCCTGTATGCAGGAATCAGGTGGACCATGATGTGGTCGGATTGGCCCAGTGCAGCACGTGGGACGGCGTGATAAGCGTCTCTGATGGTGGTGTAACAGTGATCCAGAATGTTGTCCTCTCTGGACAACATTCTGATGGATTCTAATCCATGTTGGATTGCTTCATATTCCCAATATTTACAAGAATTCATTTCGTTTCAAACCTCCACCTGCACCCTTAGGTCGTCTAGCGGCCAGCTCCTCCAGGTTCCCTCTACTAGGCTCAGAACCATGGGGGATCGAACCTTTTGCTCTGTTGCTCTCCCGCTCTGGAATAGCCTCTCTTCAGAGCTGAAAGAAGTCCAGGATTCTTTTAAATTGGACAAAAAATATTTCTGTAACAGAAAGCTTTTAATTACTAAATATCACTGTTTGTACTGTGGTGTTGTTGTTGTAGTGCTGTAATTGTAGCACTCTGAGATTCCTCAGAATACAAAGTGCATTGTAAATAAAAGTTTTTACTATTATTATATTTAGGCGGCATTTGATAACATGCAATAGAATACTAAACAGGTTTTCTATTGCTTTTATGCATATGCATTGCAGCAGGCTTTCCCTGCTTGCTGCTGAGAATAGAGGACTAGGCTATGTGCTTTTAACAGAACTGTGCTGCATTTTATTCCCCTTAGAATCTCAGATTTGCTTGCATTTTCATTGCATTTTGAAAGATCAGTTTAGATCTGTGGTGGAACTTCAGATCTGTTGCAATCACAATAAAATCATTTAAATAGCTTAACCTAAATGGTCTAACATGACCAATTCATTCAAAGCTCAGTAAAAACTATTTGGGACAATCCAACAGCTTTTAACACTTTAGAGTCATGTTGGATTGCTTCATATTCCCAAATAATATTTCTGATTAACCACATGACTCAATGTTGTGCTTTACTACACAAACATATTTTGGAAACTTTTAATCTCAAGTGAAATAAAAGTCTGTACTATCAAAGTAATAAAAAGGGGAAGTGCCCCGTTATTACTGAGTTATTAAGCTGTTTAATGGTTTTGTTTTGAGTGAGTTGTTTGTACTGCTGGGTGTGTTTATTCTATGTCTGTTATAGTGTTTTAGGATGGACCTTGGACAAACACAAGCTTTTGACGAGATACTTTCTGTGTGTAATTGTTTTTAATAAATTTTTTTGTAACTGCAAATTATAAAGCTATTAACACCAGATGCAGCCAGCCAAATAAGCAGACATTGGTTACATTATAACTACATGGACTATTCTCCTATTAGAATATTATGATCATACGTACAAGAGAGGTTTTCTGTGCTTTTCCAATAAGCCCTCTTTCTTTCCTTCTTGACTGATCTCTAGTCAAACAGGTCTTTCATTGTGACACATAGAAATGTTGTGCAATTATTGACATTTTTCTGGATCAAAGGCAGACAAGGAACCCGCTGCATTATACACCTCCCTCTCTGTGGTATCTAAACCATGAATCAGTTGAATATGACCACAGGAGTGGCTGATAAAATCTGCAAGATGTTAGACTGGGTGGGACTGGGTCAACAGACTTTCAGTTATTATTCTACTCTGCTGAAAAACAATGAGGCTTAATAAAGATTGATTCAAGATAATGTTTTATGACTATTATAAATGAGACTACCACTCTCAAAGATATTACCTGTCTAAATAAATAAATAAATAGAAAGAAACAAAGAAAGAAAGAAAGAAAGAAAGAAACAAAGAAAGAAAGAAACAAACAAACAAACAAACAAACCAAACAGTCTGCTACCAAGTGGGCATGCAAAGAAATAACACTTGTTTTAGAGTCCACATGTTATGGTTTGCGAGATAGAACCCCATAACACAGACGAGCAGGCAGTGTGATGGTAAGTGAAAAAAAACCAATTTAATAAAAAACAAAAACAAGAAGTGCTGGAAACGAAAGGTTTGACTTGAGAGACATGAAACACAGGATGGATACGTAGGCTGGGAGGCAGGCGCAGACGAAGAGCAGAGGGACTGATGACTGAGTCGATAGTGTAGGGGCCAATGAAACGAGGAGACAGGGACAAGGGATGTCTCGGGAGGACAACCAAACCTTTTGGCCAGGATGGTATGTTGGAGCAGGCCGCCGTCTGCGGTCAGCGTACTTCTTATTCTGGTCTGCTGTACGAAGGAGAGCTCTGGTAGCATTTCCTCAGATATGTTTACACCGGCATATGTGGTACCGAACGGATGCTACGGCTATGTCCTTTTCATCTGCTGGGATGGTTGATAACCAATAGATACCTCAAAAGGAGAGAGGCCAGTTGCAGATGAGATTTGTGAGTTGACTGCATATTCGACCCAGGGGAGATGAATACACCAATCAAGAGGTTCAGATGCGGTCATGCATCTGAGGATGGACTCCATCTGTTGGTTCATGCGTTCTGTCTGTCCATTTGATTGGGAGTGGTACCCAGATGTCAGGGAAACTTTGGCTCCAAGGGCCAAACAAAACTGTTTCCAAACACTAGATAAATTGGGGGCCTCGATCTGACCAAATGTCCTGAGGTATGCCATGAAGGCGAAAAACCTGCTGAACCAACAGCTGGGCAGTTTGGAAAGCAGAAGGAAGTTTTTTCAGTGGTACAAGGTGGCAGGACTCAGAAAAACAGTCAACAATTGTAAGGATGACCGTATTTCCCTTAGAAATAGGTAAACCAGTTACAAAGTCAAGGGCTATGTGAGACCAAGGGCGTTTGGGCGTATTGAGAGGCTGGAGTAACCCATAGGGAGGCTGATTGCCCGATTTTTGTCTGGCACAGACTGAACAGGCCTGCACATACTCTTTAACATCCTTGTGAAGGGATGGCCACCAAAATCGCCTGTAAATGAGTGAGATGGTTCTGCTAACCCCTGGGTGACCTGAGAATTTGGCTGTATGAAACCAGCGGATGAGCCTAAATCTAACAGAGGTAGGAACATACTTCATGTTGGGAGGACCAGTACCTGGGTCCGGTTAGTTTCGTTGGGCATTGTCTATAAGGTCCTCCACCTCCCAAACTAGGGCTCCAAAGGTCCAATGGGACGGCACAATGGGTTCAGCCTCTTTTCCGGTGAAATCTGGTGAGTGAAGCCGGGAAAGAGCATTCGGCTTTATGTTCTTGGAGCCAGGTCTGTAAGAAATGGAGAGGTCAAAACGAGAGAAAAACAGTGACCAACGTGATTGGCGTGGGTTCAGTCTTTTGGCTGTTTGCAAGTAGGCCAGATTTCTGTGATCGGTCCATACTAAAATGGGGTGCTTAGCACCCTCCAGCCAATGTCTCCATTCTTTGAGAGACAACTTAATTGCTAGCAGCTCCCTGTCTCCCACGTCGTGATGTTTTGTGGAATTCACATTTCTCAGCCTTTACAAACAGTCTATTTTCCAAAAGTCTTTGCAGGACTAGACGGACGTGACGGGTGTGTTCTTTAATGTCCTTGGAGTAGATCGGGATGTCATCAAGATAGACAAAAACAAAAACGTTCAAAAAGTTCCTAAGTACATCATTGATAAGGGACTGAAACACTGCAGGAGCATTATGTAGTCCAAAAGGCATAACCAGGTATTCAAAATTGCCTAACGGGGTCTTGAAGGCGGTCTTTCACTCATCCCCCTGGCGGATCCTAACTAGATGGTAAGCGTTACGGAGATCTAACTTAGAGAAGATAGTTGAACCATGAACTTTTTCAAAGGCCCAGGAAAGGAGAGGAAGTGGATATTTGTTTTTTACTGTAATTTGGTTTAACCCCCTATAGTCGATACAAGGGCGGAGTGAACCATTTTTCTTTTCCACAAAGAAAAACCCAGCTCTGAGTGGAGAAGATGAGGGGCCAATTAACCCAGTCACCAGAGATTCATTAATATAGTCCTCCATAACCTTTCTTTCTGGTCCTGAGATGTGATAGAGCCTACTGGAAGGCAGGGGGGCACCGGGAAGCAAATCTATTGCACAGTCATAGGGTCTATGCGGGGGTAGTGACAAAGCCTTGGATTTACTAAAAACTAACCTGAGATCATGGTATTCTGGAGGGACGTTAGAGAGATCGGACATCTCATTTTCTGCAGGACCTGACTCAGAGGGGAGTGATGCTACTGCTGACTGTAGACAAGAAGAAAGACAGTTAGTGGACCAGGATTCTATTCGGCTTTCTGCCCATTTAATGTGAGGGTTATGTTTCTTGAGCCTAGGAAACCCCAACACGATTGAATTCAATGCGATGGGAAACACAGAAAAAGAAATCTCCTCCCTATGATTTCCAGAAAGGATTAAGGTCAACGGTTTGGTTCCATGTGTGATTAGTGGCAATCTTTTCCCATCTAACGAAGAAACGGATTGAGGTATGGGGAGTGGCTCAGTCTCAATCTTACCTTCACTAACTAACCTCT
Source organism: Girardinichthys multiradiatus (assembly GCF_021462225.1). Taxonomy (NCBI): domain Eukaryota; kingdom Metazoa; phylum Chordata; class Actinopteri; order Cyprinodontiformes; family Goodeidae; genus Girardinichthys; species Girardinichthys multiradiatus. Next base: position 40,615,467 of record NC_061810.1, read on the forward strand.
GATCAATAAGGTTCTGGTCGCTACCTGAGTCAATAAGAGTGGAAAGATTCTGAAAAGGACAGTGAGAAATTAGTGTGGCAGGCAAACTAAGTCTGGGGGTAAGACGACGGTCCGTCAGTATCCCCTCACTTACTGACGGACCTGGCCTTTTGGTCCCGAGGGACGAATAGGACAGTTTACGAGAAAATGTTCAGTTGAGCCACAGTAAAAACACTGATTTGATTGGCGGCGTCTCAGTTTTTCCATCGGGGAAAGCTGAGTACGTCCGATCTGCATGGGTTCAATTCCAGAATTATGTGAAGCAGAAGTAGAGCGACTAGTTTCGGGTGTTGAGCTAGAGAGATGAGTCCTAACTGCACTCCGTTCTAATCGGGATCTTTTTCTTTCCCTCATTCGGCTATCTAATTTGACGGCTAACTTGATTAACCCATTCAAGGTCTTAGGCTCGTCGATTAATGCTAACTCATCCTTTAATGGTTCATTTAAGGACTGGAAGAAAGTGGCTCTAAGAGCGCAGTCAGTCCATCCAGAAGCTGCAGCCAGGGTGCGAAAATCTATGGAGAACTCAGCTACTGACTGGTCTCTCTGTTTAATAGACCATAAACTTTGAGCGTTGGCGGTTAAGTCTTTCTCACTGGAGAAAACCTGTCGAAACTCCTCCTCAAACTCGGAAAATGTGCAACCAAAGTCCACACAGTTTGAAAAACGGGCCTCTGCCCATCTTAAGGCTTTTCCAGAGAGTAACCCTAGTACAAAAGAAATCTTAACAGAATCATGTGGAAACGATTGTGAGAGCGATTGAAAACTAGAGTGCATTGGAGAAGAAAACCCTTACAATCTTCTTTCTCACCAGATAATTTTTCAGGATTCGGGGAAGTGACCACACGTGAGTGCAGTAGTTGCTGAGAAACAGGAGAGGCTGAAGCACCCTCTACTGCCGAGGCAGAGAAATTACTCAAGGTGTGCTGAAACAAGGAGGCTAGTTGTTCGATCTGCTCATTGGTCTGTTTCTGCTGTTCAAAATGAGAACGGAGGGAAGACTCATGAGTTATGATTTGGTGTTGTAGTTCAGATAGAGTTCTCCTGAACGCTTCTGCTGGGTCAGGTTGGCCAGAGTGTTCTGTCATAATGTTTTTAACGGAGTTGACCCACATGCAGAAAGCAATTCAGGAGACAGAGTTTTACCGTGAAGTGTTTATTTACAGAGCAGTGTAGTGAACAGGGAAACTGGAACCGGGATACCAACTGTAAAAATAAACAGGATGCTAAGCAGGGAAAACTCAGGGTCAAAACTAATGAACAATAATTCTGCCTTACTGGGTTGATGGAATAATCCGCCAGAGGGTGGAGAGACCAAATGGTTGTTTACCCGTGAGACAGATGATGGTGGATTATGGTGTGCCAGGATGATAAATTGGACCAGGGGTTTCAGATGTAGGTGCAGTGGAAGGAGGAGGGTGGACAGGGTTCTTGAATGGAGATCCAAGGAGCAAAGAATTCAGGAGGCTGCCAACCTGTGTGGTCCAACGAGATAATTATCGTACGATAATTTTGCTCTCTGTACAATGTACGGCCTAAAAAGGCCAAATGTACGATAATTTGACCATTCCGTGAATGTGTGGTTGTAATCAGTCGTCATCAGCCTATCGCCAAAGTCTGTCGGAGTTTTTTTGTGAACCCTGAAGGCATCTGTGTCTGGATTCGGAATAAAATGCTGGAAATTCCAGCCAATCGTGCTTTTCTAAATGTGACCTACGTGTGACGTGATGCGTTGGCTTCAGAACAACGGCCATGATTGGCTGAATAGTCCACTGGGCCCGCCCATGATTGAGGAAAAGAAAAGAAGAAGCAGAGCCCGGCACTGTGGGGCTGCAGATGTTGATAAATCCATTCCGTTCTGACGCCACAAAGCTGCGAGTTCCTATTAGACGCTATTCAACACACCAACAGACTTGTCATTTTGGTTATGACGAGTGTACGATAATTTCCCTCAAAATACGATAATTGTATGTCTCTAGTACGATAATACTACATTTCTCACCTGGTAACACTGTTGCTGTGGCAGATGAAGATGCGGGCTTACTTACTGCAACCCTCATGTCAGCTGGCTGGGAAACCACCTCCTCGCCAACCGAACAGGAAGGTGTTCCGCGCCGACGTTTCTTGCGGCGGGAGGAGGGCGAGGGCCTCACTGCCAGACCACAGTGCGCAGCCAGGGGAGCAGGCGGAGAACGGCGACGAAGGGGACCTGTCCCCGGACATGGAATCACCAACCTGGATCCATCATAAGCTGACTGTGGCACTGACAGCCCTGCAGACCAGCGCAGCGTCTTCTCCGCCTCCCGAGACAGGAAAGTAGAGAGGTCCATGGAGCTAGCCTGATGCTCATCCGCGAGGTCCATTGTTGGCAGAAACATTCTGTTATGGCTTGCGAGATATAGGACCCCAGAATGCAGACGAGCAGGCAGCGTGATGGTAGTGAAAAACAATTTAATAAAAAACAAAAACTCACTCTAAGAAGAGGTCGGAACAAAACAACGAACGGGCAGGTAGAACAGGCAAAAAACAGACTTGGCCAGGCTGGTCGAGACAGGCGTGGTGTGACTACAGGACAAGAGCAATATTTGAATAATGTTTCCGCAATGAACAACTGAACAGGAGTGTATATATGGAGAGTAAACCAGGTGGAGCTAGGAGACAGATTAGTTTGGAGCATGTGAACCGGATAAAGATAATTAACAGGCAGAACGTGGCTTGAGCAAGAACAGAGGCTCTTGAATACAAACAAAAACTAAAGCATGACCAGAACCAAAAACCAAACTTGACAAAACATGAACAAGACTAAAACATGACCTGAAAAATAATAAACAGAAGCATGATTAAAAAACTGAGACAAATATAAGAAAAACCCAGAAACCAAAAACCAAACAACCCGAAATCATAACAGCACATGGGATTTTCTACTCTTTTAAAATAAGAAAGCTGCTGAAATTGGCACAGAAAGTACCTACTTATTGTGTTAAGTTGAAAGTAATTTAAGGTGGTTTTGTTCCGTTAATGTTTCCCAGAAAAAGGTTTTAAGTAATAATGGAAAAACATGAAATCTATAAGCTTGAGAAAGCTGCTGTGAAGGAATGTTTGACTGAGTACCAAGAATTTTACTGTGAAAAGGCAATGAGGGAGAGAGAAGTTGATACCACGGTTGTCTGATCCTTCCAAGGTTCATGCAGTCTGTTAGGTAGACTAAAGCTTACCAAATGGAGGGGGAAATCAATAGGCTTTTTTCCTTAAGATTAGTTGTGGGACGGTGGAGGCAAGAATGTCTCATTTATTGAACAGAAAAGCTGAAAACGTGTTTGCCTTACTGGGATCAAATCCTGCATGGTGGTAGCACTTCCTGTTGCCTTGCAGCAAGACGTTTCTGGGTTTGAATCCCGACCTAGGTTTTTCTACATGAAGTTCTCCCAGTGTGTGCGTAGGATCTCTCCAGGTACTCTGGCTTCCTCTCGCAGTCCAAAATCATGATTTTTAGGCTAACCCGTCACTCTAAATTGCTCCAAGGTGTGAAACTGTGTGGATGAATGGTTGGTTGTCCTGTGTGTCTCTGTGTTGCCCTGTGATTGACTGGCAACATGTTCAGGGTGTACCCTGCCTCTCACCCAAGGGGCCCACGAGCTTTTGTTCTTGGACCACTCTTGTTTACATTTTATGAGTTATTACCCAGATCAAAATGTCCACATATTTCAGGATTACAATAATTTCAGAGTTGGAAAAATAATTCTTAGTTTTTGCACATCCAAATAAAAGTGCTTTAAGAAGCCCTGGTATCACAGAGGCATGTGAAGCAAAAAGTTGAGATAGAAACAGTAAACGTATTCACTTCAGGTCTCTACCAAAGTCTTTAGCTGTTAATCATCCACAGAAATATATTTCTCTATCATAAAATCTCAGCAAAGAACAAACATATGTCCCAAATCATAACCTTGAGCACAATGGAGTGAATAGTTGCTGTTTGTTTTGTTGGTTGTTAAACATGTCTAAAATCCTATCTAACTTTCTCCCTACACATTAACATGCAGAGGGTTAATGTAAGTTAATACACCTCCATCCAGCTAAGTCATCTTTGGTTCTCTCTCTGCTTGGCTGCATTGGTAATTTAACTCCTTCCAGTCCCCATCCCAGTAGGGTGTGTACCCAAATTTGATATGCTTTGGTTAACTATTTTAAAGAATCCGATATCAAAAGGTTTCAATAAAAAATGTAGGTTTTTAAAAAAGCGATCGAGGAGTTCTTTCATAATCTGGGAGCTATCATCATATATATTAGAAACATTATTAGGAAAAAATAATGTTGATTTATCAATATTTTAAGGAGCTGTGTATTGATGTAATTACTATTTTATTAGTAATTCTAATAATGTATATTTGTAACAAATGTATTTGATTAAAACAGGATCTAAAATAACAAACATGAAAACTAACAGCTTCTGGGACAGTATTTTAAATTAGTCCTAAACTCTAAGGTCTGTTTTAAATCGAAGAGGGAAAATTAGTAAAAGTAAAAATCACAGAGGTGTTTAAAGTGAGCCATTTCTGATTCGACAGCTTCCAACACCAAAATGCCATAGATAAAATTGATAATAGTGCCCTCCTGCGTCACAAAACCATGATTATTTTCTCCAAACCAAATGTTTGATGTTCAAAGCATCCCCAGACCATCACGCTACCACCACCATGTTTGACTGTTGGTGTGATTTTCTTTTTCTGAAATTATCAGAAATATTTTTATGCTGGACGTAACCAGATGTTCACCTGGGCTCTGCTGTAGATTGACCACTACTGCTGCGCGAGGTTTGAGTACAGCAGAGAGGAGATGCTGTTGAGTTCAGGCATGAACCCTAAAAGAATCCTAAAAGAACCCTAAAAGAACTCCAGTCTTTCCCACAAGCTTTACTAAACAAACACAACACAATCCTCTTCCTTTAGATACCACCAAACCCTCTCTATTTCCACAAATTTCATTTCCCGTCTCTCTGCTGACTTTTAGCCGGTCACAGATTTCCCAAGGACATAGGGTCTCCGGCAACCGAGGCATGACCACTTTTCAAACAGTCTTTGTCAGTGGTAAGTCAAGAGTTTCAGCTCGACAGCCACCAGAAAATCACTTTTCTACAAAAACCTTGTGCGATCTGGTTACGCTGTAAGAATCAGTCATTGTACGGCCTCACAATCGCAGCTACCAGATGTCGCTGCCAGCAACCTTGAGTGTTCTTGTGCAAGAGAAAAAAAAGTCCGCCACAGTGATTAGGCGAGCACTGCAACTGCATTGATTTAAAAAGATAAGTGGGTCCCTTCGACACACAGCTCGGGTTTAGCAGCACCCCAGTGATTATGAGAGCTCTTTAGGCTAAAGCTTTCTTCTGGATTTTAACCAACCACTGGCAAGTTGAAAATAATGAGCTCCCTGTGCAATGTCCCAGTTTGTAATTGTTGCAGACTTTGTTGAGAATACTATCTTGCAAGATTATGATTAACCTAAGAATGCAAAACATTTTTAAATAATGCCACTTTGCACCCATCCACATGGCCAAACCTGTCTGAAAAAAGCCATTGGCCACTCTGTCTTAGACTCCTCTTTGCTTGGCTTTGTCCCACCTTAAGAGCCTGGATAGAAGGAATGCCTCGCGTATCGGGTGACCCATTGCCCCGACGGCCTCTGCTCCTTGCCCAGATCACGGTGACGGTGTGCACCAGGCTGGCCCTGTATTTCGTGTCACAAAAGCACCTTTCTACACAACAGGGACACAGAGAATGGACCACAGCACAGTGGTTCTTTTTGGGTCTAAGCCCACCGTAGTGGGATTGCAGACCTCCCCTTTTTTGCTTTACACAAAAAATACCTCCCATCAATGAGATGTTCTTTCACCCAGACCTGGCAGAAGTAATAGAAGAACCTGGAGCTCCTGGTTCTGCAGACAAAACATCGCTAGGGATGATAAATTACTTTTCTACTCATACACAATTGGGTGAGTACAGCCATCTCTGCTGAATACTTATTTTTAAGATTTATTGAGGTTAGTTGCAGAAATTTGACAGAATACTAAATAAAAAGCGCGTTTTATTAAAGGAATCTAACAGAATATCAGTTTGAGTTTACCTGCAGGCTTAAGCATGTCAATCTGCAAATGGCTGTCTTTCTGTATTTTTTAAAGCAGTCTTAATCAGTCGTTCTGCAGGCCTCCTGAAGGGCTTTCTAAGTGGGAGATGCATCTTGCTTTAGTTCATCATCCTTGGCGCATTTTCATCCAATAACGTTTTAGGACTAAACTTGTTGGAGCTAAAATATTAGTTCATGTCTGTCACCATTTGCTTTTTTGGGTAAGTCCCATTCATTCAACAGATTGCAAACAAAGAATGACTACTAGTGACTGTTGGGAATCCCTTGAGCTTTAGAGCCTTTTTCACAAGTTTAAGTGATGTAAAAAATGCAAGACTTTTTACATACCTAATTCATTTCAGGTGAATAACAAAACATTTATTGGAGGAAAACTTTTTTCTAAAAGCTGCAATAAGTTGGATGCATACATTTGCACATCTTTCAACTAATACTTTTCATTCAGTTTCAGAGTTCAGTCTTCTTGGGTTCACACATACGATCAATTCTGGTGAATCCGAATAACCTGAAACAAAGTTAAGCTGTCCTTGTAGGATTTTCCTACTCATTTTCGTCCTTTATATAAACCCACTATTTGCATAATGGTTACAAAGGATTAAAAGGATATTGTACAAAAACATCCACAGCATTATATATGTGCACCAAGGCACAGCAAAGATAGTCATTAATAATTGGAAAAAATATTAATCAACCATGACATTACAAAAACAGAACATTTTTACAACACTGATCAGAAGAAAAGACCAAACCTGGTCAGGGAGGCTGCAAAGAGGCTGGGAGTGAGACTAAAGAAGCTGCAGGAACTTCCAACAGACACTGGTTTTGTTCCTACCAGTGGAAATACCTTCCTGTTTTCTCCATATGTCTGGAAGTAAATAGTAGGGTTGCAAGACAGAAAACATCCCAACCTAGACAGGCACAGGACATGATTGAAAACACACCATGGCATCATGCTCTGCGGTTACTTTGCTTCTAATGGTTTGATTAATGAATAGTTCCAAATACCTGTCAGTTTCGATCCCAAAGCATTGGTGTCAGAAAACCGAAGATTAAGGGGAATTTTATTTTTCAGCATCAAAGTCAATCAAAGCATAATTCCAGATCAACAAAAGAATGATTTCATTGAGTAAAATAAAACCTTTGGAAAGGTTGAGTCACAGTCCAGAACTAAACTTGACAGAAAATCTGTTGGGTTACTTGAGGAGGGCTGTGGACAAAAAACAATCTCACAATCTTATTTGAAGGACCTTTGGAAGAAAGAATTGGAAAATATTGTCAAATAAAGACACAGGATGCTGATGGTCTCATTCCCAAGAAGATGAAATGTTGAAATTAAATCTAAAGCCAACTTAAAGTATTATTTCAATGGTGTGGACAATCATGCAACCAGATTATGGAAGCATTAAGTTTTTTCTTTATTCCATTTAACAGATGTTTATTTTTCAGTTGAGTTGGACATAATATGTTACATTATATGTGGAAACAGTTTGGAAATGACTTATTAAAGTGTAATTTCAAATTCCACAAACTTTGCATTTTACCAGGGATGTGCAGGGCTGGCCCAAGGTTGTATGGGGTCTTGAGAAGAATTTGATATAGGGCCCGTCTTCCTGTTTAGAACATCTCCACCACAAACACGCTTCAATACAGATTTGGTGGAATCAAGTTTAATAGGCTGGGCTTAAAAGCAATCATGGAAAACAGGTTATTACTTGCTGAGATGTATTTGTGAACAATACATCTCAGCAAATAAGGGGCTCAGGGGGTTTACATATGAAAGCCAGTCCGTATGGGTGTTTTATACTCCACAGCACTTTCCACAAATCTATGCATCCCTAGGTTCATGTATAAAACATGAACCTATTTCTACCCTTTAAGAGATTTTATTTGACCTCCCTTCTTGTCCTGCTCACTGTTGCATGGTTGGCTCCTCTTTCAGCCTTGCTTGTCACAGTTGTTTAAACTTTTAAAGTTTTGCTCTGACTGTTGATGTCATCAAGTTTGATCCAGTAACAAATTTCTGGATTTCTTGTAGACATCTGACATGAAGGTGAAAGCAGCTGTTATACTTGAATGGCATGTTTTCTTGTCTTTTCATTTTTGAAAATTTGCCATGAGCAACAGGGGCCCTGTGTAGCATCATATTTATAATCTAGGGGAAAACGAGGTCATGGATTACTAAATAATCATCCTACATTCTTAACAACTTAAAAAAATTGTTCATGAAGCATCAAAACTCTTTAATGTTTATTTTATTCAACATACATTTTTTTTAAAGGTATCTTTTAGGCACTAGTGGCCTTTATTTTTTTTGACAGTAGGCAGACATGAAAGAGGGATAGAGAGAGGGGGAGAGAGATTTGGCAAACCTGGGATGGCCGCTTCGAGGACTGTAGCCTCTGTATATGGTCGCACGCTTGACCCCTGCACCATCAGCGCCGCGCCCCTCTACATACATTTTTAATGTTCCCAAAATCCGATGCACAGATTGTTTTAAAAGAGGCTTAAATGTATCAAAAATAAAGGATGGATCTGAAAAAAAGTTTGAGATTAATCTACAACAACAAAAGCTGAATTTATTTTATCTTTACCCACATGTTGGGTGCTCTACATGTACCACAACAGATCTGAGGCCTGTTTTCAGGTCATAATGTTGCTTTTTTCCAATGCATTCTCAGATCCCGGTCAACAATGAGGATTATCTCCTGCCAGTGGACTCTTGTGGCTGTTGCTGTAATTTCCCTCAGTGTGGTGTTCTGCACTAAGGTCAAAACTACGGCAAAACCAAAGTACCTGTATACAAAGAAGCCTGTCCCACATGTCACACTGCACAACCCCGTCACCACCAGTGTGCCCAAGACTTTCAAGATAGTGGCGACCCCAAATCCTGTGCAGCCGCAGCCGCAGCCACAGCCCACTGCAGTTAGGACCACCTACTCGAAACACAACCTTCCACACTATAGTGAAAACCCTGAGCCCCCAGGTGTTGGTCCAGAAAATTACACGCTGGACTACAATGAGTGCTACTTCAACTTCTGTGAGTGCTGTCCCCCTGAGAGGGGCCCCAGAGGGTCAAAGGGAGAAAGAGGCTCAGCAGGTACCAAAATAAATGATGTCATAAATGTTATAATATTATATTAATAACCCTTGTGTATGTGTAGCTTCAGTTAATTATTTGTACTTATATAGGAACACCAGGTGATATTGGGCCTGCGGGACCACAGGGTATACCTGGACCACCTGGCATGAGTGGTCCAGTGGGCTTTAAAGGAGAGAAAGGTACACATGGCTTATTAGTGTTTCTTACTGCAAAAAGTTATAACATATTTTAAGACTGACAATGGAAGGTACAGTGTATGTCTGTATTGATAGAGCTTCTGTCAGGCAACACCTAACACCATAACAAACTTTTTTTTTTTTTTTTTTAAAGTTTGTAAATGCAACCCTAAATATTTTACGGCACTCATGAATAAATGCTTTGTAGAACCACATTTTTTCTGCAGTTACAGCTGCAAGTATTTTGGGCTATGTCTCCATCAGCTTTTCTCAGAGAGTAAAGCTAGAGTTTTCTTTGTAAAATAGATCAAACTTCTGTGAGCATCAATTTTCAAGTCTTGCCACAGATTCTCAATTGGATTTTGGTCTGGACTTTGAGTGGGCCATTCTAATACATGAATATGATTTGATCCAAACCATTCCATTGTATGATTAGAATTGTTGTCCTGCCGGAAGGCAAACCTCGGCAAAATAAAAGTCTATTTCTGCCTCTAGCATATTTTCTATGAGTACTGAACTTTATTTCAGTGTTTAGTAAAGCCAACATATAATCTCAAGCAAACAGTTATAGAAGAGTTGGGTTTAGAGAAGCTAAAACTGTCGGAGACACCTTGTTGGAGACACCTGACGCCAAATGTCTCACACTATTTGTGTATAATTTAAAGCAATAAACCTTTATCTTACTTATTTACATGAATCTTTCAGGGGATAAAGGTGAGAGAGGACACAGTGGAACACCAGGGCCATCAGGTATTCCAGGAAAACCAGGACAAAAAGGTACAAAGTTGTTTAAGTGGTTGTTTAATTCTGTAATACTGTTGTATTTAATTCATTCTGACACCATTCTGCAACTTTTCAGGTGAGCCTGGCCTCAAAGGTGAAAAAGGTGAAGTAGGATTTGAAGGTGTCAAAGGTGGACAAGGAGAAAAAGGAGAGCCTGGCCAGAATGGTACTGCTGGTGAGAAAGGGGAACCAGGATTACAAGGGCCCGTTGGACCTCCAGGAACAGCCATGGGGCAGGGTCCTAAAGGAGAAAAGGGAGATAAAGGAGACTGTGGCATATTTGGGGAGAGAGGTCCTAAAGGTGACCGAGGTGATCCAGGTGCTCCAGGAATGCAAGGTGCAATGGGAATTCCAGGATTACATGGCAAACATGGCACCCCTGGGCCCGTTGGCATCAGAGGGGATCCAGGACACCCTGGGCCTCCAGGAGAACCAGGGGTGCCAGGGCCACAAGGGCCACAAGGGATACGAGGGATGTCTGGGGCTAAAGGGGATAGAGGGTACCCTGGCATTAGAGGAGAGCGGGGCTTTCGCGGGTTAAAAGGCGCCAAAGGTTCTGGAATGCTTCAGAAACGCTCTGCCTTTAGTGTTGGCATCTCTCCAAAGAAATCCTTTCCTCCCTCTGGCTTCCCGATCCGCTTTGACAAAATCTTCTACAATGAAGAAAACCACTTCAACAGAAGTTCCAACATCTTCACATGCGTCCACCCCGGGGTTTACGTCTTCTCCTTCCACATCACGGTGCGCAATCAGCCTCTGCGAGCAATACTTGTGGTGAACGGTGCACGGAAAGTCAGGACACGGGACTCCCTACATGGCCAAGACATCGACCAGGCATCCACTCTAGTGGTGGTAAGACTGGCAGGTGGAGATCAGGTCTGGATGGAGACGTTTAGAGACTGGAATGGGGTTTACGCCAGCAGTGAGGATGACAGCATCTTCTCCGGGTTCCTGCTGTACTCAGACAAAGCCTGAAGCTCTTTTTGTTTGCTATACTGACAATCTCTCTCTTCTACTTAACTGTTACAACCTCACCACATGAGTGAAAACACCAAATACTGAGGGTGCTATGCAATAACTGTGAATTACTTGTCTGTAAACTTGTTATTATCACCAAACTTCTTGTTTAAATTCTCTCATAAAAAGATTTCTAAATAAACCAACCACTGATGACCTCCAGAGACGAATATGTCAATGCCACCAGTCCAGCGCTTCACAAACAGGATAAATGTAATGACAAGAATCAAGATTTGTCATAAAATTGATAAAATGAAGGAATTGAACTGATTCTCCCATTCCCCAAAAAATAAACAACAGTGCCCTTAATGCTTAGCGGCACCACTCGTTAAAACCTTTATTAGTAGACTTTAACAGAAGACTTTTTGTTGCCTAGAACACAAAACTTAAAATGAGACAAAACAGCAGAAAATAAATAAGCTAACCAAATAAAACCAAAAATCAAAAAGACCCCCCCCCCCCTCCATTATAGCTGCAAAAACAGTTTTAAAATAAACCTCACTAAAAGTGGCTTAAATTGATCTAAACTCAAAACAACCACTAAAGAATGAAGCTACAGTTACAGAATTTTTTAGAAAAATGCCCAAATGATGTAGAAACAGCAGAAACTCTTAGAAGAGGTGTTCTAGTAGAGTAACATGTCTTAGTTAAACATGTATTCATTTGCATTTATGAAATGCCCAGTATACCTATAGACTAATACAGTGGTCATGAGAGAAGAAATATGGAGCTTTGATAAAGTATTCATGAACTTCTTGAGACCTCGGGATTTTTAGACCAACACAAAGTAGAGCGTAATTGTTAAATGGAAGGATAGGGATACAAGGTTCGGCCATATATTTGTATGCAGCCTCCTGAGTCAATACAATGCAAATCCAGCTTTCGCAGCAGCTACGGCTGCTAGTCCTTTAGGGTGTTGCCTCTACTGGCTTTGCACATCTAGAGAATGAAAGTTTTGTGCATTCTCTGCAAATTAGGTCAAAATTGGAAAGACAGCGTCTGTCAACAGGGAATTTCAACTCGTGCTACAGATTCTTATTTGGATTTAGATCTGGACTTTGACTAGGCCATTTCAACACCTGAACATGCTTTGATCCAAGTCACCCCATGGTAGCTATGGTTGTATGTTTAGTGTGGTTGTCCTGGTTGAAGGTAACACTGAGTCCCAGTCTCGAATCTTTTGCAGCCTCTAAAAGGTTCTCTTCCTGGATTGTCCTGTAATTATCTCTACCAGTTTTTCCGCCAATTGTTGCATTCAGGGTGATTGGTGCATTGGGTGCATTGTTAGTTTTGTGCCATGCATAGTTTTATCTTGTACTTATCCAAAATGTTGAATTTTGGTCTCTTTTGACCAGAGCTCTTTTCATTTCACAAATATGCACCACTTTCAGGTGACTTCTCACATAAAATCCCAATAAAATACATACATTTGTGGTTATAAGATGACAAAATGAGGTATGAATACTTTTGCAGGGCACTGTAGTGTGAAAGATTTTTGTGATGTGTAAAATATTTCTACATTTTTAAATCCTACATGACAGGCCTAACAAGCATGTAGCTCAAATACGTTTTTCCTCAGGTAAATGCTAACACACCATCAGCTTTGCCTTTCAAACACAAACTTTAAAAATCTCCTTTTGTTCATCATACAACACTCCCACCTTCTTCTTTATACGTGTCTTGCTGTGTTTTTTTTAATTTCATGTAGACCTGACATGTATAGTGCCACAAGAAAGTATTTACACCCTTTCAAATTCACCGCATTTTGTTGTTACAGATTTGTTCTAAAACCAATTGAGAGCAGTTTTGTGTTTCAAAATAAATCTTCACAAAATAGTCCATTATTCTGAAATGAAAAAAAAAAAATTGCTTTCAAACATGTAAATGTTTAAATTTAATAGAAAAATAGGTATTCACACTCATGCGTGACTTTGTTGAAGCACCTTTGGCAGACATCACAGCCTCAAGTCTTCATTGGTTTGTCTCTTTGCACACCTGTTTTCGGATATTTTCTCCCATCATCTCTGCAGATTTTCTCAAGCTCATCCGTTTGAACGAGCAGTTAGGCAGATATTTTTTGGTCTTTCCAGTGATATAAAATTGAATTTTATTTAGCCGCTGGCTGGGCGACTCAGAAACATTTGCAGACTGCTTCTGAAGCCACTTTTTCTTGTGTCTTGGCTGTGCAAGTCATTATCGTCTTGAAATATGTTTGTTTTTAGGGTATCCTGGAGAAGCTAGTTGGCCGGTTTCTGGCACAAAAAAATACCCACAACATGATGCCGCCACTACTATGCTTCACATTAGGGATAGCATTTAACTAGGTGATGAGCAGGGCCATTTTTCTAGATTTGATGCTTGATGCTTAGACCAAATCTTCTGTTTTGAATTAATCAGAGAGGAGGATTTTGTTTCTGTAAATATGACCCATGCCCTTCTGCCCTAATATTTCAGCTGGGTTGGGCAGCCAGATCCAGGGAGGGTTCTGGTGCTTCCAACCTTCTTTTATGTCCAAATAATGGAGGTTAGAAGGTGTTTTGGGATCTTCAAGACATTTATTGTATTCTTCCTCAGATGTGTTTTAACACAATCCAGTCTCTGAGATCCAAAGACAATTCTTTTGACTTCACTGCTTGGTTTCTCCTCCAGTAGTCACTGTCATCTGTTGGACCTCATATAGACAATTGTGTTCAATTCCAGATTGTGTTCAGTCAGCTGAATTTACCACAGATGGACTCAAACCAAGTTGCAGAAGCATCTCAAGGATGATCAATGTGCTATTTTGTTTAGAAAACTATACATGGAAAATGGACTGGCACTTTTTTATTCATACTCCCTTAATCAGTTCCAGAATACAAAACATAAAATTTGGGAAAAGTCACGGGGTGTAAATACTTTCTGGCAACATTATGTAAGTGCCTCGGCTGCCTGTTCCAGGAGAAATGAGTATGCAAAGAATGTCTCTATGATCCAATGTTATTTTGTTAATTTTGGCTTATCTGATTTATCTTTTCCTAGTGTTTTTAGTATTATCTATTGAGATATTATTCCTATGCGTAATTCCATTATTTAAAATTTTATTGACGTGCTGTGGGGTTGTAAAAAGAAAAACTGTTAATGTTGAAAATAAAGTCAACAGTTCGTATAGCTTATAGAAAGCTTTATTGGTTTGAACAGTAATATTTGTTTTTTCTAACTGTATTTATTCTGCTTCCTCTGACTCAGTGAAGCTGATGTGAAGAATTGTTAGCATTTATACACATACCTGTATATTAGCAGAACAGCAGAATGGTGTTAATAATTGTTAGAAGGCTAAGCCTCAGAATATTGATGAGAATGGGTCAAAATGAGCTTAAATGTGACGGACCTCCAGATATGTCACAGGACTTTCTAAAATAATCCTCTTGACACATCTCATGGTTTCGGAGCTTTAGTTTGGCCTGGAAACTGGTCTGGAGGTGGCAGACTGGTTGGGACTGGTAACTCAGAATGCATCGAGGATTGTTCAGAGCCCTCTGTGTGTTGATTAAAAGATGGAGTTGCAGCAAAGGGCTTTGGTGTTGCTGGCTGAGTTGCAGGAGCCAAAGAGATGTGTGGAGGTGATTTAGAGGGAGAAGATGACATCTGGTTTCTGTGATGAGGATCAGGAGGCATCAAATGAAGTCCTGTTGGGTCAAAGACAAGTTGACCTTAGAGGTCCTGCATGACTTCGATGTGCTTTTCACAAAACAAAGTGTAATAATCAGTTTAGGAAATGCAGTAGAGCAGATTTACTCTTAAGCACCTGTGACCTTTCCAAAGCGCTTGGGCTCACTCCACCTTATGATGTCCAGCCTTGGAACCTTGGCCTTGCAGCTATACCATCCTGGAGCCTGTCTGACATTGATGTGGTTTAGTGAGGTTGATGGTCCCAGTAGATTGTTGTTCTTGTAGAAATAGTAATTTACTGGAGGTGCAGGGGCTCGGGCGTTGTACTGAAGGTGGCAGATGAGATTTATTTTAGTCACTTGGAGCTCAACGCCTTCTGCATCAATCTCCAGCACCGGCTGAGTTAGAACCTCTGAGATAGATCAAATGAAGGAAAACGTTACTTACACGGCAGAGTAATGACATCTAGAGAATGATTTCTAAAGGTAAGCAGGTCAAAAAAAGACAAATTGTGGAAAAAAGTATTCTGCAAAAGTCTGAACCAATCCTCATTTGCTCATATTTCACCTCCAAGGAGCCAGATTCTCCTGCAATATTTTGAAGAGGGGTTGATCCATAGTTCTTCTGGCTTTCTAAAGATTTGTCAATGTCTTTTATTTAGACTCCGGCTGCTTTTTCACTCATTTGTAATCTGTCCAGTCTGTGTGTCTGTCTTCAGACAAAAAGATGTTTCACAGCAGATGAGTATGTATCTTCAGTTATGTCTTTTACAAAATATAATGACGCAGAATCCAAGATGAATGATCCCTTAGTAGACCATCAACTGTGTCTGAAAGTTTTACCTATAGCTTATTGTAAATCACCTGGTCTGTGCTACAATACTGTTAAATGTCTGTTGAATTGTTTAATCTTTGATTATTTTCATTGAATCAACTGAGCAAATCTGAACAAAACATCTTCTGACAGGCTGTTATTAACAAAGAACAGCTACTAGCAAAAGTATTCATACTGTTTGAACTTTTTCACAATATACTGCTTAACAACTTCAAGCGTCAATAGATAATAATCTGATTAATGTGTTAAACCAACATAAAGTAGAGTATAACTCTTTTATACAAGGAAAATAAGGCAAAGAGAACATTATTCAGAGAAGCAACCAAGAGGCCCATGGTAACTCTGGAGGAGCTGCAGAGATCTACAGCTCAGGTAAGAGAAAGTACTGAGGACGACAATGAGTTCTGCAGGGATAGACATTTGTGGCCTTAATGGAAGAGTGTCAAAAAAGCCACTGTTGCTTAAAATGGGACCATGCTGAATGAAATGTTCCCTTCTTGAACTGAGACCTGAGACTCCAAACAATCCAAAACCAGAGATAAAGTAGAATGATTCGGTTTGTTCCTCTCAGGGTAATGATACTTTGTAAGCCTTGTGTCATACACAAACTAAATCTGATTCTGAGGTGATTTTTTATTAGTAGACACAACACTGGTTCATCCAGTGAGTTTTTTTTTTTTAATGTCTGAATGGTTCATAGGTCTGAGTTAAGCAGTTTAACAATCCAAACAAAAAAACAACAACTTCTGAGCAAATAGTCAGGTTCTGCACAGGAAATAAGTCAAAAAGCAGCCAAAGCTTTTAGAAAAAAAAACACACACCCAGAAAACTTGATCAACACCACTTTAAAAGATGACTCAAGACTTTTGCACAGTACTGTAGACGAGATTAGTACAAGTCTTCTTGCAACAGCACCGATCTTGGTCAGGCAATGCCCTTGAAATACGTTATATTTGACTCTTTATGGTATTGATCTGTTATGTAACTGCAATATGCTTTTGAGGTACTGGTGGGGATTCTTCTGAACCTAAATGAGATCTTTTCTCCACCACATTCAGCGTTAACTCACCTAAAATATTCACAGGAGTGGCGGCAGAGATCACTGAGTGCGTACACCTACTCAGGTCCCAAGATGCCCTGCAGGAGTACATTCCTTCATCCGCCAGAGTCACATTGGCGAGGTGGAAATTTAAACTGCTCCCACTCTGTACCATGACTTCAACGCCATCTCTGTACAAGATCGTCTGTTGGACGGGAGCCTTCCCTCGGAGGCGACACTCGAAATCCAAGACGTCTCCAACGAGGATAGGGTGTTGTGGGGTTTGCAGTATGACAAACCCTCCTGGAAAAGATTAGAAAGAAGAAAGTTTCATCTTAGTCGTTTAGTCAGTCATGGGATATATCTGAAATAGCAGCAGCTTGTTTTGCAGTTGAGTGCTAGAGAAGGAAATGACCGGGTCAGGAAGAATTTGTGGTTTTGAGAGTTTCAGAAATTGGGAAAGAGGAAGAAAAACTTTCAGATCTTACCATCAACATGGATCTCCTCAGGTAGACTTCTTTGTGTTTTTATGCTTCCCACCTGTGTCTCCCTCTTTCCTTGACAGAAATATTTGCCGCTCTCTTTAATGTTGGCATTCCACAGCTGGAGTACCTCCCCAGACCATGGAAGCTGTACAGATCCCCTGAACCACAGGTAATCCCAGGAGACCTTGTAAACATCAGGAATGATGCATCTTAGGTGCAGACGTTCCCCGGTGAAGATCCTGGATTTCCCAGAAACTATTTCGACAATGGCCCTATATGAGGTCGAAGTGGGAACTGGCCAGGAAAAAACGCATGTCCAGATAAAGATCAGGGGGGAAATATGAAAATGAACTCTGAGATGTAAAATTATAAACTAGAATCTGAAAAACTTAAATATTTTTTCTATGAATGGAACACAATGAAAAATTCATGATAGAAAAAAATCTATATTTGTAGAGATTAATAATGCAGTTATTAATTATTACCTACCGTCAGGCACAACGAGCCGTGGTAAGAATGAAAGAACTGAAACAGAGAATAATAAAGGATTAATGACAGCAGATAGCTTCATATTATCAAATATGTTAAATCGAAGAAATCAAAATTAAGAAAACCTACCGAGGAAGGAAATTAGTGCATCCATTGTGCTCACTTTGGTAAAAACAGACTTTGCAGGATGTTTTATTCTAATAAAAAAAGAAGTGAAACTGTCTTCATGCAGGAAATCCTCTCCTCCAAAATGTGCTGTCCCCTCAATTCTGTTTTTTATTTTGTTTGATACAGAAATCCTTCGTTTTCATGAAATATTGCTTGGAAATAATGTTCAGTTCTAAGGTTGGCCAGATAAGTCATTGAAATTCTATTTAATATTAGTATGTAAAACATTTAGCTCAGATGTTATTTTATCCCTTAAAAAAATTCTAATATCTATGTTTTTTATTGTTTGGAACGTTTTGAATTTTTTAATTTGACTGTCTTTTTTGTCCTTGCACCTTATAGTACAACAAAATTAAGAAGCAAACAAGCATGACTTAAAACAAGCATCAAGGACATATAAACCAAGAGCATTGAACAGGCATCAATAACATAGTAAATACTAAAAAAGGCAGTCAACTTAGCAGTCGTCAAACAGCAAGTTTATATTGAAACTGCTGAGTTAAGTTGTCTGGGGACACTAGGGTAAAAAACTATTTTTTCTGTTTTTCCTGCATCTCCCCTGACAAATCATAGAAACTTAGCAATGATGTGGAAAGGGGAACCGAAAACACCCGAAATCTTTCTCAGAACCCGGATCTTCAGATGAAATGTGAAGCAAAAAACAGCAATAACAGAAACTACTTTACCAGTTTAGAAGTAGAGTTAAGAAGCACTTATTTTAAACAGGTTTAAAAACAGCTGGTGGCCAACATTTCTGCTGAAACATGGAAATAAACGTTAATACTGATATAATGCTTATCTATTTGCATCACTTCCACATCTGCTTTGCGTTTCATCAGTGTACGAAGATGGGACGGGTTCATGTAAATGAAGATCCAGTGTGACTTGTTATTTTACACATCTGCTAATGTAGCAGAGTTTGTTCTCTGAGGCATGAGCAGCTACGAAATTTCCCTAAATGCAACCCAAACCCCAAACAAAGGCCCGGTATTAACATCACCTAATTTCAGTCACTTCAGATTCACTCAGCTCGGCACGTCAAAGGCTTGAAGTAGCTGAGACAGCAGAGGAGTTCTCCCTATTTTCTGATTAATGCCGGGAAGATGTGCAGGAGACCACTCAACCTGCTGTACTCCACGGTTTAGCAATTTACTTACAGTACCATACCAACTTTAGTTATAGAGCACTTTAAACACCCGCAGGACCAAAGCGCTGTACACTAAATAAATGAAACAGCAGTTACATGATATAAAAGTAAACCAATAATAAAATCAAAGGACCTGAAAATAAAACGGCCCTCTATTAAAATAAAATAATCATATAATCAGGAAGAATTAGGTAAAAGCTATTTAAAAGTCCACCTTAGATGTTGTCAAAGGCCATGGAGATGAGATGGGTTTTAAGAGGGGATTTAAAAGCAGACAGGGTAAAGGCCTCTATGATGTCCAAGCGCAGGTGGTTGCATAATTTAGGAGCGGATGCAGCAGCTAGAAACTGCTGAGTTTTCGCTTCTTCTTTGGCACACCCAGGAGCTGATCAGATTACTGATGGTCTAAAGGGGAGGAAACTCCACCTATTTTGTGAAACACTTCTGTAACGTGTGTGCACCCCTATTTTGTATAGTAGAGGTATACTGGAATGAATGTTGTGAAAGTCTGTGCTATAGTGCCAGGACTGCAAAACCTTTTGTGTTACATTTTTTGTCTTCTTTTTACCGTATTTTAACAACCACCTGACGATCTAGGGCTGGAAGGTCAACACTCAACAGTCTTTTAATGATGAATTAGTTAAATTAATCAGAAATAGGTCTCTCTCTTAGCAATGGGACAGTGTCTTCATTAAGTAGCATTAGCTTCGTACATGATAATATCAGGTCATTTCTGTTTTTCATAGAACATTTGTACATTTCGTAACAGTGGAGCGTATGAGTTGTGATGCTCTTCCCAAAGATTTTTGGGATATGTCAAATAAAATGTGTGGCAGCATGGCTTACCTGGTAATTATGCTACACTATCATATGCATAGGAAAATAACCTTAATGCTTCAGATATGAAATAATGTAAGTAGGAGAAAAAAGAAAAAAAAGATGATCCTGTCATGGCAAAAATGTAATCACAAAGTAGCACAATGGGACACCCTTCATCATAAAACACAAGCAATATTAAAAACACTTCTTAATGTTTAGATCCACGTGAAACGCATGTTTTAAATCCACCACCATCCATGGCAAAATATGAAAAGGTGCAACAGCCTATAACTCTACTTTTTAGGACAAAATTCAGAAAAAGACAGTATTTTATAGTGTATTTTAGAGTAACTTTCTATACACTTGAAAAATAAACAAGCTCTTGGAATTTAAACACTTTTTTTCACTAAACGGTCCACTGTAGATAAGAGAGTTTAAGATGTTAACTTGGACCTGAAAATGTTCCCCATTTTATCAGTTTGTTCCAAGTTTAAAGCTGCAGTAGGTAACTTTTGTTAAAATGTATTTTTTACATATTTGTTAAAATTTCCACTATGGTCTTAAAGTGTGAGAGAGATAATCTGTGAAAAAAAAAACAAGCTCCCCTGGCTGCTCCCAGTGGTCCGACTACCATTTGCAGTAATACACCGCTCCCAGTCAGAAACAGAGCCAGGATAGCGGGGTCAATCACGTTCAAGACTGCTGTGTGCTGCAGCTGTGCTAACGGTATGGGTAGGTTATAGTCAATGTAAAGCATATCATTGATGTTTCGTCCCAACAATGCAAGTGCCAAGGCTGTTTATCCGGCGTCATCGGCGGCTGTACTTACTAGCCTGGTCGTTCACGGCAGGCTCCGCTGTGGGGGAGGAGCTGTGGAGGGAAGGCTGTAGCACAGCAGAGAGCAAGGAGGAAGGGACCTGTAAGATGTGCTTGTTCCAATTTTCGGGCTAAGTCCACAGTTTCCTCAGAACTCCCTACTGCAGCTTTAAAGTGCTGAAATTCCCGTGTCACTTTTTTAAGAAAATCAGTCAGAAAATCCAAGAATTCATCATTTACTACAAATGTCAGGAAGAATGACTCAGCTCAGTGGACTCATGTTAATCATGATGAACAGCAACTACACGCATACAAGTACTGAGTTTTGATTTTATTCATCATCATCGCACTCCCATAGAACAAAACTGTCCCAATAAATTACGTTTTAAATTAAAGGCAGTTCTGAGTTAATCTCTCTGACCTGAAACTATAACAAACCTATAATCAAACAAATGGTTTAAAACACTTGTTCAATAACTTCAGGTTTCAGTGCAAACTTAAAAGATGTTCAAGCCATAGCTACGCATTATAAGAGCCTGTTTTCAAACAGCAGGTGCACAAGGCTCTTCAGTTGCAAATATCGTCATAATACATTAAAATTGTGTAAGATAAAAGAAAAGTTAAAATTCAAGCACATCAGCAAATGTGAAATATGTGCCTCTTGCATTTGTTTTTCAAACTACCAGCCAACATTTTATTTTTCCACTGCAAGTCTGCGAAAAATACAGATACATGGCAATAAGCAATGTTCTTTACCATCCGTCTGACAACGTCTCACCTGATAAAAGCTGGAATTTGACTCTGAATAAGGAGCTTTAAAATCAAAAGAAAAGTGCAGCGCAGCAACTAAAAAGAAGCGACTTAAGCTAAAAAGTGACTGTTGCGTCCTGTTTTTGCAAGAAAACAGTAACATTGTTTTGGTCTAAAATGAAAAGCTTTCATGGAGCAAATAATGATACTTAATCTAAGACTGTTCTTTTAGCAGAGACATCTGCCTGTTGAAAACCAGATAACTCAGAATTCATATTAAATCATATCCATGCTCTTTTACTATTGTAAATATTACAAGTGTAAAGTCATAAGGAAGAATTGATATTGTGACACTTTATAGAAAAATAAAATCTGATGACAGGTCATGAAAACCAGACTAGACAGCATTTGGACGTACTACTGGAAAACTTGCTGAAGGGAAGTTGCATGCAGCACACATGCATGTTTATCCACACGCACAATCACTGCAGGCACACGGCCTTTCCCTTCTGGTTTATTTCTGGGAAATACGAGCTAAATTCAACGTAAACCACAAGCACGACTTGTAGGGTGATGTCGGTGACAAGCGAGTTCAGTCATTCAGATTTTTTCTTTCTTTTTGGTTTCTATAAACAATAATTTACTGTTCTGTTGCTTGATCAGATGTTTACTGACCAGATTACAGCCTGCCTGAAGGTTTAGGAATCAAAAACACCATTTATCGATACTGCACAAATGTAACAACCATAAAAAGTACTGAGGTGCTGCAGGTAGTGGATGACGTGGAGCTATGTTTTGGAAGAGCTTATAGCGGAGTGTTTTCCTCCTATGCAAAGAAAGGAGCCACGATAGATGATCAGGGGATTCTGCCCTGACATTCTCCATTGTTCCATCACATGTGGAGCTATGGTTGAATTTGACCAATTATTTTTTATGTTGAAGTAAATGAGAAGATCATTGCACCTTTACTATTGCATCTGTGAGCAGCTTTGCTTAAAACTAAGGCGTCCAAATCCACCTCTTACCAAGGTCTGAGGTAATGTACGTCTGTTGCATTGGATTTTTACCTCCTTTGACCAGTCGATAAGATGAACATGTGACTGCAGCTTACAGTGAATCTATTTTCTCATTTAAATCTCAGCAGGAAGGTAAATAAGCACACTTACTAAAATCCTAACGGTTACATTACTGCTCAGCATGTTTTTATAGCTTCTAAGGTAACAGACGGACGGAACAAACATGGTTTGGATGAAAAGTGGATCCAGATCCAACAGATGCTGTATGAGCATATGGACTGTAAAGAGAACAGGGGAACCTCCAGGTGAGTTCCTGCAGAACAGATGTTCTCCTATCAGCCAGCAAACATCTGAGGCTGCAGCGGCGGGGGCAGCTGCTCGTTCTCAATATTTTCAGAGTCGATTGCGGACAGCGATGAAGATGCTGTCGCGCTAGCGGCGTTCGCTGTGGTGTTTTGTGTCTCAATTGGAAAGCTCTCCAGCGCGCTCTGCACTTTCTGCTCCACTTCATCTGTCCAGTCTATCAGGTCGCTCTCTAGCTGCCGAGCCTTCTCTATGACCCGCTCCTGTCTCTCGCCGAGCCCGGTTAGCAGGTCCAAACTGTTGTGGACGTGGGTGAGAGCTGCGGTGCCTGAGGATGAGGAGGCCGCAGTGGGTTGTGGCCAGTGTGGGGACGTCTGGCCCGACATGTAAAGTTCAAACTCCTCAGAGCTCATGTTCAGAGACTGGCCATCCAGTTTCTCTATGAAGGCCACTGCACAGCACTGTGGAGAGGAGGCACAAAGCATTAATAACAATCATATCATCCACCAAACACCAACGCTCTTCAGACTTCAATTTACTTAAATAATATATAATTTAAGGTGAGTTAACAGAAATGAGGGTGACAATGTGTCATGTATGTCAACAGCTCCCCCTGCTGAATGCTCTTAATTTGCTCACATTTAAAACCTTTTGGACTGCACTATTATGGTCAAGATGACGACTATACACTAATAACAAATACAGCAAATGAGCACATTACCGAGTTGATGTTTGGTCTCTTGGGTTAAATATAAATAAAAGTAATGGTTTAACTAGAGATACAAAAAGTCCCGTCAGGCTTAAAATATACAAACTGCAAAAATCACAGGAAGGAAGGAAGATTTTTTTTAGCTCTGTACAGGTAGATATGCTCATGTCTCTGTAAGACGCTGCGCTACATGTACAATCTGTAGTCACCTGACTCCATCCAGTCTGTAACAATAAGTGAAAGAGATGGTAAGGTTGAGAAAATGAGGGAAATGTCAAATATTGAAGCGGCGGCCGAAGGTTATTTTATACTTCTAAGCTCGTTCAGTCGTGCTCCAGCGTTCAATAAATCTTAACTAAAAGTACACATTCTAGTTACAGATGCTGTAATTAGGGGATGTGGTTATCGTCCATTAATCTTTATCGAGGTGAAATGCTTAATAATTTATGATATTAAATTATTAGGCATTTAATAATGCTTAATATTGCCTAGCCCGAGTATGGATGGACGGACAGGTGGATGGAGGGTGGATGAAGAGAAGAACAGACTGGCAGATAGAGGACCAGATGGATACAGACAGACGGATGAATGGATTCACTACAGAAACTCTTGTCAACTAACATCTAAATGAAAAGTCTTCTGCTCCATCCACAGAAGGACAGGCGTATGATCTATGAATGAAACTTTAAGAAGCAAATCTGCATCTGCTCCTTTTAGTCAGAAACAGAAAAAACACGACCATCGAATGTTTAACAGAAATTCATGTGGTCCAGGTAGAAAAATCGCTGTTTCTTTTTTGTTTTTGCATCTTTGTGCAAAGCCCTTATATATATATTTAGATTTTTATCATGCAGACAATATTACATAAAATAAAGTCCAAAATTAAAATTTTAGATTTTTTCTTTACTTATCCAAACCTGCAAGATATTTGAATGGAATCCCACATTCCCCAAACTTTTCAACATTGTAGGAACCCTGTAAAAGTCACTCTTTTTAAACTGAAATTCATTTTTTTAATGTCTGGGCTGAGAGGACTAACCCCAGGATTTATTTTATATGGTTTATTTTGCTAATTTTCTATCAAACAAACAACAGCAGAGTGAAGAAGTTTATTACAAATGGAAAATGTTGCAACAGATGTGTCAACAAATGTCCTTCCTGATGCCCTTTTGAGTGGTTCTGTAAAAAAGCTCAACTGTCTAAAATAATCTGAAGAAAACCAAGCGAAATGTTGCTTAAAAACAAATATGAGTTTTGCAATTTTTAGTTCTCCCAAAATCGTCCAGCCCTAATTGGAACATTTATCATTTTGTAAAAAAGGAAGAAAATTTGAATAATATTCTGTATAACCCAAATTCAAAGACCTGCACTGATCATGGCTGATACCCTTTTCAGATTTTCCTTGAGCTCTCACAGGCACATTCATATTTTTTCAATGATTTATTAAGTACTATAAAACGTGAAACATTGAACTCAACAGAAACAAAATGAATTAAAAGATTACTCTCACTCAAAACACCCACTCTGATTCCATCTTTGGACAAATTATTGTTGCCTTTCAACTATTTAAAAAGAGCAGCAGAGCGGACTGGAATAAACATTTGGTGAGATGGCGCGGTTGATTCCTGCCGGAGCTGTAATAACCAGCAGGAACTGAAAACAACATGTAACACACTGAGGCTAGATGGAGTCACAGCTTCTGCTGCCCAGTTATGCTCACTAAAGTGTAACATTTTACAGTATTACTGAGAGTAAACCTTCGGTGGAAGGATGAAAGAAATAAATCACTAAAACAAAAGCATACCTAGGGCTGTATTTTCTTGCCAATGTTTGGCCAGGTTTGCATTTGAAAGTCAAGGTAAAAAGATAGGTGCACAATAGCATAAGACCAATCATGTGTGATGTATTTTATTTATTTATTATGTGTACCCTGTTTAGAAACACTTGTTATAGGTCCGTCTAACATTAACAGAGTCTAATCCAACACCTCTAACTTTAATTCTTTCGTTATGAAGGCTGTCAGTAAAATGACAACTCCTTTAAAGACTCGACCCCGGGATAACGGATGAGTTGTATTTTGCAGAGGTGCTAAACAGGACACACACATGCCAGAGAAAGTTCTCATTTCCTCACCAGATTAGTGAAGTAGTATCCGTCCTCTCCGGTCATGAGTCTGCTGGGGTTGCAGAAACGGGTGATGTACTGGATGTTGGACTGCAGTCGTGGAGGGTTCGCTTTCAGCACGATGTAAATGAGTGTTGGGAGGAAGTCGTCGGCTGATGCGGCCTCCTTCTTGCTCACTTTGATGGCGTTGAAGATGTGCTTGCTGCACCGAGTAATGCACGCCAGCTTGTCCTTGGGTACTTGCTTTGAGTCCATTTCAATTATATCTTAGATTAGTGCAGACATGTTAGTAGAGAAGTGATTTACATTTAGCAATAAGGCACAAATAACCCAGACTCACCTGTAATAGCTTTGACAACACTGTCTGAGACCTCAGGGATCTCTTCATCCACCGGCACACACAGCATTGCTATGGTGACCCAGTGCAGGTCTCTGGAACCAAACACAAACCAGATAATGTGACATTTCTACTCTTCCATGTTTAACAGTTTTAAAAGTGGGGAATTATGTTGCAAACCTGATTCTCTTCTGAATAGTCAAGTCTTTCTTCTCGTCATCTGTGGTCTCAGGACAGAAAACCTCTGTGTAAAGTCGGGTCATCATGTACTTCTCTACTTCATCCATAACCTTCTCCACAAGCTCCGACGAACCTGTAAAACCCCAAACAAATACACTTTTCACAGGCATTTCCTTTAATATGTGACACTAACTATTTATGTTTATTGATAAAAATATTTCAGGGACAGATGAAGCACCTTTGAACTGGTTCTGAAGACGTTCTGAGAGGTTCTGGTAGAAGTCTTGCACAGACTCTGATAGCTCATCAGCTCCCATGTCCTGGACAGTGTTGGAAAAATAAACATTTTGCCTGAGACACAATCAGATTTCACAGTGACAGACAGGTTTGTATTGGGAATGTCATCTTGATCATTTAGGCAGGAAGTTAAAAGGATGAATCCAGCAAACATTTCTAAACAACATAAAACCAAAACCTAAGGAAAGACAAACTTTATTTTTTCCTAGAGTTCATAATGTCAGGCTGAATGTCTCAGTGGAAGACCTGCTACAATCTTAGAACAACTTCCTGAATTTTGTTACCTGAAAAGCTTTCCATACCTCTTACAGGTTTTCTCATTTTGTCAAGTTACAAACACAAACTACAATGTGGTTTATCGGTATTTTGGACAATAAACCAACACAAAGTAGTGCCCAATTGTGAAGTGGAAGTAAAATTATACATTGTTTTTAAATTAAATTTTAAAATGCGTGGTGTGCATTTTTATTCATCTTTCTTACTGCGTCTCCCCTAAATAACATTCAGTGCAACCAATTCCTTCACTATCCAATGAAGGCCTCAGAGGTTTGTTAGACAACAATAGTGAACAAACAGCATCAGGAAGACCAAAGAACACAGCAGGGAGAAAGCTGTGGGGAACTTTAAAGGTTCAGTTAAAACATCTCACAGATCACTCCATAATCAAAAGTGCACACCATATTCCATTTAAGTTTTATTTGTTAACATCTCTGAAATCCATGTATCCTTTCTTTTGACTTTAAAATCATAAACTACCTAATGCTGTATCACAAAACAATTCCAACAAGAGGCATTGAGGTTTGTGGTTGTAAAATGACAACATGTGGAGACGTTCCAGAGTCTAAATACGTTTGCACGTGTATCACATGCGTAAGAACAAAACGTTGGTATAGTCGAAGGAATATAATGTTAAAATGAATCTCAAGGAATGGTGCCAGGTGGTAATGAAACAGTTCAAGACAGCTATTCAGTAAATTACAAGCTTCCTCCTCTTTAAGTGTCGTCTCGGTGAGAGTATAAACATGATCATAAACGCATAATGAGTTGAAACAGTGGTAATAACCAGGTTGTCTGGACGGAACAAAGCTCACCCGCTTGTACACCATGCTCTCAGTGAAAGCCCTGCACTGTTTAAAGATTTCCCTGCCAGACTTCACAGGCTTCAGGAAATCAATGAACTCTCGCGCTGCGCGGTCACTGTCCAGAGTGGACTGTCGACTGGCTGAAGAGCTGGGGCTTGGAGTTGACTGTGCGTCAAAGGGACCGGCATCTGGTAAAGGACAATAAACAATATTTTTTTATAAACAATTTTGCACATAATTTGCCGCGACTGTGCTGCAATCTTATAACTGTCAGTTGGTCAGATTCAGCGTTTCGTACTACCTGAGAGGTTGGCTTTAATTTTTTTTCCTTATTTTGAATCTATTTTAATTTTTAGGATGTTTACTCTAATTTGTCTGTTTTTTACTTTTATGTTTTCCTGTACGTTTTTCTTTTACTTTAATATGTACAACACTTTGTGAACCTTGATTTATTTTAAAGTGCTTTATAAATTAAGATGGTACGGTATGTATATCCAGGGATGTGGTTAAACTGAAGGCAGAACAAATCTACAATTCATAAGCAAATTAAAGGTAGTAAAATATCACAAGAGGAGCTAAATTTAGCATTAAGGATCTATTGGACAACCTTTACTGCTCTGTATTAAAAAAATAATACACTGAAGTAACTATGCGTTATGGATTACTACGTTTTCCGTTTTGAAGAGAAGTGAAATTCAGCTGAATCTGTCAGTTGTTTCCAAGTAAAAGTATTCATAGATTTTGAAAAGATTTCTCAAAGAGCTGGAAGCACAGAAACTATCCAAACATTCAGTTTCATGTTAAGGTACCATACAGCACTACACACTGTACATTAGTATCCTGTGAGAGAGTTAAGTGCACATGTAAAACAGGAAAGGACCAGCTGCAGGCATCTTATCACTTGATAGACATATTCTGGTTGCTTGGGTTTTGCAATAAAATAAAATAAGGGAAAGTAAAGATTTCAAGCTTTGAGCAAACATTTATGCAATGATTATTTGTGTGTTTGAAGGCACTAACGTGGCTTGTGGGCGGGGCGCTGTGTTTTGTTAGGTATAATAGGATGTGAGTCCTAGACCAAAACATAACGTTTGAAAGCACTAGTGTGCATGTGCAAAGGAGATTACCTTTTTTGGGTGGTGTTTTTATCGATGGAGTGAAAAACTTTGTGACTGTGTTGACTTTGCTGGACTTCTCCTTCGTCTTTCTTTCTTCAAACTTGTTGAAGGGAGTGATTGCAGGTTGTGATTGTGCCTTCTGATGTCTGCTTGCATATGCTTCCTCTTCCTCTCTCTGCAACCTGGGAAGACAACAACAGAACTGAAAAACTTGTCAGATGGACAGAAGGACAAAAGCCCTGTTTTCATGAGGTAAGAGAACGCAGAGGCAAGATATTAAAACTTAGTAACTTTATTTTTTTACAGAAAAGACACAAAGTGAATGCAAACCTCTCAGCAAGAGCCCAGTCCTCTTGAATTTGCCTTTGCTTTTCTCGTTGATTAACCTCTCGCCAACATTTTGAGCAGAGGCCTTGCCAGGCTCTGTTGCCATAAAAACCACAACCCTTCTTGCAGAGCAGCTCAGATTGGTCCACATGGATACCACGCCGCTGGCTCATCATACTTCAGTGGCAGCTGGGGAAGCAAAAAGAATGTAAGAAAATGTAAAATAGCAAACGCATCTAAGAAGTTATTCTGTCATTACCTTCACTATTACTTAGCTTATCAAACTACAGTCATAGCACATGTGTATTACTCACACGCACGTTTGACTTTATACAACGTTGCTTTTTGACTGAGATCATCAGCCGTTCACTTTGTCAGTCTAAGATGACTAAATGAGGCTCAAACGCAGGACTTCTTTTCAGTGACACATCTGGTCCAAAGGAATGTGGAGTTGCTATTAGCTAAGTTAGCATTAGTTCCCAAATCTGAATAACACGTAAACTATCTAAATATTCTTTGTCAGATGGTGACACACGTCATAAATAACTTATGGCATACTATAACATGGTTAGAGTCGGGTGTTTACGTGAAAAGAGTTTCTCGTCGTCAAAAACGCAACATCTACAAGCTAATTCAATGTTAGCCAGTCCACTTAGCCGTTGTCTTCCCAGCTACTTGAGCTAAACTAATGTGACATAAATAAATCTTATTTAAAAATTTGTTTTATGGATTATTTGTAAACATACACACTTATTCGTCTGAAAGGATTATCTGGTAACGTGATCGCCGCTGTCTCCAGCCTGTTCTTGATAGAGATATTTACATTAGCTAAACAGCTAGCTTCGTCCTAGAGCTATCTTTTCTGACAGATTATTCTTCTTTGGGGTTTAGATAACTGTATGAAAACATTTGTCTCCCCCTAGTGTTAGCTTCGGATTGACAGGTGTAAATAAAAAACGAGGTACTTGGGGTCATGACAGTTTATTATTTATTTTATTTATTTTATTTCAGGCAACATTTTATATTCTAAAAGACTAATTATTTGCAGACTGGTTTCGAATCATATTGTTCGTCTTTAATTTAACCTAATTGAATATATGTTTTTATTGTTTTATTTGGTTTTTCTCTCTACTGCCACTAAACACCCTGACTCACCCTCTGCATACTGGTCTTCCCCTTCTGCTATTGCAAACACACCCTCTTCTATGAATTGTTCCTCTGTGTTACACCGTTTAATTATCCAACAGTCCAAGCATAATCTGCCTGCATCTCAAACTTTGTTTCTGCTTGCTTACAAAGACTGATATCGTTGTGCTATAAAAAGGCTCTTTAATTTCACATTACTGGTTTGGTTTTGTGGTTTCCACTTTCTTGTTTTTGAGCTTGTTT
The DNA here is from genome assembly GCF_021462225.1 of Girardinichthys multiradiatus. Lineage (NCBI taxonomy): Eukaryota > Metazoa > Chordata > Actinopteri > Cyprinodontiformes > Goodeidae > Girardinichthys > Girardinichthys multiradiatus. The sequence goes on from NC_061810.1 coordinate 40,645,794, forward strand.
AGTTCTTAAATTACACAGATCTTAATGCCACAAACACCTGCTCATGTCACAGACTCCACCATATTCCTCAAATACACATCAAAATGAAAGAATGATCATAACACGTGTTTTGTTTTTTTTTACTGGTTCTTTATGCAGGGCTTTCTGCATTTTAGATGTTGTTTGAAGGTTAAAAGTTTTATGTTCAAACAGACATTTTTCTGGAAATTAAATTTCAGCTCAAATTGTTCTACAAAAATAAAAAACATTAAATACCACTTTGTGAGATATACTATTAGACGTTTTAGCCACAGACCCCTGATTTGTATGTATATTAATTTAAGAAAATCCTCTCATCTCATTATAATTTGAGTGTAAAAATGCATCTAGAGTTTAAATTCTTTCAGGAACACCTGCCTGTGACTGACAGACAAATGAGAGTTTGACTCAATGTAAAGTAAGCTAAAATTAAATTAAATGTACTGAATCATGTGTCACAATGTCTGACAGACTCTAATGTTCACACAGTTCAGTTAGGAGAAAACAGTCACACCATGGTACAATGAAACGCTTTTATTCTTTTCACTTTATGTTAGTCTGCTCTGCAACTCAGCAGAAAAAAGTCAGTTTTCAAATGTGCTGTATAAAGCATCAAGGCAAAGGAAAATTATTGCAATCTGATCATATTGGGTTAAAACAATAAATGACAATTCATGATAAACATTTTTGATTGTTGCTTTCTTCATTCCGTAGGGTATCAGCAGCTGGGATGAATGTACATCATTTTTCCACCAAAGTCACAACCACTGGAAAAAGCAGAAGATATTATTACTCACTTTACATTATAGATCTGAATTATTTGTTTCCACCTGCATGTAGTTCTTTTTGTGAAGATAATTCACTAAGATTCATGGCGAACTGATGTTCCTGCGGGAAATACCTGGTTAAAGGGACAAACCCAGCTCGGAGAAGAGTGTAGGATCTCTCTGTTGAAGGTGAGCTATCATCTTCCTGCTGGCTTCGTTTCCTTTCCTACACACTGAATCAACGAGAGCGCGAGCCTTGTCTGCGCGGGTCTTTTTCTCCTCCAGTATTGAGTCTTTCTCCCCATAATTGAAGACGCTATCCCACAGGAGGTCATCCAGGAGCTGATTTATTATTTCTTTGGAGGACTTGTCTACAAAGCTGACCCTAATTCCCTTAAGTTGATCTACTAAAGACAGAAGATACAATCATAAAGCTGTCATCAATCTAGCGCCCTAATCTACCAAGACAAACCATGCAGGAGCACTTATCAGCAAAATTTCTGCATGATAAATTTTCCTCCATGACTGATGCTGTACATGCATGGGCAGGTTTTTGATATCAATGTATATGAAGGTTTATATATATATATCTATTGATGGTTCTTGCACAGGTGATGCCCTGTGTAAGACCCTCCTCCTGCCACTCCTCCACACACAACCAAACACACATTCACTCCCATCATCAAGATCATTTTGCGACTTGTTATAAACAAAAACAACAAAAAATTAGGTGTATTTTAATCAGATAGATAGATAGATAGATAGATAGATAGATAGATAGATAGATAGATAGATAGATAGATAGATATTCAGGACTGACCAGTTTAAATTTGTAAAATTTTGAACTAGAGATGAAGAGGCTTCAACTTACAAATTTATAATTTTAGTTGTCATTTCTTATTATTGTAACGTAGCTGCATCTTTTGTTTTTTAATATTATCTGTTATTAATCTTTCTATTGTGCATGTAAGAAGTCAGTTTTATTTTTCTGAACGTTTATGTCTACCTGTGATGTCTCCTCATTTTAATATAACAATATAATTATTAGCATTATATACTAAATGTTTAAGTAGAAGACAACTGGACTTTTTCCTTAATCATTTTGAACATGCCATTCTAATAAAATAGATTTTTTTTTTTTTTTTTTTTACTTATTATACATTTTTTAGTGATTGAAATAAAGTCTGATTGAATTGAGATCTGCCAGATAAGAATCATTTTGGCAGTTTATTTGATCACGTTTGGGATCTGTTTTATATGATCCATTCATGCAGTCTATTTATCCAGAAAACAATACACAGAGCAGCAGACAGCTGTGATGGACACTGGAAGGTGTGGATGTTTGGTTTCAGCAGACAGACAAGCGACAATCTAATAACTCAAAGCAAATGGTGTTTTCGTGAAACATCTGGAAATGACCACAGAGCCGTTTACTTTTGAGAACATGTTATATTCAGTGATCACTCGAGTTTAAACAGACGTGATTATCCTCATATTAGCCAAACGTTCTCGATCTGTTCAAACAATCCACGTGAAAATATTAAATGTGAAATGTTCAGTTTTAACCCAGTAACTGAACGATAATGTAACGACACTCTTCTTTTCCTTCATTGACAAAAGTAAAACATCTCTATTTTAATGTTTAGTTGGTTGGAAATGACGCGGAGTTGACTGGATTAGATCTTCCTGCAGAAGGCGCGCTCCCCACGCAGAGGATACAATCTCTCGGGGATAACTACCTTGTTATTGATACGTTGCTACTGGATGTTTATTGATTCCCTTCATTGTACTCGGCGTTGAATCTGACTTTCAGCACGGTTTTTGCTTTCATATTCAGTTGGTTAAACCAGTTACTTCACTGGGCTCAGGCACACTTTACAAAAGCCGTTATGAGAAATGACAGAAATCATGCGACTCATCCACACGATACTTAATTGTGCGTGTGAGAAATTGGAGTGAAGCCTTTTTTTGCAATTGCTAAAACAACCAAATCGGCCTTCTTACCCGCCATTGCTCCAAAGCCTTTAAAGAGGTGGAAGTGTTTGTCGGAGTAAACTCCACCCCTTGTTATAAAGAACAGATCATAATTAGGCTGCAGAAAGCTGCTGCATAAATAACAAGTTATGGTATATATTTTTTTTATAAGCAAAACTGACCAGGAACTATGGAAAAAAACACCTCCACTTAGGGTTCCCACTGGCTGTCTTTGCATTTTAGAGTTCATTTTAAGATTCTCTTATTTGTTTTAAAAAGTTTACATGGTCTTTACCTCTCTGTGTTGCTTCACCCATATTCTCCTGATCTATGTCATACACTTTGGCTTCTATTTTTATTGTTTAATTGATCTTATTGTTGTTTCCAACTGATCTGTTCTTCTCCTTGTTTTATGTTTAAACTTTCCTTGTTTTAGTTGTGCAGCAGTTTTTTGCAAGTTGTTTTAAAGTGGTTCACAACTAATAAAGTAGTACAACTGACGCTGACATCTACAGGAAGTCCGCCAACGCGCATTACGCACAGTTTCTCCACGAGCCGGGCGGTGTTCATGTCCGTTTTGCGGGCATAAATCGGGATATTTCAGCGATACAACTAAACAATGGCAGGTGAGAGAAAAGACGGGGACTTTTGTTTATGTTAGGTTTTATTTTGGCGACATTACGCAGGCAAATAAGCCCAGAAACGGCACCGTGCTTATAAAAACGAATCCACGTTCAGACCATAAAGAGGACAGATAGTTCTGTTCTCAGATCTCTACAAATCGAAACAAACGAGTAACCATCTTGTGCTTTTGCCACATTTTATAGTTTCACTTTAAGGACGACGTTCTGTTGTTTATTTCATTTTTGCCCAGTTGTTTTTAGTGTACAGAAATA